>NC_090751.1:81122454-81259954 GCF_036898095.1 Palaemon carinicauda
GAACCGCCGCCGAATGTTTGGCGTTCCGGTACAGGAGGTTGCACATCTCCTCAGAGAGAACGTAGGGGTGCCGGGCTTTGACGTTGCGGGCGAACCCGCCGACCCATACATTGAGGCGGGCCAAGTCTGTAGACTTTTCGGACTGTGAACTCTGAAAGAGAAGATACCGTTACTAAGGAAGGAGAGGTAGGGAACACCGAGAAAGTGAATAAACCGAACGCATGCGTAGTCGGAGTCTCCTATGATTAATTTAAAATTAGAATATAACCGAAAAGCAGGTAAATTCCGAAATTAGTTTAAGAAACTATAACGTATAATAACAGTAGGAACACTTACTGAGTCCGAAGTGAGGGTGGAGATGAGGTCGTAGCAGACCACACAGTTGTCGGGATGCCAGACAGTTAAGTCGCCGACGTGGACCGAACAGTGGGCCTGTGACCTACACACGTCATGTCCACAAGCCTGTTGAAGAACGGCCGCACAGGCTGTCATCATACAGCGAACCGCCTGTAATAAAAGGGATACATAAGTATCATAGGTAATTCGGTATCCTACGGGATCCCGGGTGTGCCGGGACCAAAGTAAACGATAAGAAACGTTAGCGTTAGGATACTATATAACGTTCTCCCGGCAGGGCCGGGAGAAGAGATTTAATTAAGTTAACTTATAATTAGAATTAACCTTATAGTAATGATTAACTTGATAATAAACCGTAAGGGAATTCGGTGTAAGGAGAGATCATTCTGGATAAGGGTAAGGGAGATAAGATCCCTTAGGCATTAGAGAGTGAACACATAAAAATATAAGGTTAGAATAGCATGATTCCGTTGGCTACGGAGAGACAACTAAAAGAGGGAGACCAGCACCGGGCCTACCGGGGTAGGGGGGGCGGACTCCCTACAAAAAGAAACCTTAAGTAATAAACTCTCAATAAAACAATATAACAATATAACAATATAACCCGCATGGGGTATGACCAGAGAGCTCACAACCAAAGAAACAACCAAAACTCCCGCTCTCCCGATGGCCAATCGAAGAGGGCAGGAATCCGGCTGAGGCGGAGGGAAGTGAAGAACTCGCAAGTGAAATAGATCTAGGCTCGGCTAAGGCAAGTAGTCAAACAGTATCCCGGGGAGGGATGGGGAGGAGAGGTCGGAGAAAACGGACGAGAGGGATCGGCCGAGAACCCGAACAGCTGACTCCAGGTCTCTAAGAGACGGCAGGTATCCCCAGGGGGGATGGGGTGTATGCGTCAGCATACTCAGGCTCATGTAGTGGGAGGAGCCACAGAGGGAAAGAGAAGTATGGGGAGGCATACTCGAGATCAGGGAGTGGGAGGAGCCAAGAGCCGTAGATGGATATGGCGATCGCGAGAGGCTGAGCAAGGACAGGAGTACCAACCTGCCCGACCAGATCGCGGGACACTAACATAACGAATGATCACAACACGGAATAAAATACTTAGGTTAAGGCACGCAAGAAGCTGATACAATAAATGAGAATCCTCTCATGGAGAGAGAGAGAGGGACGCAAGAAAGGCAGTGAAAACAAACAAGGCAAGGGCACGCCTGCCAGTACGGGGAGGACCAGGGCTGGACAGGAGTGCCAACACAACACCGAACGGAACAAGCCGAATGGTAAATAAAACATAAACACTGCCGATCGAGAGTCCCCGCAGATAAAGCCTAAACTCTAAAATAACAGCGATTCCATGGAATCGTGGAAAGAGAACTAATCCTAAAATATCAGCACAAGGCGTCTCCACGGTATTGACCGAGAAGGACGCCGCCATAACCAAACACAGCATGAGAATCCTCTATGGGATAACCATGGTGATAACGATAATAATAATAATAATAATAATAATAACTGCTTGATCATCGGTAAGAGCGCAAGTTCAAAACGAATAAAAATAGTATGGAAGACCAAATGTAAATCGTTAGGAATGGGCAGGAGGTAGCAAGATCGAAAATGGCCGCCGCGACGCGGGGCCGACAACAATAGCGAAACCAATAAACATGAATAACACTAAAAGTAAGGAAAAAGCTACCTCCGAAAGCTCAGAAAACATAAGTCTGGTACTTAACTTCGATGAGGAAGCTTGAGAATCCGACATGATGAGCAGGAAAAGCGTAAAATCCAAAAAAGGGCACAGCGAAAATCACAGCACTCAACAAGAGTGATGCTAAATGAGGAGTGACGTCATTGGCGTGGGTGGGATTGTGGGTAGCGACAGTCTGTGGTGGACTTGGGACGGCTCCTCTTGATTTGGGGGATATTGACGAGGAGATATCTAATTGGTACGAGACCTCTGCATGTGATTTTCACGCCCGTATTACTTATACCGACACCTTTCAGGTGAGCAAGCTGGGTTCACACCTAGCATTCCTATGCAATTTTTTCTCTGGTATTATTTAGCAGTTATATACAGTACCTTAGAAATGATGCTAAAGAAGCATTTCACTGGGCGGCACAGGTCGGAGCCCAGAAAAAGAATTAGTATTAGCCAAGTTGAATTACACAAAGTACATATGTGAGCCGATTGGGGGTAGAACTTCCATTCCACCCACTTGTAACTACTAGCACCTCTTTATAAAATCATAACAGCTGAGTTCCACATTGGCTGAGGTCATAGTCTTATTATTATGATGAGAGTTTGTATCCAAGTAGAAAAACATACAACTGCAATTAAAATCTAATATGCCCAATATAAAACAGAAGCCAAAACTTTCCATAGCTGCTGAGAAAAGGGAGACAGCCTGGATGCTGCCACATACGCCAGACTTGGAAAGAAGGTAATAAAAAATGCTTCTGTAAATCTGAAGCATTTTTTACCTTCTTTCCCAGGCTGATATCTAAAGAAAGCTGATTTAAAGGAGGAGGGGTACCACAGTCTAATAGATGGAAATTCTTTTAGATATATAGTTTTATTTGGAGGTTATCAAATTGGCCCTTCCAATTGTGAGATTGTTGTAAATAATACAGGTTTCACTGCTATTAAGGAGCAGTATTTTCAGGCTTTCTTATGTCCATAACATTAAAGACAAAAGGACTATGATCCTATTTCCTACTACTTATGTAATTTGAATGTCTTACAAGTACTGTGGTTCTATAAAAAATATAAGCTCTAGTACTGTAATATCACATAATTTATATTTATTAAAACCAAAGTTGCACAAATCATTCATAACAAAATATGACAAATTTGTAGATGATTTGTATTTTTCCTAACGATGCAAACCTTTAGCTATTTACTAGGGGTATTGCTTTCGGTGAAGATGAAAGGACGAGCCATTAAAATTTTAGCAAGGGTTAACTACCCATTCTGCTAGTTAGCGGGTGGTAGCTTGCTACCACTCCCACTCACACACATGTGATTTAGCTCACTTTGCTTGGATGTAGGATTTCAAGGGGATAGGGCAGGCAGGCAAGTTTGTATGAATCGCTAAAGGTTTGTATCATTAGGAAAAATACAAATTATCTACGAATTTGTCATTTGTTCCGTAACTGGAATACAAACCTAGGCTATTTATTAGGGGTAACTCACCCATTAGGAGGGTGGACTTGCCTGCCAATCTGGCTTTTTGGCTTTACCCGGGGGCCCCTTATTTTGAATAGGTTTGTACCAAAAATAAGGAGTCCCTGCACCTCGCTAAACCTTGCTACACAAGGTCAACGGCCTACGCAAGCTGTGTGTTGAGATATTTAGAAATGTGACCATCCAGGTAAAAGTTATTGCAAGTCTTTGTAAGAAAAACTGGTGTAACCAAGACTTTCCCAATACCACCTCGCCAGGGTATGGGGACGCAACAGTATTAGCTTAATACTAGGTACACAAGGAAGCAAGATTTACCTGCAGTGGTTTGAGGTCAGCTTGTGAAGAAAACACAGGATGTTGCTTTTCCCAAGAGAGGGGAGGATGAAGAAAAGAATAAGAGCCACTCAAACCTTTTCATTCACGCAGAGAAAAACCGGGTAACAGTGCCCTCAACCTTCTGCTACTTGTCCAATAAGGAGCTTGAGGTATTATACCAGCTGTTGTGCAGCCACCACAGGGCCAATAGAGAATGTATAGACCCTCCTGTGGGTCATGTCTTGCAGATAGTGGAATGTGAACGTATTTTGACGTTTCCACACCAGAGCCTGTAGAACCTGCATCACTGAGAAGTTTCTCTTGAATGCCAGGGACATAGCTACGCCCCTGACATCATGAGTTCTGGGGCAATGTGAAGGAGGAGGGTCCAAATTCAGGGCATAGTCTATGACCTTGCGAATCTAAGCAGAGATGGTGTTTTTAGTGACACTCCTCTTGTTCCTCCCTGTGCTGACAAAAAGTGCAGGCACACGGGGACGGGCTGCGGCTGTTCTCTTGAGATACAACCTCAAACTCCTCACTGGGCAGAGTGAGATGATCAGGGTCATCATTACATAGAGGAGACTCAAAATCCGGAAGGAGTCGAATCAGGGATCCGCAACTCCCAGATTCTGAGTCTTATCTACAAACTCAGGGACGAAGCTGAATGTTACCCTTCCTGATCCCCTTGAATGGACGATGTCGTATGAGAGACCATGAAGTTCACAGACTCGCTTGGCCGAAGCTAAAGCTAGTAGGAACACCGTCTTCCAAGTGAGGTAGCAATCTGTTGCCTGGCATAATGGTTCATGGGGAGGTCTCTTTAGAGACCTGGGAACTCACTTCAGACT
The DNA here is from genome assembly GCF_036898095.1 of Palaemon carinicauda. NCBI lineage: Eukaryota > Metazoa > Arthropoda > Malacostraca > Decapoda > Palaemonidae > Palaemon > Palaemon carinicauda. The sequence goes on from NC_090751.1 coordinate 81,127,159, forward strand.
CAGGACAGGTATGTTCGTAACTCTGTATCAATAAGGAAAGTTCTAGCGATGAGGAAATGTCCATTCCATTGAGTATAAGGGTGAGGTTTAAGGCTGAACAATAGCCTTTAATCACCGAGACTGAAAGGCGCATTTCCTCACGCAAATAAACGAGGAACTCCGCTACTACTGGAATAGTGGCATCAAAGAGAGATACCCCTTCTACGATACCAACCACAGAAGACTTTCCACATTGCCGGGTAGACTGCTGCTGATGATTTCTGCAGGTATCCAGACATCCTTTCTGCAACTTGTTGCAAAAATCATCTGAGTGAGGAGATGCTGGATAGTCTTCAGGCTTTGTGGAAAATGTTGGTATGTGGTTGTTTGAGTAGATTGTGTCGTGGAGGGAGTTCTCTTGGAGACCCCGTCACGAGTTGTAGAAGATCTGGAAACCATTCCGCATGATGCCATAGAGGACCTATGAGTCATTGAGAGTTGAGATATTAACCGATGTTCTGGCCTCATTGAGTACCCTCCTTATCAGACAGAAAGGAGTAAAGGCATAAACATCAATGTTGTACCACAGTTGTTGGAATGCATCTTGTCAGAGAGCCTTTTGGTCTGAGACTGGGGAGCAGTATAACGGGAGCCTGAAGTTCAGGGGTGTTGCGAAGAGATCCACAGTCGAAGAACCCCCACAAAGTCGGGACTTTGTTGGCTACTAGATGATCCAAAGACCACTCGGTACTCACTATTTGAGATGATCTGCTCAGATTGTCGGTGAGCACATTCCTGTTGCCTGGATGGTTTAGAGTGAATCTCGGCCCATCTTATTATCTCTACTGCTGGATGGGATAGGGGCTGCAAAAAGGTACCTCCTTTGTTGATGTAAGCCACTACTGTGGTGTTGTTGCTCATCACCACCACTGAATGGCCCACCAGGAAGTGATGGAACTGTTTAAGGGCCAGAAAGACAGTCTTCATCTCTCAGAGATTTATGTGGAGGTACTCTTCTGACTTTGACCAGAGGCCTGAGATCGTGTGGACCAGCACGTGAGGCCCCCACCCTTTTTTTGAAGCGTCTGAGAACAGCATCCAATCTGGGGGGAGGACAAGAAGATCCCCTCCCTTTGTAGATTCGGGTCTCACACCCACCACTCGAAGTTCGTTTGTTTCACTGATTCCATAGGGATTAGGATGTCCGGGGAGTCGCCACTAGAGAGATTGAATCCTCAGGTAACCATTGGGAACTAGTCGAGCCAGAGATGAAAGGTATCCGAGAAGACGTAGCCACGACTGGGCTGGAAGTTCTTTCGTTTGAGAAAGGGTCTTGCGACCTTTCTCAGCCTCATCATCCTTTCGTCTGATGGGAAGGCTTTGTGGAGATTGGTGTTTAATATCATGCCTAGGTATACCAGTCTCTGCATAGGAAGCAGGGAGGACTTCTCAAGGTTTACCATGATCCCCAGATCTTGGCAAAACCTCAGAAGTTTGTCTCAGTGTTGAAGAAGGGTTGACACCAAGTCCGCTAGGCTTAGCCAGTCATCCAGATAACGGAAGAGACAGATTTCAATCCTGTTTGCCCAAAATGACACTATGGTAAACACTTTAGTGAAGACTTGAGGTGCTGTGAAAAGACTGAAGCACAGCACCTTGAATTAGCATTTCCTGTTGTCTAGGCTGAATCTTAAGTACTTCCTTGAAGACGGATGGATTGGGATCTGGAAGAACGCGTCCTTTAGGTCTAGTGTGCACATGAAGTCCCGTCGTCTTACCGCTTGTCTGACTGTCACTGCCGTCTCCATGCTGAATGGAGTTTGATTGATTGATTTGAGGTTTTCTGGCATCCTGACATCTAAGGTCCTTGATGCCGATATCGTTTAATATAAATAAAAAAATAAATAAAAGAATATTCAATTAAAACCATAAAAGCAAAGATGTCATTTTAAAAGTTAAATATCTTTCAGAAGACTTGCTTCTGAAATAAAGCTCAAATTACCACTAGCATGTGAACGAAGTTTGCTTGACAAACTTGTTCAGAGCTGAGGGGTCGATGACTGGTCTCCATCCTCTAGACGCCTTTTTCACAAGAAAAATTAGACTGAAGAAGCCTGGAGACCCGTCGAGGACCTCATGGAGAGCGCCCTTCTTCAACAGGGTCTGGAATTCTGCCAGGAGGGCTAGCCCCTTTGCTAATCCCACCACAAAGGAGTCTATTGACACTGGATTCCTGATCAGGGGAGGGAGATATGTTGTGAACGGGATGTGATACCCTGAACGAATCACGGAGACTGTCGAGGGTTCGGCCCCGAGTTCCTTCCACATGTCCCAGCAACTTTGTAGGCATCCCCCACTAGTGGACAAGTTTCCATAGCTTTCCTGGTGCGTTCCTTGGAAAAATCCTCACTTCAAGCCACGAAGTAGCCTGCATGGCATACTTTGTGACCTTTTCCTGGTTGAGGATCTCAGCTGCCGAGAAAGTGACATGACGGTTGGAGAGCCTCTCAAGAGAGACTTTCTTGGTGAGCTCTTCCAGAGAGTGGTGGAATGAAAGAGCTGGACGAGGCTCGTCCAAAACTTCAAAATACCTCCTCTGCTGGATAGGGGAGGTGGGAGAAACTTGGCGATAGAGCCAGAGCATTGTGAGGAGGAGAGCTCAGAAAGCTGTTGGGTGATCTTTGCCCAGGCACTCTTTAGCCCTTGAGACCAGGGCAAGGCTGCACTTGTCTTAGAGGGCTTCTGAGTGCCAAAGACATGATGTAAGACCGAGTCTTTGCACTCTCGTGGGGGTATCTCCAGGTTGGTAAACCCGTTGAGTACCCTGATGAGAGTCAGGACTTGACAGAAGGCATGTAATGACTCTTTCTGCACCCTCTCTGAAGTGGGACTAGCAGCAAAGTCTCCTTCTTCCATCCCAGAGAGCTCCTCTCGGGGTGGGTCGTGAACATTCCTAGGGTGACCGGTAGTTCTTGAAGGCCTGGAGGTCCTTGAAGAGGACTTTGGAAGTGCCTTAGAGTCCTTTGATTCATTCCAGGGAAGGAGATAGGACTCCAGCATCAAAGGCTTTTGCCGAGGAGAATTTTCCTTCAAAAGTAGATGAGAGAATATTTGAACCTCGCGAGACTCCCTCGACAGAGGTGAGGCAGGAAACCGTCCACAGAGAGAGTCAGGAGGGAGAGGCTTCGAAGACCTAACAGGAGTTAGTTTCATCCTAGGTGATGTTACTGCATGAGATTCCTCTTTTTCTCTTCAAGGGAGAAGCAGCCAAAGTTATTTGTAGGGGATCTGCTGGTGCCGTCGGATGTTGAGAGGTCTCTAAAGAGGGACATGATAAAGCAGGCCCGAAGGCTTGCACAACTGCTCTGACCATGGTACTGAACCAAGGCTGTCTGCAGACAGTGGTATTGTCAGAGAGAACTCCTGAACAGAAAGATATCGATGGATCCTGGTGAGGAGTCTCGACCGATGGTTGATGCGGTGGGTCCGCCTTCGAAGATGGAATCTTTAGAATCTTGAACCCTTCTGTGGAGCCTCTTCCAACTTTTTCCGGCAGGAGCACTATAACGTGTTTGCAGGGAGGGGAATGGGGCGATGGTGACCTGTCAAAAAGTTTTCCCTTCTCCTCTTTTTAACTCTTGCACAAGTGTGCAGGAGAGTGCTAGCACGTTGGCAAGCACTGGCGCATTGGTGAGTGCTGGCAAACAGGAGAGCACTGGTGAGCAGGTGAATGCTGATGCGCAGGTGAGTACGGGAGCACAGGCGAGTGCTAGCGAGCTGGAACACTGAGGCACAGGTGTGCAGGCGAGTGCTGACAAGCTGGAGAGCGCTGGTGCACAGGAGAGCATTTGCGAGCTGGAAAGCACTGACAAGTGTGAGAGAGCAGATGCACAGGAGAGCGCTGGAGCGCAAGTGAGCTCCATCACGTTGGTGAGCGCAGGTGCGCTGGCGATCATAGCTGGCAAGCCGGCAAATTCTGGAGCTTCGAATGGCGAGGATGTGCTGGAGAGAGCCGGCGATTAGGAGATCTCTGGGGCATTTGAGAGCGCTGACGCGCTGGAGAACATCGATTCACTGGAAAGCGCTGGTGTGCTGGAGAACGCTGACAAGCTGTTGGTGAGCACTGGTGCACTGATGAGCGCTGGTGCGTTGGAGAGCTCCTGAACAGGAAGATATCGATGGATCCTGGTGAGGAGTCTCGACCGATGGTTGATGCGGTGGGTCCGCCTTCGAAGATGGAATCTTTGGAATCTTGAACCCTTCTGTGGAGCCTCTTTCAACTTTTTCCGGCAGGAGCACTATAACGTGTTTGCGGGGAGGGGAATGGGGCGATGGCGACCTGTCAAAAAGTTTTCCCTTTTCCTCTTTTTGACTCTTGCACAAGTGTGCAGGCGAGTGCTGGCACGTTGGCAAACACTGGCGCATTGGTGAGTGCTGGCAAACAGGAGAGCACTGGTGCGCAGGAGAGCACTGGTGAGCAGGTGAATGCTGATGTGCAGGTGAGTGCGGGAGCACAGGCGTGTGCTGGCGAGCTGGAACACTAAGGCGCAGATGAGCAGGCGAGTGCTGACAAGCTGGAGAGCGCTGGTGCACAGGAGGGCATTTGCGAGCTGGAGAGCACTGACAAGTGTGAGAGAGCAGATGCACAGAAGAGCGCTGGAGCGCAAGTGAGCCCCGTCACGCTGGTGAGCGCAGGTGCGCTGGCGATCGAAGATAAGCTGGCAAGCCGGCAAATTCTGGCGCTTCGAATGGCGAGGATGTGCAGGAGAGAGCCGGCGATTAGGAGATCTCTAGGGAATTTGAGAGCGCTGACGTGCTGGAGAACATTGATTCACTGGAAAGCGCTGGTGTGCTGGAGAGCGCTAACAAGCTGTTGGTGAGCACTGGTGCACTGATGAGCGCTGGAAGGTGAGTTCTCAAGGGCGAGTGATGTTTTGAAACATCACGTGACAGGAACGGAGAAGGCAGGTCAGGAGGTTGGCGAGAAGCAGGAACAGGGATGTGCCCTTTGGAAAAGCAAACATCCTCCGTGGGGGATTGCAAGCGATCCACAGAAGAGTCCAAGGCCAAAGTCCAAGGCTTAGCGGCAGTGTCGTCAGGAGAAGGTCCAGGCACGGGCAAAGGTTGAGGGACAGAAGACAACGGAGGAGGAGGCTCCTATGCAGGGGAAGGCTGCGAAGACGAGGCTGAAGAGCCGAAGAGGCGCCTTTTCACCCATGGCAAAGGGTGACCTCTAAGGTGAAGCAGAGGGGCAAGCTCTGCAAGATCGATGAGAAATATTCACTGGAGAGACAGACGAAAGACTTTGCTTCCCCCTCAAAGGATGATCAGGAACGAGGGAAGCGCAGTCAGCAGCAACAGCATTAGAGTCAAGAGGCAGGGGCGTCGGCAGCAGCTGCAGAAGACACCTCAGACACCACTACGTTGCTCTACGAGAAGTATCCACCTCCAAAGTCGAGGGAGGCTGCACACTAGCACCACGGATGATGAGCTGCAGCAAGGAGTAGAGTAATCCATCACATATCGCGGTTAATCGGGACCAGAACCGACCGCGATAGGTGAAAAACCATGAAGTAGGTTCCCTCCCTATTTTTTGAATATGTACATTTTTTGTGTGTACATGTCAGGGCTGGGGAGTCGGAGTCGGAGTCGAGGAGTCGGAGTCGGAGTCGGAGTCAGAGTTGAGGCCAATTTATGGACTAGAAGAGTCGGAGTCAGAGTCGGTAAAATTCCACCGACTCCGACTCCGACTCCTCAAAAATGAAATTTTTGCGCTGGAGAAATATTCTCTTTTGGTATCCTAAGTCACATTTTTTCAAAGTCGCTCAAAAACCCTTTCATATTACCCGCCGTTTTCTTTAACACCCTCTTGAATAAAGGCAGTCACTGGGAAAAACATAAAGCTCCTTTCCATCTCTCATCCATAAGCCAAACCAAAACAATAATATTATACATGCGATCAGCTGTTCTCTCCACGCACGAGTCTCTGGACATTAAAGTTTATTTCATGATTAACTCTTCATCTAATCACCATTAGCCATTTAAAAGGTAGGAGTTGTTACTGATTCATAGTTTTATGCAGCACGTATATGAGTAATCTTAGAATTAAGTCATTATCTACATGTAAACATCTCGAAATGACGGGTGTTTTGATTACAGTTTCGTGTAACCTAGGAAAAGCTGAATCCAAGAAATTACGTGAAATGCTTTCAATAAAACAATTACTTACTAGGATAGTAGGCTAGTAATGATGAAATGCTATTTTGACTAATAGGCAACATAAAATAAGAAAATTATATAAAAATATTTAATTAATCTTATTTTTTTTAAATTGGAGTCGGAGTCGGAGTCGGAGTCGGTTCCAAAAAATTATAGGAGTCGGAGCCGGAGTGGGAGTCGGATGTTCAGAGTCCCGACTCCCCAGCCCTGGTACATGTACATATAATAACAATAAGTGTCTATTAATCCTATAAATGCATATGTTATCATTAGAACATTAAAAAATCATGTAAATAAATATTGATAATATAGATTACCGTATTTCCTGTGTCATAAGACGCACCTTTTTTCCACAAAAAATACCCGGAAAAATCACCCTGCGTCTTAACACTAAGAAAAATTTGCATAGAGTTTGACAACCCTCAAATACCCAACTAATGACATACAAGCACTCACACTCACCAGACATAAAATATAAACCTACAATCTATAGTAAATAAATCTATTTTTATATTGCTTTTCATTTAGTGAAGTTCTGCAGCAAGCAAGTTATTTGTTTATTTTGATAATCATCTGATGACTCGCCAATCCCTTTCTACAAGCAAACATGCCAACTAGTGGTCTCCTAGCAGACGACGCTGTGTCACATTAGTTGTTTATGCAGTATTTTATCTATTTTCTCACATTTTTTTTATATTTTGTAATAAAGCAATATTTTGATAACGATTTTGTTGCCCGAGTTCCAAAATAATAAAAACAAACAAATTATTGAATACGACCTTGGTAAAACCATTTGTTAGTTGAGTGCCATGTTACCAAGTCAGAAGAAAAGTAACTAGACCTAGAGTCCGATACATTAGCAAAAGTATTCCACATAAAGGAATTTCTAGAGTTCTTTGATCAATAATTAATTTTGTGGGAAAATTTTTAAGCTATATGAGGAATTTGGGATATACAGTGAGCCCTCGCTACTTCGCAGTTCGACTATCGCGGATTCACCACTTCGCGGATTTTTTTCATAACGCATGTATATACATATACAGTATCGCGGATTTTCCAGAAATTTCGAAAATACCGCGATATATGAAGACCCCAAATACGTACTTCGTTAATTCCATTAATACTGTAATTAGTAATATCTGCTCTTACTGATGGTTCATTGCATTACATATGACATATAATTCAGTACAGAAAAAAATAAAACACGAAAAGAGAATGTGATCATACGATAATTCAGTATACAGTACGTAGTAAAATTAAATCGAACATGAAACGCAAATCAGATGCAGTCATACCGTATTTGAATGGTGTAAGGCTGCTGATGGCTACTACTACAAATGTAATGGATGTGCATCTTTTCCATGAATCTTTTGTATGTATACGTACGTAGTACTGCATCCAATAATATTCTTTGTTGCAAAAATCACATCTTGAATAAGCGTACATATCCTACAACAAAACAAGAGTAAAATAGCGTACGTAAAGCTGTATACGTACTACCTTGTATTTGAATTGGTAACTACTACGTAGCATGTAAGACAGACTGTGATTGGTTCAAGTGCTGATAGATGACGAATCAGATCCCAAGTTTTGAAATCTAGCCTGTGATTGGTGTTTTGACCGCTTCTCCAACCCGCAGCATCTTTTCGCGGCCACTTTGTTTGCCGCTCTCTCGCCGGGTAGATGCTGCTACGTTACTGTGAACTTTAATCTGTGCTGTGCGTGACTGTTTTAAGTTGAACTTTTTGTTGAACTTTCTGTTTAACCCCTACTGTACAATGGCTCCCAAGCGTTCTGCTTCTACTAAGGCTGGTAGTGAGCCTAAACGCCACCGAAAGATGATGACGATTGCTGAGAAGGTGACACTTCTCGATATGTTAAAAGAAGGCAGAAGTTACGCGGCCGCAGCCCGCCATTTTGGAGTGAACGAATCCACCGTTCGCTACATCAAGAAGGACGAGGCGAACATTAGAAAGACGGCTGCCATCACCTTTAGCAGATCAGCGAAGCGGGTCGTTACCACGCGTAAAAAAACGATCGTCCGTATGGAAGGTGCTTTAGCAGTCTGGATTGCGGACTGCCAGAAGAACATAGCCTTGGATACGAACACCATCCAAACCAAGGCTTTGGGCTTGTATGAGAATTTTGCGGCAAAGGAACCTCAAGACGACGATGGCGACCATGCTGAAGAAGACGAAGATGATGTAGATGAACCTCAACCAGGGACATCCACTGATTCCCAGCCTCAGAAACAACGTTTTTCTGCCAGCAAAGGATGGTTCGCGAAGTTTCAGAAACGCATCGGCCTGAAAAGCGTTTCCCTGCATGGCGAGGCTGCTTCCGCTGACACTACCGCTGCTGAAACTTACACGAACGAGACGTTCAAGAACATTATCGCTGAAGGTGGATACAAGCCGGAACAAGTGTTTAATATGGATGAGACCGGCTTGTTTTGGAAGAGAATGCCGTCGCGAACTTTCCTGTTTAAAGAAGAAGCCAAAGCCTCTGGCTTTAAATCGTTCAAAGATCGCGTAACCCTCGTGATGTGTGGCAATGCTGCTGGATTTTGCTAAAGCCGGGGCTTATCTACAAGTCGAAAAATCCTTGCGCTTTGAAGAATAAAAATAAGAATCTCCTTCCCGTGTACTGGATGCATAATCAAAAAGCATGGATTACAAAGATGCTGACCTCCAACTGGTTCCACCAGTGTTTTATCCCGCAAGTCAGCAAATATCTCGTAGAGAGGGGCTTGCCATTTAAGATCTTTCTCCTTATGGATAACGCTGGTGGACACGCAACTGATCTGTCGCATGAGGGCATTCAGATTGAGTTCCTGCCACCCAACACCACGTCATTAATTCAACCGATGGACCAGGGGGTTATCAGGGCGTTCAAGGCCCTCTACACGAAGAATACCTTGGCGGACCTCGTTGCGTGTGTGGATGCTGCCCAAGATGATGAGGATGAAACTTTCAATTTGAAGGCGTACTGGCAGAAGTACACAATAGCCACGTGCCTGCAGAACATCCAGAAGGCACTGCAAGAAATGAAACCTGCTACTGTCAATGCGAGCTGGAAGAAGTTGTGGCCCCAGATTGTTTACGATGACGAGAGATTTACACCTGCTGAGATTCAACACTCTGCAATACGCAAATCTGTGCAGTTGGCTGCGATAATTGGAGGTTACGGGTTTGGGGACATGACGACTGAAGACGTCGACGAGTTGTTGGACTGCCATTCCCAGCCGCTAACTGACGCAGACCTAGAAGACCTGACGAAATCGGCCAGTGAAGAAGACAGTGAAACGCAGGAAGAGACCCAAGAAAATATTGAAGAAATGGGCTTAACATTAGAACGGCTTACCAAGCTCTGCAACCATGCGAAGGAGTTGAAAGAAATGTCGCAAGAGTGGGACGAGGATATGGTTCGTTCTATGCAATTCTGCAACAAGATCGATGACGACATGCCTCCCTACAGGATGCTCTTCGAGCGAAAAAAGAAGCAGTGGCAGCAACTTCCGATCACAATGTTCTTCCAGCCTCGCAAAAAAGAGCCAGTTCCTCCTGCTACTACGCCTTCGGAAGAAATTGAAGAAGTGTCCCAGGAAGAAGTTGAAGAGGTGTCCCAGGAAAAGACACCTCCGTCTGAAGAGACGTAAAATACTATCATTGGCTGCACAGTAGAAGACATCATCAGCTTCATCATCATCATTTCTACTGTGCAGCAAATTCATTGCCATCATCATTCAAGTTTCTCTTCAACTTCTTTCGTGGTGAGTACAGTAACAATCTTTATTTTTTTTATACTGTACATGTTTTACTTTGATATTCTAACATTTTAATATTTGTGACTGTTTTAGTTTAGTACTGTATGCATTAAGTTAAAGGGAAGGTTTTAAAAGTCTGAATATACATGTTATAACCTATCATATTTTTTTGTTTAAAATTTACATTTACGTACGTAAAACAACACACACACACACACACACACACACACACACACACACACACACACACACACTCTCTCTCTCTCTCTCTCTCTCTCTCTCTCTCTCGTAAATTGTTTTCCTGCTTTGCTACGTATGTACTGTATGATTTTATATAGATACGGTAAATAATATTTGTAATAACGTATTTTCTAAAATCTTTTACTGTAATATCATTATTTATCACTTTCATCATGCGCATTAAATGCCTTCGTTTGTTTATTACGATCGAAGATGGAGCGTACTTTATGACGCCGCCATTTCAGGCGGCGTCATAAAGAAAAACATTTCATTTGGAAGTCCTAAGAAAAATTAAGTAAAACATTGGTAATAACAAAATCAACATACTGTATAATCAATATAATCGATGCAAAAACTAACCTATACACAGATGTGTAAATGCGTTTGTTTCTTCATTATGATCAGAGATAAACGTAAACAAAACATTGGATGCCATTTTTTATCGTGCTTTTTGGCGTGTTTAGGAAACGCATGATATAAAATCGCCTTTAATATTTGTGCCTGTTTTAGTTTAGGGTACTGTAGTACATGCATTAAGTGTTCTGTACATTAAAGGGTAGTTTGTTAACAGTACTACGTACAAGGGAAGGTTTTAAAAGTCTGAATATACATGTTAAATAAATACGTAAATATGGTGTCCCTACTCGTGGATTTTCACCTATCGCGGTCGGGTCTGGGACCTATCTACCGCGATAAATGAGGGCTCACTGTATTACTAGAATTTTACGTCTTTACCAAAAAGTAGCTTAACCCTGGAACGGTACGGTGGGTCGTCCGCGACCCCGAGCGTCAAAACAAGAGGTTTTTCTCACGTGACTCACCCCCGTGACTGAATTTGTGGGTGATCGACCTGCAGTAGGTGTCTCGCCTACACGCTTCAGTTTCCAGATGCGCATCGCTGTAGCTGTACTCCTTCCCAGATTTCTGAGACGCATCGGGGTCGAGCGCGACCGAGTTTACCCTTCTAAGGTAATTTGCATAATTATCAAAGTTAGTACGTATTATGAAATTGTCGTAAAATGGTGCAACTTGTAAAGGTTATCAGTTGTGGAAAGTCTTGGTGGATTGTTTGGCTACCATGTGCATGATTTTTTTTTTAGTTAAAATGTCGTTCATCACCACGAGGACCATTTTACCGCGAGTGCCCCTTTTTCATTTTTTTTCATTTTTTTGCCAAGTCATTTTTCCGTAAGATATTGCCAAATAGTGTCGCAAAACTTTTACTTTGTTAGTGTTAGAAAGTGTGTCTAGATGATCTGGCTACCCATGCGTGACTTTGTTTTTGTCAGATACGACGTAGATATTGGTATGTGGGGTATTTAACTGCGGTTGCCAATTTCTGTTTTTTTTTTCAATATTTGTAAAAATTTACTCCGTAGTAAGGAATTGCCGTATATTATTGATTTTTTTTTTCATGTTTATTTGTTAGAAAGTGTGCCTTGATGGTTGGGCTAACACGTGCATGTCTTTTTTTTTATCTGAGATGCCGTATATTAGAATGTTGGCCATTTTTCCGCGAGTGCCCCTTTTTATTTGTTTTGCATTATTTTGCTTCGTCATGTTACCGTAAGGAATTGGCAAGTAGTGTCGCAAAACTTATATTTTTATAGTGTTAGAAAGTGTTTCTAGATGATCTGGCTACCCATGCCTATCTTTTTTTTTAGCCAGATAAGGCGTATATATAGGTATGTGTTCGATTTTCCTGTGATTGCCATTTTTTCGTTTTTTCCCATTTCTTTCAAAATTACTACGTACTAAGGAACTATCACAGAGTAATGATTAATTTGGATGTTTATTTGTCGGAAAATGTGCCTTGATGGTTTGCCTAGCACGTGGCTGAAATTTTTTTTTTCTGAAATTCCGTATATTAGAATGTTGGCCATTTTTCCGCGAGTGCCCCTTTTTAATTGTTTTGCATTTTTTTGCTTAGTCATGTTACCGTAAGGAATTGGCAAGTAGTGTCGCAAAACTTATATTTTTATAGTGTTGGAAAGTGTTTCTAGATGATCTGGCTACCCATGCCTATCTTTTTTTTTTAGCCAGATATGGCGTATATATAGGTATGTGTTCAATTTTCCTGTGATTGCCATTTTTTCGTTTTTTCCCATTTCTTTCAAAATTACTACGTACTAAGGAACTATCACAGAGTAATGATTCATTTAGATGCTTATTTGTCGGAAAATGTGCCTTGATGGTTTGCCTAGCACGTGGCTGAAATTTTTTTTTCTTCTGAAATTCCGTATATTAGAATGTTGGCCATTTTTCCGCGAGTGCCCCTTTTTATTTGTTTTGCATTTTTTTGCTTAGTCATGTTACCGTAAGGAATTGGCAAGTAGTGTCGCAAAACTTATATTTTTATAGTGTTGTAAAGTGTTTCTAGATGATCTGGCTACCCATGCCTATCTTTATTTTTAGCCAGATATGGCGTATATAAGGGATTTTGACGTAGGAAAAATCTATTTCTGGGCGAAGGACCTGTGCCGCCCAGTGAATAAGCTCCATTTAGCACTTATTCCTAGGTAATTTACTGCTAAATATACCAGAGAAAAAATGTAAAGGAGTGCTAGGTTAACTAGCTCGCTCACCTATTGGTGTCGGTATAAAATTGGGCGTATAATCCAGAGGTCCCGCACTATTTAGATTCATCCACGACAGAAACCCCAATAGAGGAGAGCCGTTCAACCTCACTCGGTACAACTAACACTGCATCCGCTCAGAACCCAACTCCTTAGCACCCAAAGTTTGGGGACTCCAAGGGAGAGGAGCTGGGAGGGTTCACTGGGCGGCACAGGTCCTTCGCCCAGAAATAGATTTTTCCTACGTCAAAATCCCTTTTCTGGGCTCGAACCTGTGCCGCCCAGTGAATCTATACAAGAGAAATGTCACCAAACTTGCAAAATAAAGGAAAAAACATAAGCGTAAGGGAAATACAGGATGCTTTTAATCAGAGATGAGTACCAAAAAACAATTATAAGGGTATCTTAAATATGAACATAAATCCAATAAGGTAGGTATAATAATGCCGTGAGTGATAATATATACAGATACTCAGGAGTATAAAATTTACAAATATAATAACAGTATTCAGGTGCGAGACCAACGAATACAATAGGGTATAAATGAGGCAGGTAAGAGGGAGAGATAAAGAGACAAGGCATTAACCTGTGAGTTACCTGGGAGTAACTACGCTCCCTGCGGCTACTGTAGAAAATTTTAGGGCTTCCAAATGTTTAAGGTAGTGTTTCTTGAACACTGACGGTGATTTCCACCCTGTATACCTGGAAAGGTCTGTAAAATTCATGTGGTGAAAAAAGTTCACCGAGGTAGCAACCGCCCTGATATCATGTGCAAGAGGAAAAGAGTCAGGGTTAGCTTGTTTAATAAAATACAAAATTTGTTGCCTGATCCCTTTAATAGTAATGGTACCGCCTTGTTCTCTAACGAATAGAGGCCCCGAGGAGTTAGAGGAGGTCCGGGATAAATAAGACCTAAGAGTAGTAACAGGGCACAGAGACGGATCTTGCGTGAGGGGAACAATTTTCCAGGAGGACCATCTGTTTTGAGGGTCTTCGTTCTTAGCCAAAAAGAATTTGTTAGGAGAAAGAAGGACCTCTCCCGAAGGCAGGAAGTCAATATGACCCGGGTCTCTCGACAAGGCTGCCAATTCAGAAATTCTTGCCCCGGAAGCCAAGCTCACCAGGAAAAGTGTTTTCCTGAGAAGGGGAATGTAATCACAAGAACTGTTAATGGTATCAGAAGCCAATTTGAGTACGTCATTAAGGAACCAGGTCACCGGGGTAGGACGAGTAACCGGTTTCAGTCTGGCACAAGCTTTCGGAATTGAAGCTAACAAAGAGTCGGTTAAGTCTATGTTAAAACCCACTAGGAAGATCTTTTTCAGAGCCGATTTAATAGTGGTGATAGTATTGGCTGCCAGACCTGATTCTAATAAAGATCTAAAGAAAGTGACTGTAAGGTTCAAGTTCATACAGTTCACGTCTGAGTCTATTAAAAATTTTGCCAACTTTTTAACTGCAGAGTCATACTGGCGGATGGTGGAATCCCGTTTATCCGATTCTAGGAACAAGGTGTTTTGAGGATCAATATTGGCACCATGCATAGCCGCAAACTTCATAAAGTCCATAAAGTTAGGGCGCTCTGAATGTTTGAGAAAGCGTACACAACGCGTGTTTGTACTATCTGAGACAGAACCGGATTGGGTATCGGGTGAGGGTATAGTCTCAACTCTCGCAGGAGAGGATACCAGTTGCTCTTGGGCCAGTTGGGTGCGACCAAGGCTACTTGTCCCTTGAAGGATCTCAGCTTGTCTAGAACTTTCAGCAAAAGATTCACCGGGGGAAAGAGATAAATCTTTTCCCAGGTGTCCCAATTCTGTGACATGGCGTCTGTGGCGTAAGCCTGAGAGTCTAGATTGGGAGCCACATATACTCTCAATTTGTGGTTGGATTCCGTGGCGAAGAGGTCCACTTGGAGACCGGGAACCTGAGAGAGAATCCACCGAAATGACTTTAGATCGAGTGACCATTCCGATTCTAGAGGGGAGGTCCGGGACAGGGCGTCTGCCACTACATTCCGGACTCCCGCCAGGTGGACAGCTGAAAGATGCCAACGGTTCAAGGCTGCTAGGGAGAATATGGCTACTAGAACATGGTTCAGAGGCCCTGACTTTGACCCGCCTCTGTTGAGGCAGCGGACCACCACTTCGCTGTCGAGGACCAGACGAAGGTGTTGTTTCTTGGGAAGAGCGAGACGTTTCAGGGTTAGAAGAACTGCCATGGCCTCTAGCACATTGATGTGAAATTGGCGGAACAAGGGAGACCAAAGACCTTGAACTTTCTTGAGCTGAGAATAGCCGCCCCAACCTGATAAGGATGCGTCCGTGTGAATGATTAATTTCGGAGGCGGAAATCGAAGGGGAACTGACTTTGACAGACTGTTTGCTCTTGTCCAAGGAAGAAGTCTTTCCCGTAGAATGGGAGGAAGGCGGACTTTCCTGTCCCGGAGCTTCCGGTTCGCCCTCGAACGCCAGACACGATTGATATCTTTCAATTTTGCCTTCAGAAGAAGATCCGTCACTGAGGCAAACTGAAGGGACCCCAGAATCCTCTCTTGGAGTCGTCTGGAACTTACTTTGTCTTTGAGAAAGCGTTTGGTGTTCCTTGCAATCTCTAACCTCTTGGGTTTGGGAAGACACAGAGTATGAGATATAAGATCCCATTGCAGGCCGAGCCATTGGAACTTCGATTTTGGAAGAAGACGGGACTTCTTGAAGTTGATCTGGAAGCCTAGAGATTGAAGATAATGGATGACTTTGTGAGTGGCTTTTAGGCAATTTTGGGAGGTGTCTGACCAAATGAGCCAGTCGTCCAGATAGGCTACTACTTGAATCCCTTGATTCCTGAGTTCCTGAACAGCAACTTCTGCTAACTTTGTGAAGATCCTTGGGGCGATGTTGAGCCCGAAAGGCATCACCTTGAAGGAGTAACTTTTGTCCCCTAAGCGAAAGCCTAGGTACGGACGGAAGTGTCTCGCTATCGGGACGTGATAATAGGCGTCTGTAAGATCGATAGAGGTGGTGACGGCCCCACGGGGAAGTAAGGTCCGCACCTGCGAGACGGTAAGCATTCGAAACTTGTCGCATTGAATGGACAAGTTGAGAAGGGATAGGTCTAGAATCACTCTTCTCTTGTCTGAATCCTTCTTCGGGACACTGAACAGCCGACCTTGAAACTTCAGGTGTTTCGTTTCTTGTATGGCGTTCTTTTGTAAAAGATCCTGGACAAATTCGACCAGGTCCGGAGTGGAATGTTGACGAAATTTGTTCGGAGGAGGAGGTCCTTGAATCCAACTCCACCCCAGTCCCTTGGAGATGATACTGAACGCCCAGGGACTGAACCTCCATTTGTTGCGGAAGGCATAGAGCCTCCCCCCTACCTGCTGCACCTCAGTATTGGTTTGAGGAGTTGCCTCCACGTCCGCCTCGGAAGTTCTTTCCTCTGCGAAAGGCTCTTCCCCTGCCTTTGTTCTGGTTAGAACCACGGTGGTAGCCTCTACCTCTACCATAACTCTGGGAAGAGCTATGAGCCTCATACGACTGGTTAAAGGCAGGAGAAGTGGCGGAGGCACCAGAAAGCTGGCTCTTAGGAAGCAGAACGGTGACATAGTCGTCCGAAGGAGCCTGAGAGGTGGAAGGCTGTGCCGGGGCAACAGGAGATGGGGGAAGAGGCAGCCGGAAAATGGACGAACCACTCTGCTGTTGCCTGAACTGGGTGGAGGTATATGGACGGAGCTTCTTCCTACCCCGGGCTTGGTAATTTGCAGGGTCATATTTACGTTTAGGAGTCAAACCCCAACGGGCTTTAAGGCTCTGGTTGACTCTAGTGGCCTCCGCCAAGACTTCCTCTACAAGGTCCTCAGGGAAGAGGTTTGAACCCCAACAGGAGGACCGGATAAGCTTATTAGGTTCATGCCTAATAGTCGCCTCTGCCAGGACATGTTTGCGACACCTCCGTTTAGCAGTAGCGAAGTCATACAGGTCATAGTATAATGACTGCAACGTAGCCTTGTTGAGAGATTTAAAAATACTCTCAGTATCGTAAGTCAAGGCTATCGACTCCGTGGAAGTGGCCAAGTTCAGAGTACGGCCAACGCGTAGGCGGGAATCATATTCCTGTTTAATGAGGGATTCCGGGAGACGGGGAAGCCGCTCACTAAACATTACTGAAGCACAGTCTGCTCCTAGCTTTCCAGAGGTAAATGTGGTATGGACGTTGTCCCAACACTCAATGCCTGAAGGAAGAAGGAGGGAGATTGGATCCACCTCTCGGATGGGAGGCAAGGGCTTCTCCTCCAGAGCATATTGGAAGGCAAGCTCTGCTACCTTATTGACACATGGAGTCACGGTGTTTTTGTCCATTAAGAACATTGTGAAGGAGCTCTTATAAGGCGTCAACATAGTGTTGGTGCAGCCGATGTCATTCAGGAATCTGGCCCACACAGATTGGGCTTGCTCTTTTGGGAAGATGACTGTCTCCTTGGGGACCTTGTCTAACCGAACCAAAGCTTCCTCGGTAAGCCTGGCATAACCATGAAATGGAAATGCCAGACCAGGAGGAAAGAATTCAAAGTCCTCTAGGGGACGAGTGCCAAGACCCTCCAAAGTTAACATTCCGTCTGAGAACGGGGAATGAAGAGCCATACGCCAAGGGTTGTTTTTGGCAAACGGCGGGAGCTTAGAGGCATCCGGGATGAGAGAGCTTTGGACTCGCTCCGGAGCACCTTGCTCTAATGCCCCAAGTCTCTGACCGAGGTTAGAGAACATCGTGTCCATCTTAGACTGCATCTCTGATACCAACTTAGCCTGCATCTCCGACACGATGCGAAGCATGGCTGATTCGGAAAGGCCCGGGCTAGCAGCAGGTGTGGCGGAATGGACTCCCGGGTCGCGAGACTTAGAGGAGGAGCCAGAAGCCTTAGATGACAGGTTTGTATTCTGTTTAGAACCATGAGAAGCCTTATGAGGCTTACGAACTTTAGGTAAGGTTCTAGACTTATTCTTGGGGGGAACCGGGTGTGATCGTTGGGACGAATCACGGTCCCCAGAAAAACCATGAAAAGAAGAGCGATCAGATGAAGAAGAAAGAGAGGGGCTGAGGATAGGAATCTCAGCGCCGGAAACACCTGCCTCACTTACCACCCTACCTGTAACTGGATCATCCAATAACATGGGTTCCACGTCAAGGTTCATGGAGGCAACATTGTCTTCTAGATCTCCGGGGGCGTCCGACGGATCCTGTTCTGGATCAATAAACCCCGCTATGGTGGCATCAATGTGGGCAATGATGGGAGCTGCAACATGCCTAGCCACAGCGGCTGAAGACTTGGCGTTGGGGTAAATCAAGGAACAGTAGTCCTCGGAGAGGACGTACGGCCGCTTGGACTTCACGTTCCGGGAAAAACCACCAACCCACACTTTCAGTGTGGCCCGAGCCGCAGACTTTTGCTCCGGGGATGCCTGAAATAATAGTGGGAATTAAAAAGGGAAGGCTCCCAGTGGTCCTTCAAGACCATAGATATCTTACTAAATAGTGTATGTATGCCAAAAAAGGTAAGATAAATAAGAAGGCAACATAGCCAACGGGACTCACCGAGTCAGATCCAAGGGTGGTAACGAGGTCAAAACAGACCACACAGTTATCCGGGTGCCATACCACGACATCCTCCAGCTGCACTCCGCAGAGGGCGTGAGACCGACAGACGGTATGGCCGCAGGGCTGATGTAGAACAGCTGCACAGGCCGTCGTCTGACAATGCACCATCTATAAAAAGAATAGTATATGAGAAACTGTAATTCTCTTAAGTAGGGGCGGGTCCGGAGGACCCGGGCCTAACATAAGCCTAACACAAGATTAGGGCTTAACTGTAATATTCTTAAGTAGGGGCGGGTCCGGAGGACCCGGCCTAAACATAAGTCTAGCTTAAGACTAAAGTATAGCCATCCATTCCGGTCGAGCCGGGAGCATAAAAAAGGATGCAACAACAAGAAATTAAGACACATGGTGTCTGATTTCCCGGGGCGAGGCTAAGCCCCGGGCCGGGAAATAAAAGTATCCAAAACCAATTCGTATAGGAACTCCGGGGTAGTGATCTGTCATATAATCATCATAGGAACTGTTATAAATTAATAGGGGGGCGGAACTGTAGATAAGAACCGCCAACCGAACCCAGAGGGTTTCATATAACATGAACCAGTGTGATAAGTGAATATAAAATAGGGTGCACCGGGATCCAACTCTGTTGACCGGTGGCCAACCAGACTAGACAGAGCCGAACCCGCCGGGACACCCGGAGGACAAAGTCCATAAACACTGAACTACCCCCTCTACAAGGAGGGAAGGCAACGGTCCCCTAGGGGAGGGGGGGAGAGAAGCCTAGCCGCCCACCTAGCGAGAGGGGGAGCATGGGGGAGGATCACGTGATACGGAGCAGCAGGGCTACCAACTGACGATCCCCAACCAGACAGATCAAACGGAGTAATAGCACAATATTCATTATAATAGTAATAGCGCTGATAATATAAAATAAACACATAAAAATTTTTTGGGCAAGGCATGCAACATAATAATTAAATCACAAAAGACACACCTGATGGCTTAAAAAAAAATAACATTGCCGCCTAGCACGAAGGTCGGCAGCCATAACGATACGTAAATGATATCGGCCCAAAAATTGAACCACGAGGGTTCTAAACGCTAAATAATGAATATCCATAATAACAAATAAAATTTAATAATAAAAATAATACATATAGTAACACCGCGAGTGAAACTAAAAGCTCTCAAAACAGGAGTACCAACTGTAAATGGAATCAAGCAAGATCGGTATGAACGAAGAGAATAAACTCCTATAATTCAAATATTAAACGATCTAGGTTGCTTAAAACACAGCAAAACAAAGCTTGGTACTTAACTTAGACGGTGTCTCCAGGGAAACCGACGAAGAAGCCATAATCCAAAGAAAATAAGTGGAAAAACGAGAGCACAACAAAAAGCGGGTTACACACAAGACGTGCTAAAAGGAGTTGGGTTCTGAGCGGATGCAGTGTTAGTAGTACCGAGTGAGGTTGAACGGCTCTCCTCTATTGGGGTTTCTGTCGTGGATGAATCTAAATAGTGCGGGACCTCTGGATTATACGCCCAATTTTATACCGACACCAATAGGTGAGCGAGCTAGTTAACCTAGCACTCCTTTACATTTTTTCTCTGGTATATTTAGCAGTAAATTACCTAGGAATAAGTGCTAAATGGAGCTTATTCACTGGGCGGCACAGGTTCGAGCCCAGAAATAGGTATGTGTTCGATTTTCCTGCGATTGCCACTTTTTCGTTTTTTTTCATTTCTTTCAAAATTACTACTTACTAAGGAACTATCACAGAGTAATGATTCATTTAGATGTTTATTTGTCGGAAAATTTTGTTTACTTCTTTTTTGATTGAATATCATCAAATTTTTCTAGCTAAAATATTATGTTGTTTTACATTTTTTTTTTTCGATTTTATTTCCCTTCAAAAAATTTTTTTGGGGTCAGAATTCTAATTTTATAGTCGTAAAATAATCGACAATCATCCAGCAATCCACCATACAATTTTTATGCATATCCAAGAATAATTAGATTAGTAAATAACACCTTGAAATTGACATACCCTTCCTACATTTCAGGTGGCAGATTAGGGAGTCTGAGTCAGTGTGGTTGGCGGCCATTTTGTGGACATATCTGAAGAGTAAGTTGCCCTATCTATATATATTCTTGTTCCCTATAGAATTTGTGATATTTTGGTATATTTTTACCTGCATAGATATCATATTATATATTAAATATATGTATTTTTTTACGAAATTTCTAAGTACTCAAAAAATGACCTTTAGATATGGCCCCTGATATAAATGTAATTTACAAAATAATGAAGATTTTTTTACATATTTCTATTTTAGGATAACATATGTTTATTCCCTAAAAAAATTAGCCACTTCCTATTTCATTTGGGTACCCAAAAAAATTCATGAAATTTGGACAAATTTTTTTGGCCAAAAAAAGTTACCCTTTTTTTTCTCATTTCAGATCTTCACCTCCATGGGTACGACTTCATCCAAAATACATCAAGATGTGTCCTAAACATTCAAGAATCAATTCCTAAAAGGATTTGTGTATATATGTATAAATTTTTTTTTTATGAATTTTTATGTAAGGTCTTTTTATTTTTCTACTTAATTTTTCAAAATATTTATAATAAATAGTTTTTCAGCAGATGAGTAGTATTTATCTCTACAGTAGTTTTAAGCATTCATTGAACTTTTTTTTGGCAAAAAAAAAAAAAAGGAGGTTACTGCAAAAACAGATTTTTCAAGAATTTTTTTTTGCGTCGGGGTCGCGCGCGACCGAGTATACCCTTAAAAGGGTGCCCGAGGAGCGTACCTATCCAGGGTTAAGAACATTGGCAGCATTCCATTAACGTAAACAATACTTGAAACACCAAACAGCAAACACTAAACGTGTAGTTGTGGTGGCAACTATGATAGGTTTAGAGAGGTTTCGTATATAGAAATGTGATAAAATTGGGATAACCAGCACGCAACTAATTGACATTAACTTGATCCTTTAGTAATGCAACCAAAATGTGAAAATTTACTGTGACAAATAAAAATCACACTGACTAGGAACTGCTGCTAGCTTACAGTACTGTATTTTGTAAAATCCTCATTTTTTTCCAAAAACTGCTTTGCTGAATTAAGGGTGCGTTTTACCACTAGTAGCGTCTTATGACACGGGAAATACGGTATATACTGTACATAAAATAAAATACTGTACTGTATAATTACTGTAATACACAAAGTATTTAATACAGTACATTACGTATACTGTATGTACATTTACATTTATACATAAATAATGTATAAATAATATAAAGAGTATAAGTGTACCTGTACATACATGTGTAGATGTAACTAGTGTACGTGTTTATAGATATGTTTTTAGAACACTTTTATTCTCATAACAAGATACGTAACTCACCTTTAACAATGACGATGATCTTGATAAATGACGATGATCTTGATAAATGACGATGATCTTAATAAATGACGATGAAATACCTTTGCAGTATGATGGAGGTGACGAAGATGAAGATGATTTACTGCATAGGTTAATGAGAGCTTTACTGCTCCTTGGGTGAATCCTCATAGTCAGTTGATGAGGCACTAAATAAGCACAAGAAAACAGCTAAAAGTTCCACGTGGCATGACTAAGCAACATGATGGAGAGAGAACAATGAATGCGGTCTCCCTTCGTGGGGCGCACAGCAGAGAGAGATGCAGGGTAAAGCTTCTCGGCGGCTCGGCCAATCAGCTTGCGAGATTCTGGAGCCGAAATGGCCAGCGAATCAGAGAGGTGGATTTTGAGTTGAGCGCTATCTCCTTATTGATACCTGATGTTCTAATGTACTCTCCCTGCCTTCTGCTAGCGCCTGCGTAACTTTTGCACCATTTTTTCTAATTTTTTATGACTATTTTTGAAAATCCGCGATGCACTGAGGCCGGGAAACTTGAGCCGCAAAATGGCGAGGGATTCTTGTATTTGGAAGTCAAACCCGGAGCCCCAAGGACAACCACACCAGTACAAAAGGAGAAAGACACAGGGCCTCACCAGGGGCTAGAGGTGGGGCTGCTTCGCTAGGAGAAGCAACACCATCTCTCGAGGACCGGGGTTGACCATCAATTAAAGGGCCTACGCTACTACTTGATGGTCTCTCGGAAGGGGCCGATCGAGTAGGAGCTTCGGAGGAAGGTCGAGAAGCAGAAGAAGAAGCCTTGGGTTTTTTTCCCTTTTGAAGAAATATTTGAAGGAGAAATATCCAGCTCTGACTTCTTCCGCCGGCGTCCAAACCTTTCCCACTGGGAGGCAGACCACTCCCTATACTCACTACATTTGTTTTCACTGTCACACCGTTGACCTCTGCAGGCGGAACAAAGCCGACGTGAAGGTACAGCAGGACTGGCCTTCAAGTCCAGGCCAGGTATGCATGGTCGGTAGAAGTCAACGCACACACAACAATAAAGAGAAAGCACAAACAAAAAGAAATTAATGGCAGTCCAAAATAACTTGGTGAGGATGAAGAACGGCAACGACCGTTCACCATCCAAGCCAAAAGCAAAGTAAGCTAAATCACAGGTGTGATCGTGGGAGCGGTAGCAAGCAACCCCCCCCCTACCCCCGCTAACTAGCAGAATGGGTAGTTAACCCTCGCTAAAATTTTAATAGCTCGTCCTTTCAGCTTCGCCGAAAGTAAATCCCTTATAAATAGCGTAGGTTTGTATTCCAGTTATGAAACAATTGTAATTTTGAGAACTGCCACATCGTACATTGATATAAAAATTATGTATAACAAGAGGCTTATCTTCTTGATACTTATCATAGAACACTTCAATTGATGAATAAAAATATACAAAATCTTTCAGATTAGCAATTTTTTGTAACATTACACACGTAATACATACATACAACGGCAATAAAAATTTGATATTCTCACTAAGAGTTTGAATCTGGCACTACAATAGTAATACCAGAAGTTAAATCACTAGATTCTTGGCTACGACCTTGCTGGCGCACCAACAGATTTCTACTTAGCCGTGAGAGTTCAGAAAGGACTTGACTGAGTAACATATTTGTTTGGTTTTGTATTTCCCGTTGTTCTCTCCCAACATCTATCTTTTCTTCAAGACGGTCTAGCCGCCTACATATGCCAAGATTTTCTTCTATTCTGTCGAGTCTTGAACAAAGTTCTTGTTGTATTTCACTTGAGCATCTGGTATCTCCCACTATCCCTGATTCGTCCAGGAGATCATTATGGTTCATTTCAACTGATCTATCAGTCACATCTTCATCCATGCTGTCAGCTTCCTGCTTGACGTGCAACACTTTGTTTTTCTTGGCATGAAACACTGTTACTTCTTTCCTTCTCTTCCGTGAACTTTGGAGTTGCGGATCTGGTGCAAACAAATTATGATTAATTCTTCTTCATTCAAACAAACAAACTCTACTCAAAACCTAACAGGCAGGGAAGATGTCCCTGAAGTTAGCAAAGAAAGTAGAAGATTCCTAATTGAAACTCGACCCTTAAAGGAGTGGTCAGAAAGATTACCTCATTAATGGTAAAGTCTTACATATTTTCAATACATGTACATTAAATCTTCCTAAAATCTAAAAAATGTAAGATATTTACAATGTTTAAAGTTGAAAAGGTTGTGGATTGATAAATATTCTTTACAAAACTCGAGTCCAACATTTGCCACTAGGTGTACAAAAATCAGGCCAGTTAATCAAATGTGTTAAACAGTTAATTTCATACTGTACATATAGGCACCCCCAACAAAACACCCCTCTCTAGCCCACAAGGATGGTGAAGTTGCCGACACTACTAAAAACTATCGAGATTAAGTGGGTCTCAAACCCTCGTCAAAACAATTGCCAGGCAGGGACATTTCCAATCGGCTACCTCAACCCTAATAACAGAATGACAGAATGTATTACATACTTGAGTATTATTCGCTAAGAACCACTCTTGACACTAAATATAGGACTAATAGTAATCAACCACACTACTCCTTAATCAGAAGTGCATTTACATGTACTTCAAAGATCAAATTTATATAATTGTTTTTTACATTCTAAAGTAAGCAAGGAGTAATAAAAAATTGCATTTCTCCGTGTGATTACTTTTAAGCAGGGAAACGAAGAATTGTCCTTTAACATATTATTCGTAATCAAGATATTATTATTATTATTACTATCCAAGCTACAACCCTAATTGGAAAAGCAAGATGCTATAAGACCAGGGGCTCCAATAGGGAAAAATAGCCCAGTGAGGAAAGGAAATAAGGAAATAAATAAATGAAGAGAACAAATTAACAATAAGTCATTCTAAAAAAGTAACAATGTCAAAACAGATATGTTATATATAAACTGTTAACAATGTCAAAAACAAATATGTCATATATAAAAAATAGAAAGACTCATGTCCGCCTGGTCAACAAAAAAGCATTTGCTCCAACTTTGAACTTTTGAAGTTCTACTGATTCAACTACCCGATTAGGAAGATCATTTCACAACTTGGTAACAGCTGGAATAAAACTTCTAGAGTACTGTGTAGTATTGAGCCTCATGATGGAGAAGGCCTGGCTATTAGAATTAACTGCCTGCCTAGTATTACGAACAGGATAGAATTGTCCAGGAAGATCTGAATGTAAAGGATGGTCAGAGTTATGAAAAATCTTGTGCAACATGCATAATGAACTAACTGAACGACGGTGCCAGAGATTAATATCTAGATCAGGAATAAGAAATTTAATAGACCGTAAGTTTCTGTCCAACAAATTAAGATGAGAATCAGCAGCTGAAGACCAGACAGGAGAACAATACTCAAAACAAGGTAGAATGAAAGAATTTAAACACTTCTTCAGAATAGATTGATCACCGAAAATCTTAAAAGACTTTCTCAATAAGCTAATTTTTTGGGCTCAAGCCATGACGTCCTGATGGAAGGTTCCTTTTTGGTAGCTTCCTTGGGTATATGACTACTAGGATATTCCCCGAGAATTAAACCACAGGTTATCACAGAATTCTTACTTCTGGAGCGAGTATCCTAAAGGTTTCCCTTTAAGACATCGTATATCAACAGGGGACGCATGTATTAACACGCCACATAGCTATCTGCACCCCATATAGAGTTAACACTTTGATATGGAGGGGCGGAGAATAACTGGGGAGCCGTTCCACAGTTACACTTGTCCGTGGCTACTTTTGGTACTCGAAACGTAAACAAACGGGCGCCATTGCTAAATGACGTCACGTCCGTCCTCATCCTTCTTCTAGTAGCTACCTTGCTAAGACGGATTTCCCCTTGTGCTTTTTATCGGCTTGCATCTTCGTAATGTCGCTACCTTCAGCCTCGCCTTCTACTGGAAAGTTGAGTACCAGGTCCCAGTATTGTTTAAATAAGCTCTGACCGTAAAGTAACTTATACTTTTCGAGATATTTCATGTTTTCTGGCGGAGCTGTGCTGCTACCGGACACGCCATTTTATGGCGTCGCTGTTCCCTTGCATGCCTTATTTAGCTAGCCTGAACAGCTTATTCCGGCCTCTTAACTAATTGATACTGTTAGTTATTTAGTCTTCATAGCTAGGAACTTCATATATCGTGTTTTGACGCTCTTTTATCCGGTCATCGCCTGACCCCATACTAGATTGCTAGCTTAGCCCCTAGGCCAGATTGCCAAGCACCAGTGTTCATGCATGATATATTCCAGTGATCCTAGGTTAA
The DNA here is from genome assembly GCF_036898095.1 of Palaemon carinicauda. Taxonomy (NCBI): domain Eukaryota; kingdom Metazoa; phylum Arthropoda; class Malacostraca; order Decapoda; family Palaemonidae; genus Palaemon; species Palaemon carinicauda. Next base: position 81,153,256 of record NC_090751.1, read on the forward strand.
GTTATGAAGATAGTGGCATTATTTATCATACTGTTTACTGTGATGCAAGTGTTTTTTGCCTTCAGGGACCATATAGGGGATCGGTTTGATTGTGTGCCTTTCTAACCTAACCTAAATGTAGGACCCATATATGCTACCTTCATCCCCTGCCTTCGGGCATTCCCTCTGTGTGGCCATGCTCCCCCTGCTATATAGGGGGATCAAGTCCGTATCAGAGTATTTATCGCTTCTCTGTCCTCCCTAAGGGAATGATCCCCCCTTAGGGTTGCGTCCGAGAGGAACGGCCTGTCCTTCCTCAGTTGCTTCGGTTAGGTTACTTAACCTTCCATGCAACTTGCGATGTGTCTTTCAGCCTACCTAGCTTGGGGTTTAACATCCCTTATCTAGGTTAGGCCTCGAGGGGGGGGCTAGTTCTGTACTGTTTTAGTTTGAGACGGTACCCATGCACCGTTCTCATTCAGGTTACCTACCCTAGGCAAGGGAGCGTCCTCCCTTCCTTGGTGGCCGTTTTTGTACAGAGCCTCCCCTATGGAAGACCCCTCTTCTTCTCCCTCCCCACCTATCCCTTGGCATAGTCTAGCCTATACATAGGCTAGCCTATACACATCTGTCCCTAGTCCTACAACTCCTCCTTCGGGTGGAGCGATAGGGCTATCTTGAACTCCTGTTGAGCAGGCCGCTCTGGTACATATACCCTTCATAGCGTCCTATGGGGTTAGCCACTGGAAGCGATTTGTCCGCAGGGGTTCCCCCTCCTCTTGGATGTACCCTAACCCTCCCTTGGGTTACACTGGCACCCGGCCGACTGCCGGCCCCCTGCCATTGGGTGATAGGACCCACTCCTATCATGGGTACACTCACTCAGGTGGGATGCCAGAGGGGTATGTGATCTTACCCCTCCAATTCCTCCTTCTGTCTCTCTACCTATCCTGGTGCCGGTCCCTTGCCGCCTCTACTGCCGGCGATACCGCCCTTCTCTTGGTGACACATTCCTGAGATACCCTCCCTCCCCTAAGTCGACAGCCTTCCGTGTGCCGGAGGGCTGCCGCCTTCCGTCGGCGTACAGCCGATGGCCCACCCTTCCTTTACCTAGTTTCGGTTGTCCGTCCTTCGGGCCGTCCTCCGGCGTGCCGGCAGTGATTGCCGGCGGTCTGGGTATAACATACCATTCTGCCTTATCTTATGAACTGGTCACCAAGCCGGCAGCGTCCCGCCGGCGTGCCGCCGCTGTGCCGGCGGCCGCCAAGCTGGCATTATACCTGAATTTTCTATGTCTTCCTTAATGCCAAAAACCCTGCTGGAGCGGCCTCCGGCGTGCCGCCGGTCTGCCGGCCCCCTCCGGAAGCACCAAGGGACTTGCACCCCTTCTACCAGCTATCGACTACATGCTGATAGCCCTACACTGCAACCAGATAGCTTGGCTACTCCGATGGATAGGTATTGTCTTACCGTTCTATTAGTGGCCGTGCTGTCTTCTTGCTTATTACAAGTTTCCAGCATACTGTGTGTGTCTTAGCACAGCTGGTTGCCGGAACCCGATCTTATATGGGGTCTTCTGCTACCCCCCCCCCCTTTACTCTAAAGGTCTGAGTGGTCTCAGTCCTTGATATACATCGCAGGCAATCTCTGCTAAAATTATCTTCTGCCTTCTATGGCGGTCCATGAAGATTTCCGCTTTTGTGTCCTCGGTCACAAACGAAATTGCCTACTGATAAGGTTACGGTAACCAGCTGGGCGGGATGCACAAGTATGCGTCTATCTACTTCTTTTCCCGCTCCTCTCTTTAACATTACAATATTATAAATTAATTAATGTTAAGTTAAAGTTTAACTATTTCAAAAATTTAACTTTAGAGTAATGTAAGTCACTCTTATGACTTCCGTATACTCATGTTCTCTTTCTTTTACAGGAGGAGTACATCAAGTGTGACCACAACTTCTGTGGAGTGAAGCGCCCGCACTTCTACGGGCACACGGCGTGTCGGACCCACGCCCCCTGCGCCAATAAGGCGACCTGAAATTCTGGGACCCGCAGCACTGTACAGTCTGCAAGAGTCGTCTGGTCGAAGCGTTCGACGATCCTCCTTCAGCGGAGGTAAGGGACACTGCTCGAGAGAAGCTACGCAAGTGGGTGCGTGGCTTCCAGAAGAACGCCACCGAACCGTATCTCGCCACCGAAGATTTGAGGGCCTTGCTATTCCCGAAGGCATCAAAAGACTCAGTGGTCCCTAGTGATCAGATTCCCACCGTCCAGATAGTGGTGGAACCGGATGTGGTCATGGCTCAGTCCATGCATGAGTGCCGTTTAGACTCCGACAACGTGGAACGTATGTCGGAAGTGTCGGAGAACACGGAGAGGAACCTCATGGGCGACGAACTCGACTATGAGGAAGATCAGGTGGAATACCCTGAGTCGGAGCATGAGGTCGCTCCAGCTTCCACCCCTGCACCAACTCCTACACCGACGGATGTATCACTCCCTTCTACATCCGCTACCCCGGATCCTACCCCATCCAACACTCAGGAGATCTTCAAGATGCTTGAAGCTCTCATGGATAAGAAACTTCGCAAGACGCATGAGTTCTTCAGGTCCAACCTCGGAAGTTCGAAGCAACCGAAAAGGATTTTGGTTAAGGACCTCCCTGCATGCTCGGATACTAACCCATGGAGGTATGCCGAGCACACGCCGATCACCACGGGCAAGATCTTTATTAGCGAGAAGGTCGGCTCGATCGCGCTGGAAGAAGTGGAATTCTTCCCAAACTTTGAGGCTTACCCGGACTGTTACGTCCGACTTAGGTCCGAACCCGCCTCTAAAGAAGAGACCGAACCAAAGGAGGTTATCGTGTTCGATCTCCCGAAGGCCCAGGCTATGTTAGCCAACACGGTGAAAAGTAGGGGCTTCACCTGCTCTAAACTACCGGCGCTTAGCAAAAAGCACCCGACCTACGTCGCACCAGACGATGCGACCTTCCCCTTTCTAGAAAAGGCTTTCACTGCGGTACATAAGGCAGTGGAAGAAGGGAAACCTTGCCCTGCACTGGAGGAGTGCAGACCCTTCTCCCTGACCACCCCCCCCTGATGTTAGACACTGGAAAGACGTCCAGTCAACCTTCTTGGTGGGGAAACTAGAGCCTGACGTCGCTGGTCGTCAGTTTAACGAGGACCTCCCGAAAGTTAACGATCATCTCCTTCGTCGGGAACATGATATGAAGGAAAGGCTCGCCGCATCTATGTCCCTCCAAGTACAGCTCGAAGTCATGGCCGGTGACACTAGGGTCCCTGACTACTACATGGTCCTTGCCAAGACACACCTGGCAACAGTAGTAAAGATCTGTACAGCTTCACGAAGGCTCGTAGAGCCTGTCGCGAATTCGTGTTCTCAAGTGCTACAGTGAGACACGAACCCCGGAGGCTGATTTCCTCCAACATCTGGGGTAAACACCTCTTTCCCTTTTCCCTGGTGAAAGAGATCATCGACAAGGCCGCCACGGAGAACAGGAACCTTCTCCATAAATGGGGCATGTCGAAGAAAAGGAAATCCTCTCAGGACGACGGCCCTCAACCTAAGAGGAAACCCACAAAGCCAAAACCTCAGCAACGTCAACAGAGACGGCAGTTTCCGGGATCCGCTACTCCCCAAGTGGCAGCTCAGCCACAACAGACCTTTCAATTGGTCACCCAACCGGTCTTGTCACAGTCGCCGGTCTTCACCCCTGCATTTGAGCAGCAGTCAACTACCTTTCGTCCCAAAGGTAGAGGCTCAAACAGAGGTGCAGGCAGAGATGCATCTCGCCGTCCCTCCAGAGGCAGAGGAGGAAGGGGAGCTAGCGGCCGAGGTAGTAAACCCTCGGGAAGCTAGAAGCAATGAAGTGCTTCCGGTGGGAGGAAGACTCCGCCAATTCAAGGATCGTTGGACCTTTGATCCCTGGGCACACAGCATCGTCAAGAAGGGTCTAGGCTGGAGCTGGACTCAACCACCCCCAACCTTCCAGCAATTCTTCCAACAGTCAACCCCCCTCCTGAAAGAATATGTCCTAGAACTCTTGAACAAGAAGGTGATAAGGAGGGTAAAGTCAACCAGGTTCCAATGGAGACTGTTTTGCGTCCCCAAGAAGGACTCCGACAAACTCAGAGTCATTCTAGACTTATCCCCCCTCAACAAGTTCATAGCGAACAACAAGTTCAAGATGCTGACTCTTCAACAGATACGGACCCTTCTGTCCTACACGGTCTCGATAGATCTGGCGGATGCCTACTGGCACGTTCCAATGAACCACCACGCTTCCTCCTACCTAGGATTTCGACTCCAAAGGAAAAGCTACGCTTTCAGGGCCATGCCCTTCGGGCTCAACGTGGCCCCACGGATCTTCACAAAGCTGGCAGACGCCATCGTTCAACAGCTCCGCCTCCGCAGCGTCCAGGTGATGGCCTACCTCGACGACTGGCTGGTCTGGGCGACATCGCCCGAAGATTGTTTAAGATCCTGCAACAAGGTCACCCAGTTTCTAGAACACCTGGGATTCAAGATAAACACCAAGAAATCTCGCCTCTCTCCAGCTCAGAAGTTCCAATGGTTAGGAATCCAGTGGAATCTTCAGTCACACCGCCTTTCCATTCCCCAGAAGAAAAGGAAAGAAATAGCGGGGTCTGTCAAAAAACTGCTGAAATCCAAGCGGATCTCTAGACGTCAGCAGGAACAAGTTCTAGGCTCTCTACAGTTGGCCTCAGTGACAAACCCAGTGCTCCGTGCACAGCTAAAGGATGCCGCGGGAGTCTGGAGACGTTCTGCATCCATCGCTCAAAGAGACCTCATGAGACGGCTCCCAAACAGACTTCGGTTACTCTTAAAGCCGTGGTCGGAAGCAAAGGCCCTGAAAAGGTCCATTCCTCTTCAACATCCACCTCCATCACTCAACATCCACACGGACGCTTCGTTGGAGGGTTGGGGAGGTCACTCCCACCAACAACAGGCTCAAGGTACATGGTCTCCCCTATTCAAGACGTTTCACATCAACATCTTGGAGGCCATGGCGGTCCTTCTCACCCTGAAGAAACTCTCTCCGCCTCCCTCGATCCACATTCGTCTGACTCTGGACAACTCGGTGGTAGTCCGATGTCTCAATCGTCAGGGCTCGAGATCGCCCCAGATAAATCAAGTGCTTCTCCCAATCTTCCGCCTGGCAGAGAAGAAGAAATGGCACCTGTCTGCAGTTCACCTACAAGGATTCTGCAACGTGACGGCGGACGCTCTATCTCGGACAAGCCCGATAGAGTCGGAATGGTCTCTAGACGCAAGATCGTTCTCCTTCATCTCTCACCAAGTCCCGGAACTTCAGATCGATCTCTTCGCAACGAGCGACAACAATCAACTTCCTCGTTATGTGGCCCCGTACGAGGACCCCAAGGCAGAAGCAGTGGACGCCATGTCACTGGATTGGAACAGATGGTCCAGGATCTACCTGTTCCCTCCCACCAACCTTCTGCTGAAAGTCCTCTCCAAGCTGAGAACCTTCAAAGGGACAGCGGCCCTAGTGGCTCCCAAGTGGCCCCGGAGCAATTGGTACCCCCTGGTCCTGGAGCTGCAGCCCACGCTGATCCCTCTCCCGGGCCCAGTTCTCTCCCAGCAAGTACAGAAGTCGACTGTCTTCGCTTCATCATCGAAAGTCAGGGACCTTCATCTCATGATTTTCTCTCCCTAGCCGCGAAGAAAAGGTTTGGGATCTCGAAGAAAAGTCTAGACTTCCTCGAGGAATACAAGACCGAATCCACACGATGGCAATACCAATCATCCTGGAGAAAGTGGGTCTCATTCGTCAAGGCAAAAAATCCTACGGAAATCACCATTGATTTTTGCATGTCCTTCTTCATTCACCTTCATGGACAGGGCTTAGCAGCCAACACGATTTCTACCTGCAAATCGGCCTTGACTAGACCACTACTGTACGCCTTCCAGATTGATCTGTCCAGCGATATCTTCAATAAACTGCCGAAGGCATGCGCTCGTCTACGCCCAGCACCTCCGCCAAAACCTATCTCCTGGTCCCTGGACAAGGTGCTCCATTTTGCCTCCAACTTGGACAACGATTCGTGCCCTCTCAAGGATCTGACTCAAAAAGTTATATTTCTTTTTGCTCTTGCCTCAGGAGCCCGAGTCAGCGAAATAGTGGCATTATCAAGAGACGAGGGTCACATCCTGTTTACAGACTCAGGAGACCTTACCCTCTTCCCTGATCCGACGTTTCTCGCGAAAAATGAACTACCCACCAAGAGATGGGGCCCTTGGAGAATCTGCCCCCTGAAAGAAGATGCCTCTCTATGTCCGATAGAGAGCCTCAAGGTCCATCTTCGAAGAACTTCTGACTTTGGTGGAGGCCAACTCTTCAAAGGAGAAACATCGGGTAGTGACCTGTCACAGAAACAACTAAGAGCGAAAATCACCTACTTCATTCGCAGAGCGGATCCTGACAGTACACCCGCAGGTCACGATCCTAGAAAAGTCGCGTCGTCTCTGAATTTTTTCCAGAGCATGGATTTCGAAAGCCTCAAGAGCTTCACAGGATGGAAATCTTCGCGAGTTTTCTTCAAGCACTACGCGAAGCAAGTGCATGAAGTCAAACATTTCGTGGTAGCCGCAGGTAGTGTTATGAAACCTGCAGTTAACTCTGCATAGAACAGTGAGTTACTTGGGACTTTAACTCTTCGGGTGCCTATGTTGACCCTCGTGTGATACGTAGTGATTTCATGGACACTTAGTGTTTCTCATAGACTGTTCTTTACAAGGTGAAATGTCATAGTCGTCACATGAGTGCCACATGCCTAGAGCATGATGTGTTTTTTCCTTATTAAAGACTGACGTTCCTATGGAACTTGTGCTTTCTAATAATTTGAAATTTTCTTTCAGATTCAAGAGCAAAGTCTTCTCATTGCTATGTACATTATAATTTATTTGTAAATTAACTTTACATCTTTTATTGCATTTATTGTTACTATATCCTGCAATTGTGAAATAAAATTTCTATTTTATTACTTGTGCGTCTCTCTCCGCTCCTATTCATACCATGAAATACATGGTTGTCATAGTTTCATTATCCCCTTTCTCTTGAAATAAGAAGAATAATAGGTTCTATCCGATTTACATACTCACCTATGCTGTGTAATATTCCTAATTGAATACTTACTTGCGCCATATCTTCGAGACCAGACTGTTCTCTAGTCATGAAATTTAGTGCCTAACCACCACTCATCTATTGTTGAGAATGTTCCTACACGAATATCAACCATTCTGTCTTGTCTCCGAGTTCTTCACGTACTCTCCGCAAGGTGAGTAGCCCTTCGATGACCACTTTGAACTTTGGTATGGACCGTTGGGACTTCTCTGCCAGGGGGGCAGGAAGCTGCATCCCCACGGAACCTCTATCGAGGTCACAATGCTTACCTTTATTCAAAGCCCTTGGCACTTACTCTATAAGGGGAAATCTACCACGATACATTGATTCTCTGGTACTCTTCCATCAGGACGTCATGGCTTGAGCCCAAAAAACGGATTTTGAGCGAGCGAAAAATCTATTTTTGGGTGAGATAGCCATGACGTCCTGATGGACCCTCCCTGCTATTCTAGTCCAGCCTTTCAGGCCCCGCCCTGTCCTACCGTATCATGGAGATTACCAAGCAGCTGGCATCAGGATGAGGACGGACGTGACGTCATTTAGCAATGGCGCCCGTTTGTTTACGTTTCTAGTACCAAAAGTAGCCATGGACGAGTGTAACTGTGGAACGGCTCCCCAGTTATTCTCCGCCCCTCCATATCGAAGTGTTAACTCTATATGGGGTGCAGATAGCTATGTGGCGTGTTAATACATGCGTCCCCTGTTGATATCCGATGTCTTAAACGGAAACCTTTAGGATACTCGCTCCAGAAGTAAGAATTCTCTGATAACCTGTGGTTTAATTCTCGGGGAATATCCTAGTAGTCATATACCCAAGGAAGCTACCAAACAGGAACCTTCCATCAGGACGTCATGGCTATCTCACCCAGAAATAGATTTTTCGCTTCGCTCAAAATCCGTTTTTTGTGCAATTGAAGAAGACACAGACCTTATATGTTTCTCAAAACGGATTTTGAGCGAAGCGAAAAATCTATTTTTGGGTGAGATGGCCATGTCGTCCTGATGGAAGTTCCTAAAGGGTAGCTTCCTTGGGTATATATAACTACGGCGATATTCCCAGAGAATTTACCTTAGGGTACCCAGAATTCTAACTCCTGGAGCGAATATCCCTAATAAAAGAACCAAGGATATCGCGAAATATCAGAGGACGTATTCTTGACACGCCACATAGCAATCTGCACCCCGAACAGAGTTAACACTTCGAAGGGGTCAATTGGCAAGAAAACGAAAAACGAGAAAGAAAGGAGAGCCGCTCGCAAGGTATCTCTCCTCTCCCGTTTCGTAAGCGTGCATTGCGCCGCTCACGGCGCCATCTGAATTCCTTGTAGCGATACACGAGGTGCTACAGATACTGTATGTAGGGAGGGGACCTACAGCCCTTTTTAGAGGAAAAGGGAAGGGCGGGTCCATCAGGACGACAAAGGCCATCTCACCCAAAAATAGATTTTTCGCTTCGCTCAAAATCCGTTTTTTGGGCTCAAGCCATGTCGTCCTGATGGAAGTATACCAGAGCATTACTGTATCTGTGGATTCTCAAAACGTGCCGTACTCCCCGAAGGTATTTCCCGGCCAACTAGACCTAGAGACCTAAGATGTTACTGTCATACATCTTTTCATCTAACCATAGACCATGTTAGTGCTTCCTGCCCCCTACAGGGAAGAGTCATACTAGACTCTGGAAAAGTCTCGAAGAGTACATATACCTATGTATGAATAACAGACAAGCCAATATAGTGGTCTCACCCTATATCATGTAAAGCATAGTTTGTAAAGAACCACTGAGTCAATATGAAATATCGACCAGTTCCCCGTTCATTACTGGATTGGACAAAGGTTTATATCCGGGTATTAGGAAAACTTGCATATCCGCCACCATCCCCTTAGGGCATGGAGTCCTCCCGCTAGGGGAAAGCATAAACCAGTGCAAAAATGCTTGCATAAAGGAACAATCTATTAGAATTATCCCAGATAAATATACATAGTAAACGTAATGCTAAATCATTTCAAGAAAATGACACAGGCGAAGGAGACGCAAGGTTCACAAGAACTAGTTTATTGACAAACAATAAAATTAAACAGGTTAAACAACAATTATACATATATAAGAGGAGGATAACCAACAAATAAGCACAAGCATAATAGTAAACAGAAAACTGTTTATCTGAAAGAAAACAATAACGCCACTTTCAACATACTGAAGTATCAAAATCATAAAAGTCTGTATTACTAATCAGTTACATTAGCGTTGGAAACGCTTGGCACACATGTCTGCACTTATGCTAGGTTCACCTTTAAATATGGAACAGTCAATGTGGGCACCCTCGTGCCCTAACACTTGGTTTGTAGAACAGTTCGTAACTACACACCCACCCCGGAATTAATCGTCCCAATTAAATTCACTGTTCCTCGCAGAGTTAAACAGCAGGTTTAACGACACTACCCACTGCTACCACAGACCTCTTCAGTTGCTCCACTTGCTTCGCATAGTGACGAAAGAAAACTCTGGAAGACTTCCAGCCAGTGTATGAGCGAAGATGTTCGAAATCCATACTATTGAAGAAATTTAAGGATGAGGCAACTTTCCTCGGATCGTGACCTGCGGGTGTACTGTCTGGATCCGCTCTGCGAACAAAATAGGTGATTTTCGCCCTAAGTTGTTTCAGGGATAAATTTGAGCCTGATGTTTCTCCCCTGAATAGTTGACCACCCCTGAAGTCTGAAGTTCTACGAAGATAGACCTTTAGGCATTCCACTGGACATAGAGATGCATCTTCTTTCAGAGGGCAGATTCTCCAGGGACCCCACCTGTTGGTGGGCAACTCGTTCTTGGCGAGAAACGTAGGATCCGGAAACAAGTTCAGTTCTCCCCCATCCAAGAGCTGAACACGACCTTCCTCTCTCGAGAGGGCCACAATTTCACTAACCCTGGCCCCCGAAGCGAGTGCAAACAGAAAAATAACTTTTTGGGTCAAATCCTTTAAAGCACACTCCTCATTGTTCAACAGCGAAGCCAAATGAAGAACTTTATCCATGAAATGGGCTTCGGAGGTGCTGATGGTCTGAGCCTAGCACAGGCTTTCGGAATTTTATTAAAAATATCGTTAGAGAGGTCCACCTGGAAGGCATACAAAATGGGTCTTGTCAAAGCAGATTTACGCATTGATATAGTGTTGGCTGTTAACCCTTGACCATGGAGGTGGATGAAGAAAGATAAGCAGAAGTCCGTCGAGATCTTTTGCGGATTCTTCGCCTTGACAAAGGCCACCCATTTTCTCCATGATGACTCATATTGCCTTCTAGTGGATTTGCACTTATATTCCTCTAGGAAGTCTATACTGTCTTTCGAAATCCCGAAACGTTTTCTCACCGCTAGGGAGAGAAAATCATGAGCTGTAGGTTCCGGGTTTTCTGTGATGAAGCGCAGACAGTCGACTTCTGAACTCGCTGGGTCAGAACTGGATCTGGTAATGATAGACAATTCAGCCGTAGTTCCAATGCCAGAGGGAACCACACGCTGTTCGGCCACTTGTGAGCCACTATTGCCGCTACTCCCTTGAAAGATCTCAGTTTGTTGAGGACCCTCAATAGAAGGTTGTGAGGAGGGAACAGGTAAATCCTGGACCATCTGTTCCAGTCGAGGGACATCGCGTCCACTGCTTCCGCCAAGGGATCCTCGTACGGGGACACGTAAAGGGGTAACTTCTTGTTGTCTTTCGTCGCAAAGAGGTCTATCTGCAGTTCTGGGACTTGACTCAAGATGAAGAAGAATGATCCTGCGTCTAGGGACCATTCCGACTCTATCGGTGTGAACCTGGATAGAGTGTCCGCTGTCACATTGCGGACTCCTTGAAGGTGAACTGCCGACAGGTACCACTTCTTCTTTTCCGCCAGTCGAAAGATGGCTAACATCACCTGGTTGAGTGGTGGTGACCTCGATCCTTGTCGATTCAAGCATCTCACAATCACCTCGCTGTCCAGTACCAACCTTATGTGGATCGAGCGACGAGGGGAGACTTTCTTCAAGGTAAAGAGTACTGCCATAGCTTCCAGAAAGCTTATGTGAAATGTCTTGAATAGATTGGACCAAGTTCCTTGGGCCTTCTTCCGATGAGAATGACCTCCCCACCCCTCCTTCGAGGCGTCTGTGTGAATAGTCAATGAGGGGGGAGGTGGCTGAAGAAGCACCGACTTCTTTAGTTGCCTGACTTGGGACCAAGGCCTGAGAAGCGTACGTAGACGAAGCGGTACTGGTCTTATCAGATCTCTTCGCACGTTTGATGCATAACTTCTCCAAACTCCGGTTGCATCCTTTAGCTGTGCTCTTAGCACTGGGTCTGTTACTGAGGCAAACTGGAGAGAACCCAGCACTCTCTCCTGTTCGCGTCTTGATATCCTTTCGGAATCCAGAAGTCTCTTGACAGAACCAGCTATCTCCTTCCTCTTCTTCGCCGGGATGGAGAGTTGGTGTGACACTAGGTCCCAGTGGATTCCCAACCACTGGAACTTTTGAGATGGAGAAAGCCGAGACTTTTTTCTGTTGATCTTGAAGCCTAGATGCTCTAGGAACTGGATCACCTGTAGGGAAGCTTGCAAACATTCTGTCTTGGATGCTGCCCACACCAGCCAGTCGTCCAGGTAGGCTACCACCTGGATTCCCTTTAGGCATAATTGTTTGAGAGCTGCGCTTGCAAGCTTCGTGACGATCCTTGGGGCTATGTTTAGCCCGAATGGCATGGCTCTGAAGGCATAGAGTCTTCGATGTAGCTTGAACCCTAGGTAGGGGGAGAGTTGGCGATTGATTGGAACGTGCCAATAGGCGTCTGACAAATCTATGGAGACGGTATATGCTCTCTTGGGCAGTAAGGTCCTTATGTGTTGCAGTGTTAGCATCTTGAACTTGCAGTTCACTATGAACTTGTTGAGTGGCGACAAGTCCAGAATGACTCTGAGTTTTTCTGAGTCCTTCTTGGGAACTCAAAACAGCCTCCCTTGGAATTTGATGGACTTTACCCTTCGGATTACTCTTTTCTCCAACAGTTCTTGAATGTACTCCTCCAGAACGGGGGTGGAGTGTTGGAAAAATCGAGGGCACGGGGGTGGAGTGCTGTACCAACTCCAACCCAGTCCATTCTTGAGTAGGCTGTGGGCCCAGGGATCGAAGGTCCACCGATCCCGAAAATTCTAAAGTCTCCCTCCTACTGGTATCATCTCACTTTGGCTGCTGTTGCTCTGAGGTCTTGCCTCCTTGACCGCGACCACCCCTGAATCCCCTCCCCCTTGAGGGGCGCCTAGACGAACCTCTGGCTGCTCCTCTAGGCTTCGCTCGAAAGGTAGTTGACTGCCCTTCGAACCCTGGGTTAAATGCCGGAGACTGCGTAGACACGGCTTGGGGTACCCACTGGTACGTGGTCGGGGTTTGTGCCACCATCTGGGGGACTGTAGGCATAGGAAGTTGTTGCTGCTGCTGTCTGAATGGCTTGGCTGGCTGAGAGGGTAGCCTAGTCTTCTTAGTCTTCCTCTTTGGTTGGGGTCCCTCATCTGGGGAAGACTTTCTCTTGAGAGATAGGCCCCACTTCTGGAGAAGGTTTCTATTCTCCGTGGCGGCCTTATCTACAACCTCCTTGACCGTTTCACTAGGGAAGAGGTCTTTGCCCCAAATGTTGGAGGAGATTAGCTTCCTTGGCTCGTGCCTCACCGCAGCCGAGGCGAACACGAACTCCCTACAAGCCCTCCTAGCTTTGACGAAGCTATAAAGGTCCTTCGTCACTATGGCTAGGTGTGTCTTAGCCACAACCATAAATATTTCATGGACCTTGGGGTCACTTGCCATTGTCTCCAGAGTCATTTGATGAGACAATGAGGCTGCAAGTCTTTCTTTTGTCTCAAACTCCCTGCGCAAAAGAAAGTCAGACAGCTTGGGGAGGTTCTCACCGAACTGACGTCCGGCAATATCAGCCTCCAACTTCACGTCTGAGAAGGTAAGATGGATGTCCTTCCAGTCCTTGTGGTCCATGGGTAGGGCCAAAGACAGAGGTTTACACTCCTCCAAGGAGGGGCATGGCTTACCTGCCTCGATCGCTTTCAGCACAGCCGTAAACCCTTTCTGCATGAAGGGGAAGGCTCTAGAAGGAGAGGACACAAAGGAAGGGGGCTTCTTACTCAAAGCAGGTACCTTTGAGTTTGTGAAGCCCCTCTCTTTCATCGAGCTTGACAGTAAAGCTTGAGCCTTAGCGTGGTCAAAAACTATGACCTCCTTCGGCTCCGTTTCTTCCTTTGAGGCTGGTTTCTTCCTTAGACGGACATAACAGTCCGGATACGACTCCTTGCTGGGCTAGAATTCCACCTCCTCAAGGGGGACTGAGCCCAACTTCTCCGAAATGACGATTTTTCCCGTCGTCATAGGCATGTGCTCGGCATACCTCCAAGGGTTGGCATCTGAGCACAAAGGAAGGTCTTTCACGCTGAGCTTCTTCTGGGGCCCACGTGATGCTGCAAGTCTCCGCATCTCCAGCTTCATTGCAGCAGCCTTCTCATTATTTTCCCTCTGCATCTGTTGGATCATTCCAACGATGGAGGAAAGGGTCTTTCCCAGCTCATCTGGGAGAGAGGATGATGTTGAGGGAATAGGTTCAGGGGCCTGAACCGGAGTAGCCGACACCTCGTCGAACTCTTCCTCCTCATTGTCTGGAGCCTGCTCCTCTTCCTGGTCTTCTGCCAGAAGGTCTTTTTCCAAACACTCGGACACCTCCGACATCCTATCGTCCAATTGGATGTCCTGCAGGGCGTCCGCGATTTCAGCATCCACCGGGATCTGAACTAACGGTATCTCCGCTTGAGGCTGGGGAATCACTGCCTCAGCTGACGCCTTGGGGAAAAGGTAAGCCCTCATCTTCTCACTTGGAAGATAGGGGCCAGAAGTGTTCTTCTGAAAGCCCCTTACCCAGGTACGAAGCATCTCCCTTGCTGCGTCCCTTGACTCCGCCGTCTTAGGGGAATCAAAAGCCTCAGTAATCAGGTTTGTGCACACGGTACATACCTGCGGGTCCCAATACCGGAGATCACCTTTGGAGACTGCGCATGCTGCGTGCCTCCTACACAAGTCATGTCCGCAGAAGTTCTTGCTGCGGACGTTGGAGAAAACGCTTCCACACTTCGGATGGTCCTCCTGTAAAGAGAAGAAAATTCCATGAGTATCAAGTGAACTACGTATCACTGGATATACATAGCTTAGAATAACTAAACTAGAAAGGAAAGACACACACTTGTATTTCCCGCACAGTCAATTGCTGCAACCTTCCAGATAATAAAATCGTATGGTTAATCTATTCTAGAGTGACCAAGAAATAATTTCCAGAGGAAACAGGTGTAGCTCACACCCAAATAAGTGATTTTAAAATACTGGATAGTAGATAAGAAAGAACTCACTTTCTTTATCCGTATGGTTACACCAAAGGGCTGTGTAAAACAACACAAAAGTGTTAAAAAAATTTAGTGTTGTAACATATACTATACTATAGTTTTCTCCCTACAGTATATACTATACTGACAAATACTGGCTACAGTATAGAAGGTAATGTGCCGGCCGGCACACACCTTAACTAGTTCCAAAGTATACTACTTATAGACTATAAGGTGGAAGAACGCTGGTTCAAATGCATGTGCCGGCCGGCAGTCACTGCCGGCCGGCAACTACACAAGATAGCACCCGGCTGCCGGCCGCCAAACGTAGCGGCCGGCAGAACCTCGGTGTGTTTCTATTGCCGGCCGGCAGGGGACTGCCGGCCGGCAGCTAAACAACAACAGCACCCGGCTGCCGGCCACTAATCGTAGCGGCCGGCAGAACTATGGTGTGATATTATAGCCGGCCGGCAAAGGTATACAACCAATGCCGGCCGGCAGCAAAAGAACCAGAGAACTCCGACTGCCCGGCTGCCGGCCACTTAGGCCGGCAGCTGGGCTAGGGTACAAACACTAGAAGAAAAACAGAATGGATGCCAGGATAAGAGACTGTACTGCCTCATAGCCCGGCAACCCGAAAGAGTGCACATAAGGAAGGGGAGAATATAACTTCAGGCTTCCTGACCAATGCCATCTGGCTCTACAGACAAACATGGATGAGAGACCAAGGGAGGTCCGGGAAGCACTCAAAGCAGAAGACCCTTGCCGGCCGGCAGCTGAGTCAACCCCACATCCTAACCTATGCTAGGTACAGATGTAGAATGACAGACAGGGATGCAATGGCTAGGCCATCACTAAGGAAAGAGGGGGAAAGGAGAAAAGAGGGTCCTGCCAACCTTGCTCTAATAATGAATCACCCGCAGCCAAGAAACTCATCTTAGCCTAGAGGAGATCCGAGGAGGGAGGCCAGCAATACTTGCCAACTCCCTCGGAACCAAAGCAAGGAAGGCGTTGTTATTCACAGAAAAAGGAGTATCTCATCCTCCACACCGAGAACAACAACACTGGACTAGTCTGCTAGATCACAAAAAGAAGAAATCATCTCGTACAGAAACCTTCGAAAGTGAACTAAGGAGGCTAAGCCTCCTATGTCTGCTGTCCACCTAGCAAGGGAATCTCAACCACAATGCTAGACAGAAACAGACTCAGACTAAGAACTCTGATGTCCTGGCCCTTCCTGAAGCCAGACTTACTGGAAACAGGAAAGAACAGAAACACCCTAATATAGTAGTATCTAAAGCCCAAGGCTTAAGCAGAGTTAAAGGGATTGCACACATTCTCCGAAGAGAAGAGAGCAACCGGGGAGTGTGAGAAAGTATACTTAGGCCTCATAGACAACTAGCCTAGGCGCGAAGAGAATCGATTACCTAAATCACCGAAACTCACTCGTATACTATCTTGGAAGAAAATCAACATAATCTTAAATGTATAAAACTGCCTAAAGCTTCAATAAAATTTTAAAACACTCGGAAATCTGAATATCATGCAGAAAGTACTAGGGCCAAACGACTAGGCTACAAGGTCTAGCGTAGGCCAGAATCGGCAATTCATTCGCCAAAACGAAAATACTAAAAGCATCATATAAAGAAATCCTATGAAACGCTGAATAGCTAAAATTATTAAAGCGAAACAGCCGGGAACGTCGCTCTGGCTAGCTAAAAAACTCATGCATAGCGAGCGACAGCGTCCAGGACGCCTCCGGTAGGCAACAGCTCTTGTAACAAAGATATCACTATCAATTTATTTTAAAATCACCAAGAGCTTACATTTATACATAAAAGAGATAATACTCAACTTATCAGAAGCAAAAGAAGTTGGAGAAAGCATTATAAAGTTGAAATAATCCAAGAATTGCGAGATAACACAGGGAAAAACACCGAGTTGTTGAGCTACGCAAAAAGGAATACAGATGGCGCCGTGAGCGGCGCAATGCACGCTTACGAAACGGGAGAGGAGAGATACCTTGCGAGCAGCTCTCCTTTCTTTCTCGTTTTTCGTTTTCTTGCCAATTGACCCCTTCGAAGTGTTAACTCTGTTCGGGGTGCAGATTGCTATGTGGCGTGTCAAGAATACGTCCTCTGATATTTCGCGATATCCCTGGTTCTTTTATTAGGGATATTCGCTCCAGGAGTTAGAATTCTGGGTACCTTAAGGTAAATTCTCTGGAAATATTGCCGTAGTTATATATACCCAAGGAAGCTACCCTTTAGGAACTTCCATCAGGACGACATGGCTTGAGCCCAAAAAAGTAAATTTGCTGTCGAGAATCACACCTAAAATTTTGAAAGTCATACAAATTTAAAGAAACATTATCAACACTGAGATCCGGATGTTGAGGAGCCACCGTCCTTGACCTACTTACAATCATACTTTGAGTTTTGTTAGGATTCAACTTCATACCCCATAATTTGCACCATGCACTAATTTTAGCTATATCTATATCAGATCTACATTCAGGGGATGGAATTGTTGCAAAGAGAGTAGCATCATCTGCATATCCTAGATATATGTAAAAGATGCCATTGCATCAATGAAAAAGTAAAATGAGAGTATCATTAATTCAATCAAACTAAAAACAATTATATAAACATAATATTCAATCACTTGATGAGAATCAAAAACCAAGAATATAAAAAAATACAATGACTGACCAGTAACTCCCTTGTCTGCGGGTACACTCAGACACATTATTCTAACTAATTTCTCTTCCTCTTGTTTTATTAAATTTTTTATAGTTTATATAGGAAATATTTCTTAAAGTTATTGCTATTCTTAAAATATTTTTTTAGGCTCAGCCATGTTGTGCTGATGGAAGGGTTCCTATAGGTAGCCTTCTAAGGAATATTTGCTAGTGATACTCCCATAGAATTAAAACCAAAGGTCTCCAGGATTCCAACTCCTGGCACGAGTATCCAGTAAAGGATATCATAGTAATATCAGGGAACGTATTCTAGATACGACACATGGCAATTTTCACCCTGAATAGATTTAACACTTCACTGTAAGGGGGAAGAGTGGTGAAAGGAAGGGGTGCCGTTCTAAGTACCCGGTGAATCCCCTTCCCTACTACTACTACTGCGAATCCACCATTCCTATTCTTGTAGCCTGCTAAGAGTGTGTATGCTATCCCTTAGCCAGGTGTTTTTCAAGTTTTTGGAACTTTCTCATTATGCAATCATCAGCACCTTCGTCATCTGGAAAGTTGAGTATTCATTCTTTCCTTGGTGTAATTTTGGCCTCCCTCTTCACGGTTAAATTCATTAATTTAAGTGTGTTTTGGTGAGCATTGCCGATGCCGGAGGCAGCCATTTTATGACGGCTGTCGCCCTTTATATGATTGCATATTATTTAGATAGTAGGGCAACCCTTTCCCGGCTTTACGCTAATATGTTAGCTATTTAGGCAATTTATATAAGATGTGATATTGCATGCATGAATTTTAACTTTCTAAGTTATTATGTGACTTTACTTAACGTATTCGTGTCGGAGCCCCGGTGGTACTGATCACCTTTGCCGGGGCTCCTACCGGAGCAGATTTATCTTGTTCATATATACGTTTGTAAAGTAATTTCTCTTGTTTAGCCGCAATCTTTATCGTTTCTTCTCGATTCTGATGAGTTTATATATTCTCTCGAATCTATGGAATATTCCAGATAAGTTACGATAATTATCCTCTCTCTGAGAGAAGAGGCTAAACCCTTCTTTCCTCCCTGAGTGGTGCCGCTGGCATAGGCGGCCGTCACTGTCTCTCTTCATTGCTGTCAAGTAGAACGATGTTCTTCCTGCCTCCGGCTTTGAAACAGACAGTGACATACTCAGGGTGCCCTTGTCTTGCCAACGGCAATGTCGTCAGCACAGAAAGTCATACTACCCAGCTCATTGTTTTGAGGAGGACAACATAGCCTGCCACCAACAAGATTCTTTCGCTGGTATTCTGACAATCACCCCGGCTTGCTGGGACGATTGCGTTATCGGCAGGTGTCCTGCCAGCAGCAGTTAGTTCCTTCGTCTCGCTACTGCCTTTCCCCTGACTTCCCTTCCTTTATAGGAAGTTGATAAGAATGAGGGAGAGCTGAAATATCTTCTGACGGCTGCCGGCATGAAACCTGATATACTTTGAAAGTTTTCAGCTCTCTCTTGAGTTGTCATTTACATTCTTTGCCACGGGCTCTATGGCCGGCGACAGGCTAGTGTGTAGATGGGTGGGAGCCAGAATCTGGCAGATTCTTCCCCCTTTCATTGGAACTTTCACTCTAGAAGGTAGAGTGAAATTGGACATATAGTCCTCTGACACTTTCCGCTATTATGTCCATTCATAATAGTGGGAAATTCTTCTTTAATCTTTCTCTCTCTCCTTTGGTTAGCTGTGTCAGGTACTAGCCCACTGCCAGCAGACTACTGTATATAATCATACAGTAGTATATATGTTTCTAACATATCCTGTGTTCCCTGTCGCAGACGATTGTTGAGACCACAATATTTGTTGAGGTTGAGTAATCCCTCAACACCCTGATGGTATTCCTTGATCTTCGGGGATTTACAATACCCGATCTGTATTAATATAGTACTACAGGTGGATAGTGTTGGTATAAATTACTTACTTACACTAACTCTAGTTTCTAGAGTTTCTCTCCCTTGTAACCTTCCCTATCAGGGAAACTTAATATTAATACGGACGGAGGTCTCAGCAATAGTCTGGGAAGAGAATTCACTCGGATATGTGTCTTTTCTTATTTCCTTTCAAGCTTACTATCCTAAGCTACCATATCCAATAGAGATTACTATTGTTATTATACATTGCATGCTCTATATATCACTCAGATACAAGACTTTAGACTCATAGAAAGTTTCTCCTTCTTTACAAGATGACCCTACGGAGAAATATGGAGCGATGTTCTGCAACCACAAGGGGAGGGACTTTTGTGGCCACACGATGTGTAGGTCTCAGGCCCCTGCTGCATCATCACAGGAGCCCTGAAATATTGGGACCCGAAGGGTTGCACCATCTGTTCTATCCCGCTAACTAATGGCTTCGGTGAAGCCACCTTAGTTACCCTAGAGACTAGGGACTCGGCGAGGGATACCCTTCGCAAATGGGTAAGGGGGTTCCAGAAGAAGTCCGAAGGACCATACATAACCAACGACTCCCTGAGGCGCATATTGTTCCCCAAGGCTCTTCCTATTGCGGTGGTGTCCCAGGAACAGCTTCAGTCTCCCTTCATCCAGCTGAAGGTCGACTCGGACATCAACAGGGCCTTAGAGGACATGGACATTCAACAAGAGAGGATGTCAGAAGTGTCCTCCAACACGGAACAAGATCTGCTGCACGGTTTCCCTGAAGAGGACGAGGATCTTCCCCGCATGGAGGAATAGGGATCCCTCTCGACGGCGACAGACAACCCCCAGTTTGCCGTGGCCACATACCCACTACCATCAATGTCCTCTAAACAGACTCCACAACCTGTTGCTCTGGCTAATGCGAGTGAGGAGATTCTGACGTCTCTGAAACTCATGATGGAGTCATTCCAACAAGAACAGAAAGCCATGCAGGAGTCATTCAGGCAGCAGCAAAGAACTATGCAGGAGAAGATCAACCGTCTTGGAACCGCCAGGGGCACGTCTAAGAAGCCCCTTAGAGTGTGCGATCTCCCTCATTGCTCCGAATCCAATCCCTGGAGGTATGCGGAGCTTATGCCCATAATGGATGGAAAACTATTCGTTTCCGAGAAGTTGGGAGCCAGACCGATTGAAGACCTCGATTTCTGGCCTAACTTCCCTGCTTATTCCGAGTGCTATGAGAGACTGCAGGAGGAAAATGCGACCCGAAAAGAAATGGTCCCTAGGGAGGTCATCGTGTTTGAACACGATAAGGCGCAGGCCATCCTTCTGAAGACCCTGAAGGGAGCCGAATATACAAATTCTAAAGTCTCAGCATTGAGCAAGAAACGCGCCACCTTTCTTGCCCTCTCCTCGATCTCATTTCCATTTACGGAGAAAGCTTTTGACTCTGTCGTCAAGGTTGCCGAAGAGGGAAAACCCTGCCCGACTCTGGAAGAATGCAAGCCATTCTCCCTCACACTGCCTACCAGTGAAGGAAAGTGGAAGGATGTCCACCTAATCTTCTCCGTCTCCAAACTAGACCCGGAGATCGCAGGTCAGCAGTTTAACGAGAACCTTTCTAAGTTGCCAAACATTCTTCTGAAGAAGGAACAGGAGTCAAAGGAGAGACTTGCGGCCTCTCTCTCTCATCAGAACTGCTTGGAGTTAAGCGCAAGCAAGCATAATGCCCCAGAAATCTTCCTTTTTCTAGCCAAGTCTCACATGGGTACCCTTGTGAAGGACTTTTACGCTTTCCTCAGGGTGAGGAGAGCTTGCAAAGAGTTCGTCCTGGTTGCAGCGACCATCCGGCACGAACCAAGGAAGTTGATTACCTCGAACATCTGGGGTAAAGACCTTTTCCCACAGGATCTAGTCCACGAGGTCATAGCGAGGGCAGCGACGGAGAACAGGAACCTTCTCCAAAAATGGGGAATGTCCTCGAAGAGGAAATCTTCTTCAGAAGGAGGTCCCCAGCCCAAGAACAAGAGGGCAAGGAGACCGCGAAGACCTGCGCAAATCCCCGCCCTGACCATGACCACAATGCATTAGACCACCTTCCAGATGGTCCCTCAGCAGCTGGTAACCCAGTTGCCGGTATTCAACCCTCCTTTGAGAGGCAGTCGACTTCCTTTCGCCCCAGCCAGAAAGGAAGAGGTTCTAAGAGTTCTCCAAGAAGTAACTTCTCTCGGGGCTGAGGAGGACGTGGTCGCGGAGGCAAATCTGCAGGACCCCCCAAGCAATGAGAGGTTTCAGGTAGGGGGCAGACTCCATCATTTTCGGGATCGCTGGACCTTCGATCCCTGGGCCAACAGCCTAATCAGGAATAGACTCAGGTGGAAATGGAGCAAAATTCCACCCCATTTCCCAGAATTCTTCCATCACTCCACCCCCTTGTTGAAAGAATATATCTCAGAACTCCTGACCAAGAAGGTGATAAGAAAAGTGAAGTCCATCAAGTTCCAGGGAAGGCTTTGTGTTCCCAAGAAAGACTCGGACAAACTCAGAGTCATTCTAGACTTGTCTCCACTCAACAAGTTCGTCGAGAACAACAAGTTCCGGATGCTTACTTTGCAACATATAAGGACCCTTCTGAAAAAAAGGGGCGTTCACAGTCTCAATAGACCTGGCAGATGCTTACTGGCATCTCCTGATGAGTCGCCTTTTCTCCTCTTACCTAGGATTCAGACTACAGAAGAAGTTTGTCTTCAGAGCAATGCCCTTTGGACTGAACACAGCCCCAAGAATATTCACCAAGCTAGCAGATGCAGTCGTCCAACAGCTACGCACCGAAGGTGTTCAAGTGGTAGCTTAATTAGACGACTGGTTGGTATGGGCAGCATCCAAGATTACTTGTCTGCAAGCAGCTCAAAAAGTGATCCAGTTTCTGGAACACTTAGGCTTCAAGATCAACCAGAAGAAGTCTCGTCTCATTCCAGCTCAACAGTTCCAGTGGTTGGGAATCCAATGGAACTTAAGGTCACACCGCCTCTCCATTCCATCCAAGAAGAGGAGAGAGATTAGCGGGATCTGTCAGGAGACTAATCCGTCACAAGAGGATTTCAAGACGCCAACAGGAAAGAGTCTTGGGCTCTCTACAGTTCGCAGCAGTGACAGACCCAGTGCTAATGGCACGTTTAAAAGATGCGTCAGGAGTCTGGAGGAAATACGCATCGAACGCTCGAAGAGATCAACTAAGGTTGACCCCGTCTTTGTTGTGCACACAATTAAAGCCGTGGTCCACCACAACCACCGCAACCATCGGTAGTTATCCATACGGATGCCTCCTTGGAAGGATGGGAAGGTCATTCTCACGACAAGAAGGTGCAAGGGACTTGGTCGTGCCAGTTCAAAACATTTCATATCAATATTTTGGAAGCTATGGCAGTGTTCCTGATGTTGAAGAGACTATTTCCTCACAGATCAACCCACATCAGGTTGGTCCTGGACAACGAGATGATAGTAAAGTGTCTAAATCGATTAGGCTTGAGATCACCTCACATCAACCATGTGATGTTAGCCATCTTCTACCTGGTGAGGAAGAAGAGATGGCACTTATCAGCAGTTCACCTACATGGGATCCACATGTGACGGCGGACGCTCTATCCAGGCGAAAGCCCACAAGAGACAGAATGATCCCTGGATGCAGACTCATTCTCCTTCATCTCGAGAAAAGTCCCAGAACTGCAAATCAACCTCTTCGCAACGAGTGACAACAAGAAACTATCTCGTTACACAGCCTCTTACCTGGACCCTCAAGCAGAAGCGATGGAAGCCATGTCTCTAGACTGGAACAGGTGGAATTATATTTACCTGTTTCCACCAACCAATTTCCTGCTAAAAGTCCTCGACAAACTAAGATCCTTCAGAGGGACGGAAGCGGTAGTAGCCCGCAAGTGGCCCGGGAGCAATTGGTTTCCTCTAGTCCTAGAGTTGAATCTGAAGCGGTTTCCACTGCCGAATCCAGTGCTGTCACAACCGGTCCAGAAGTCGACTATCTATGCTTCATCCTCGAGAACCAGCAACCTACATCTCATGATTTTCTCGCCTTAGCGGCGAGTAAAAGGTTCGGAATCTCAAGAGATAAAGTTGACTTTACCGAAGAGTACAAGTCATGCTCTACTAGGAGACAGTACGAATCATCATGGAAGAAATGGGTGACCTTTGTGAAAGAAAGGAAACCGACAGAAATATCGATAGATTTCTGTCTTGCATTCTTCACACACCTCCACGAGCAAGGCCTGGCCTCTACTACAATTCCTTCTTGTAAGTCGGCCCTGGCTAGACCATTTCTGAATGCTTTCGAGGTGGACCTCTGAGGTGAAATCTTTAATAAGATTCCGAAAGCATGTGCTAGACTCGAGCCTGCAGCCCCACAAAAGCCCAACAAAAGCCCATCACGTGGTCTTTGGACAAAGTCTTGCACTATGCTTCGAATCTGGATAACAAGAACTGTACTCTAAAGGATTTGACACAGAAAGTTATCTTTCTGTTCGCAATAGCCTCAGGGGCTAGAGTTAGTGAAATAGTGGCTTTATCTAGAAACGAAGGCCATATACAGTTCCTGGACTCAGGAGAACTGAATTTGTTTCCCGATCCCTGCCTTTCTCGCTAAAAATGAGCTACCCACTAAGAGGTGGGGTCCTTGGAGAATCTGCCCTTTGAAGGAAGATACCTCTCTGTGCCCAGTAGAGTGTCTTAAGGTCTATCTTCAAAGAACTTTAAACTTCAAAGGAGGGCAGTTCTTCAGAGGCGAAACCTCAGGATCGAACCTATCTTTAAAACAACTGAGAGCGAAGCTCACCTACTTTATTCGCAGGGCAGATCCTGACAGTATACCCGCAGGTCACAATCCGAGGAAAGTTGCTTCTTTGCTGAACTTCTTTCAGCATATGGACTTTGAGAGACTCCGCTCGTACACTGGGTGGAAGTCATCCAGGCTCTTCTACAAACATTACACGAAGCAAGTACAAGAGATAAAACACTTTGTGGTGGCGGCCAGTAGTGTGATTAAACCTGCCGTCTAGTGCTGCAAAGAACAGTGGACTGTTTTGGGACTTCACAGTGCTTCGGGTGCGTGGGTATACATACCCATTTGTGCAGATCACAATCATGGTTGACAAATTGCTCTGAGTAGGTGCATATCAGATCAATACACTAGTGCCGAGTGAAGGTTTGCGTTACGGTGTCTTATGCATTTCCGAACATCTGACTACGTCAGATAGATTTGGTTTTCACATCTTCCATTGAGTGGCATTATTTTGATAATGTATGTTGTATATTTTTTCTACACGGAAAAATATGTGTTTAATGTGTTGTAATGCTGGATCAGATACATACTTTGTTGTAACGACATTTTTATAATCAAGTTGCATAATAAAATACTCAAACGTATTTGCATCTTATTACTGCTTCCTCAGTTATAAGCTAATAAAGTATGTTAGAGTTTTACTAAAACCCATTTATGGTGTTTAGGTTCTTGAAGTCACAATATCATTTTCTAAAGGAATAATCATGACCTTAGATACTTAAGGTAAGTTAACAGGGTACGTTTTAAACTCTACCCATTTTGTTCCGATGGGAAATACAAACCTTGAATCCTTATTGTCGACATAGACATTTCCCTGCTGGGGGGCAGGATGCACTAAGCCAGTTCCAGGTTTGGTAGGCATGAGAGATCTCTGGATTTTCACATATAGGTCTAGTAGACCAGATAAGGAGAACCTATTCAAGGTAGAAGGCACATACACAAACCCACATCTAATAGTAATTTCAAGACATTTCTCTGGCATACTTCCATCAGCACGACATGGCCTGAGCCCAAAAAACGGATTTTGATCAAAGTGAAAAATCTATTTTTGGGTGAGAGGGCCATATCGTCCTGATGGAACCCACCCTTTTGCTGATCCCTCCCAAAATTACTTTATCTGTGGCTATTTCCGCTTAACGGCAAGAATAGGAATGGCGTCGCAGTAGTAGTAGGGAAGGGGATCCACCGGGTACCTAGAACGGCACCCCTTCCTTTTGCTATTCTTCCCCTTTACATCGAAGTGTTAAATCTATTCGGGGTGAAGATTGCCATTGTGTCGTATCTATAATACTTCCCCTGATATTTTACGATACCCTTTACTGGATACTCGTGCCAGGAGTTGGAATCCTGGAGACCTTTGGTTTTAATTCTATGGGAGTATCACAGTAGCAAATATCCCTTAGAAGGCTACCTATAGGAACCCTTCCATCAGGACAACATGGCCTTCTCAGCCAAAAATAGATTTTTCACTTTTATCAAAATCCCTTTATTCTTCCTTGTTTCCTTGCTTCACTGAGTTATTTTCCCTTTTGGGGCCCCTGGGCTTATAGCATCCTGCTTTTCCAACTAAGGTTGTAGCTTAGCAAGTAATAAAAATAATAATATGCTACTAGCAGCACCTTAAAAATGCAAAATATGGTTTGTTTTAGTATAATACACCTCTGAAATCACAGGTAAATAATCAAATATTTTCATAATTATGTCTGTAACATTCTAGAATGACATTACTAAATTGGAATTCTAAAAATGAATTACAAACTTCTAATGAGGTAGTTATCTCTCAAAAGAGGATAGGTGAATAGTTATATGTAAAATGGCAAGACATAGACTTACAGCATTTTCTTAGATCTACAAAGAATAAATATTCAAATTTCTAACTACAGTTGAACCTCGCAATAATGAACTAATAAGGGGAGGGGATGTTTGCTATAATAGATTGTCTGTTACATCAAAAATATGTTTTCTGAAGCATAAAAGTAAGCAAAATCATATCAAATTGTATATAGGACTACAGTACTATTATGCCCACCACCTGGAGTAACATCAAAATGAGCAACCAAGATTGACAAGCTTTCATTTTTTACCCATGGATGATATACTCGAGTGCAAGTTAAATGTAACTCACAAAAACAAAGCTAGCTGCAACCACATACGGAATCAAAACAATCTGAATATAGCAGTAGAAAACACTAGCAATTAATCTTAAAACTAACATACTTCATATTTCTCAACAATTAAATTACAAAAAAAGAACAAAAAATTGTATACAAGACTACACTATTTGTAAAGAAATGTAAATTCCATATATATCTGCATTAAAAAAAAACATTAGATACAACAAGGTAAAAAATTAAGGCAAATCTTAATCAATTTATCTCATATCTGCCATATAAGTAATTAGCTCAATTGCAAAAGTATCTGTGTATAGGCTAGGTTTCAGTTATGTTAATAGGAAAGTCAATTCTCTGTCATGATTTTTCTACACATTTTGCCCAAAAAGTAAACTATTGTTTTGCTTACGTCTCACTGAAAATCATAATGAACAATCAAATGCATTTGCACATCCAAATGATACATACATACATATACCAAGGCACTTCCCCCAATTTTGGGGGGTAGCCGACAAAAAAAAAAAAAAGATGATAATTAATGATAATACTAGCTTTGAGTTAACTATATACTGTGGTAGTTTTTAAAATACAGTATTGGGATTTCTGCAATACAGTGATCCCTCGTTTATCGCGGTAGATAGGTTCCAGACCCGACCGCGATAGGTGAAAATCCGCGAAGTAGTGACACCATATTTACGTATTTATTTAACATGTATATTCAGACTTTTAAAACCTTCCCTTGTACGTAGTACTGTTAACAAACTACCCTTTAATGTACAGAACACTTAAAGCGTGTACTACAGTACCCTAAACTAAAACAGGCACAAATATTAAAGGCGATTTTATATCATGCGTTTCCTAAACACGCCAAAAAGCACGATAAAAAATGGCAACCAATGTTTTGTTTACGTTTATCTCTGATCATAACGAAGAAACAAACGCATTTAGTGTACACATCTGTGTATAGGTTAGTTTTTGCATGAGATTATATTGATTATACAGTATGTTGATTTTGTTATTACCAATGTTTTACTTAATTTTTCTTAGGACTTCCAAATGAAATGTTTTTCTTTATGACGCCGCCTGAAACGGCGGCGTCATAAAGTACATTCCATCTTCGATCGTAATAAACAAACGAAGGCATTTAACGCGCATGATGAAAGTGATAAATAATGATATTACAGTAAAAGCTTTTAGAAAATATGTTATTACAAATATTATTTACCGTATCTATATAAAATCATACATACGTAGCAAAGCAGGAAAACAATTTACGAGAGAGAGAGAGAGAGAGAGAGAGAGAGAGAGAGAGAGAGAGAGAGAGAGAGAGAGAGAGAGAGAGAGATAGAGAGAGTTGTTTTACATACGTAAATGTAAATTTTAAACAAAAAAATAGCCCCATTTCATATAAAATAGGTTATTACAAATATTTTATTTTATCATATTACAGTAGTCTGTATAATACTGTAAAGTTCAGTACAGTATGTTGTTGTTAGTCGTGGCGATGAAATTCTCACGAAACAAAAACACGGCATTCGATTACAACAGCTGATTCATTCTCTCTCTCTCTCTCTCTCTCTCTCTCTCTCTCTCTCTCTCTCTCTCTCTCTCTCTCTCTCTCTCTCTCTCTCTCTCTCTCTCTCTCTCTTCGTGTTATACAATACTTACATATAGATGAAGAAACTAAAATTAGTTTTCTTAGTGTCAATTAAATACGAAACGAAAAAATTATGCCGAGTTTACATCCATTTCAATCGTTGCTAAAAATACGGCATCCGATTTCATCAGCAAACCACTATTTTTTGGGAAACATCATTTTATTCTAGAAAATTGCTACTCTTTAAATAGTTAATTGCACATTAAAAAAGCGTGTACTTTTGTTTTTAAATTTCGGGTGTGTTTTAAAAATCGAGTATTGTTGACTTCTTTTTGTTTTACTTTTGGCTGTGATCAGATCAGCTGACGTCTAGCTGCCGCTCTTGAGAGCGTACGAATACACTAACAAAGTATCGTTTATACCATTTCTTAACTTATTCAAACCGTCTATACAGTTGACATTACATAAGCACCAATGTGTTATAACCTATCAAATATGTTATTTTCATTAGTAAAATAAATTTTTGAATATACTTACCCGGTGATCATATAGCTGTCAGCTCTGCTGCCCGACAGAAAAACCTAAGGACAAAATACGCCAGCGATCGCTATACAGGTGGGGGTGTACATCAACTGCGCCATCTGTCGAGCAGGTACTCAAGTACTCCATGTCAACACAGAACCAATTTTCTCCTCGGCCCACTGGGTCTCTATTGGGGAGGAAGGGAGGGTCCTTTAATATACTGTATGATCACCGGGTAAGTATATTCAAAAATTTATTTTACTAATGAAAATAAAATTTTTCAATATTAAACTTAGCCGGTGATCATATAGCTGATTCACACCCAGGGGGGTGGGTAGAGACCAGCATTACATGTTGACATTATTATGAGCTAAGTATTTTGTATTTCATTTTAGCAGTTATTCAAAATAACAAACATAAAATAAATAAGTACCTGGTAAGGAAGTCGACTTGAACAATTACTCTGCCTTTTTAAGTACGTCTTCCTTACTGAGCCTCGCGATCCTCATAGGATGCTGAGCGACTCCTAGGAGCTGAAGTATGAAGGGTTGCAACACATACTAAAGGACCTCATCAAAACCTCTAATCTAGGCGCTTCTCAAGAAATGACTTTGACCATCCGCCAAATCAAGTAGGATGCGAAAGGCTTCTTAGCCTTCCGGACAACCCAAAAACAATAATAAAACATTTCAAGAGAAAGATTAAAAAAGGTTATGGAATTAGGGAATTGTAGTGGTTGAGCCCTCACCCACTACTGCACTCGTTGCTACGAATGGTCCCAGAGTGTAGCAGTTCTCGTAAAGAGACTGGACATTCTTAAGCTAAAAAGACGCGAACACTGATTTGCTTTTCCAATAGGTTGCGTCGATTATACTTTGCAGAGAACTATTTTGTTTAAAGGCCACGGAAGTTGCGACAGCTCTAACTTCGTGTGTCCTTACCTTCAGCAAAGCTTGGTCTTCCTCACTCAGATGGGAATGAGCTTCTCGTATTAACAGTCTGATAAAATAGCATAAAGCATTCTTTGACATAGGCAAAGATGGATTCTTAACTGAACACCATAAAGCTTCAGACGGGCCTCGTAAAGGTTTTTAAATAGAACTTAAGAGCTCTTACAGGACATAAGACTCTTTCTAGTTCATTTCCAACCATACGATAAGTTTGGAATATCGAACGATATTGGTCAAGGCCGAGAAGGCAGCTCGTGTTTGGCTAGAAAACCAAGTTGTAGAACATGTAGCCGTTTCGGATGAGAATCCGATGTTCTTGCTGAAGGCATGAATCTCACTGACTCTTTTAGCTGTGGCTAAGCATATCAGGAAAAGAGTCTTAAAGGTGAGATCTTTCAGGGAGGCTGATTGTAGCGGTTCGAACCTGTCTGACATAAGGAATCTTAGTACCACGTCTAAATTCCAACCAGGTGTAACCAAATGATGCTCCTTTGTGGTCTCAAAAGACTTAAGGAGGTCCTGTAGATCTTTATTGTTGGAAAGATCTAAGCCTCTGTGACGGAAGACTGATGCCAACATGCTTCTGTAACCCTTGATAGTGGGAGCTGAAAGAGATCGTTCTTTCCTCAGATATAAGAGAAAGTCAGCTATTTGAGTTACAGAGGTACTGGTCGAGGATACGGATACTGACTTGCACCAGTTTCGGAAGATTTCCCACTTCGATTGGTAGACTCTAAGGGTGGATGTTCTCCTTGCTCTAGCAATCGCTCTGGCTGCCTCCTTCGAAAAGCCTCTAGCTCTCGAGAGTCTTTCGATAGTCTGAAGGCAGTCAGACGAAGAGCGTGGAGGCCTTGGTGTACCTTCTTTACGCGTGGCTGACGTAGAAGGTCCACCCTTAGGGGAAGTGTTCTGGGAACGTCTACTAGCCATCGAAGTACCTCGGTGAGCCATTCTCTCGTGGGCCAGAGGGAAGCAACTAGCGTCAACCTTGTCCCTTCGTGAGAGGCGAACTTCTGCAGTACCTTGTTGACAATCTTGAACGGAGGGAATGCATATAGATCTAGATGTGACCAATCTAGTAGAAAGGCATCTATATGAACTGCTGCTGGGTCCGGGATTGGTGAGCAAAATATTGGGAGCCTCTTGGTCATCGAGGTTGCGAAGAGATCTATGGTTGGCTGGCCCCAGGTGGCCCAAAGTCTCTTGCATACATCCTTGTGGAGGGTCCATTCTGTTGGAATTATTTGTCCCTTCCGACTGAGACAATCTGCCATGACATTCAAGTTGCCTTGGATGAACCTCGTTACTAGTGAAATGTCTAGACCTTTTGACCAGGTGAGGAGGTCCCTTGCGATCTCGTACAATGTCAGAGAGTAGGTCCCTCCTTGCTTGGAGATGTACGCCAAAGCCGTGGTGTTGTCCGAGTTCACCTCCACCACTTTGCCTTGAAGGAGAGACCTGAAGCTTTTCCAGGTCAGACGTACTGCCAGTAGCTCCTTGCAGTTGAAATGCATTGTCCTTTGACTCGAGTTCCATAATCCCGAGCATTCCCTACCGTCTAATGTCGCACCCCAGCCTACGTCCGATGCGTCCGAGAAGAGAACGTGGTTGGGAGTCTGAACAGTCAGGGGAAGACCCTCTCTAAGGTTGATATAGTCCTTTCACCAAGTCAGACAAGACTTTATCTTTCCGGAAACCGGGATCGAGACCGCTTCTAGCGTCTTGTCCTTTTTCCAGTGAAAAGCTAGATGGTATAGAAGAGGACGGAGGTGTAGTCTTCCTAGTGACACAAATTGATCCACGGATGACAGTGTCCCTACCAGACTCATCCACAGCCTGACTGGGCAGCGTTCCTTCTTCAGCATCTTCTGGATGGATAGCAGGACTGGGGGTTGAACGTCTTGTTCAGCAACGTCCTCATCAGAGGGTTCCTCATCCGAAACTGATGAGGAAACGGCAACGGAGTGGGCAACGTCTGACTCGCTGAATCCGGTCGCAATGGTGGATGCGTGACGGAGCCGGACGCAATATCATGGCACTGCTGCACAGTCTGTGAACTGTCAACAACCATGGGTGCGCGAGGAAGTACAACGTCAACCCGAATTGTCTAGACTGTCTGGGTTGTGCAGTCAACACCCTACCGGGTTGCTGAGGTTGACGCACTGCGTCACAACAAGTCACCTCTGCTGGTTGATGAACGTCTTCCTAGTGACACACTGAACGTCAACAACCACCTCCGAGCGTCGCTTAACGTCAACGTGCGACTGGCAACCCACACTGGGTCGCATCGGTGGAGGAACCACCTCAACTGGCAGACGCGAGTAGGATACCTCAGCGTCAACAGGGCGCACCACCAACCCGTTGGAAGGTTGTTGGCCAGAAGGTTCTTCTCCGCATTAAAGTCCTCTATCAAGGACACAAACTTGGACTGCATGTCTTGCAGCAAAGCCCATTAGGGTCTACGGGAGCAGGTGTGGCAACAGACGGGGTTAGCGACTGAGGCGGAACCATTTACCATCCCTGGAAGCCTTGTTATGTGTGACATAATAGTACAGCAAAACTTCAAAGGCTCGACAAGAGTGAGAAGTTGACCTGTAAACAACTTGGAGCGTCTCCTGGCTAGGCGCCAGGGCGAGTCTACCAGAATTGAGAAGTCCATCTGGGCAGAGGCAAGAACTCCCAAGCCGAGAACTTCTCTCGTGTCCTATCAGACTCTCGCTCTATAAGCCAGTTTAAAAGAAGGGAAATCAAAGGCTGTATCCCTAAAACTCCTCCTGGTGCAAAAACCAGTCGCCTAGCCAACGTAACGCTCTCTAGGAGAGCGAGAGAGCACTAGCTTAACAACAACGGCTTCGAAGTAGCTAGGCCTAGTGTAAGTTCTGACGTTTAGGCGAACGAGGAGCAGCAGTTACAAGATCCGGACGAAGATCCTTAAAAAATCATCATGATTTAATTAAAGTCCATAGGAGGCTAAGCAGCTTAAGGCTCCTCTCCAAATGACAGAGTCCTCAAAGGAATATCAGTAGGAGGGAGAACAGCACTTTCTCATCTACAGGAACCTTGTCCGATAAAAGCTAGGTTATCTCAGTGAGTCTCTCACTGGTGCATAGTAGCAGACCAGAAGGCAACGTCATGTAACTGCTTGACAGTCTGTGAACTGTCAACAACTGAACTGTCAACCACAACAGGTGCGTGAGGACATACAGCACTGGTGCATTAGTAGCAGACCAGAAGGCAACGTCATGCAACTGCTTGACAGTCTGTGAACTGTCAACAACTGAACTGTCAACCACAACAGGTGCGTGAGGACATACAGTGTTCACTCGAGACTGCTTTGACTGTCTATACTGAGCAGTCAAAACAACTCTAGAATGCGGAGGTTGACGCACCGCGTCAAAACACGGCAACTTAACTCCACCCTCCTGTTGTTGTGGTAACACGCGAACGTCAACGGAGGGTTCCGTGCGTCGGTGAACGTCAACATGCGTCTGGCAGGGTCGACTGCGCATGGGTGGTGGAACTCTCACAGCTGGAGTGCGGGAGCAGGTAGCCTCAGCGTCTACTGGACGCACAACCGTGGTTGGTTGTAGGCTAACGGGTGCAGCGTCAACCTTCTCCGCACGATACTCCTGCATAAAAGAAGCTAACTGTGTCTGCATAGACTGTAGCAAAGACCACTTAGGGTCTACAGCAGCAGGTGCGGCAACAGACGGTGTTACTGCCTGTTGCGGTACCACTTTGCCTCTCTTAGGAGGTGTGCAGTCGTCGGAAGACTGCAGCGAGTCCGAACTGACCCAGTGGCTACAACTGGGCCGTTGGACTTGCACGGAAGGGACCGACTTGCACTTAATAAGCTGCGAGACCTTGGTCCATGGTTTCTTACGAGAAACCTCTTCCGCAGACGAGAAATAAATGGGCTCTCTCGTCTTTGTGTGGGTGGGGCGATCTTGGGTAGATACGCCCGAAACCACGGAGGGAAAAACGTCTGTTCGTTGATCAAGGCCTGACGAACCCATAAGTCGTTCGACATTACTTCTCCCCTGGGCTTGGGAGCTTGCAAGAGGTCCCGGACTAGGTGAACGACAGGCACGAACAGACGAACCCTCGGACGCAACACTGTAACACTTGCGCATATCACTTTATCACTTCGATTTTCTGTTTTGCACTAATTTCACTGAAATCGAAACTTTTACTGATTTCTACGTGAAACACGCAATTCTACCCTTCATTAAAAGGTAGTAATTGCGAAATCAGTCGTATAATGTAGCACATTAATACTAGCAAAAAACAGAAAACATATATAAAGCTAAAAAATTCAGTGGCTGGGAAAGAGACTAAACACTAGTTCAAATAAACTACGTTTACAATCTCTCACCGCACATAGCCTGGGGACAAGAATAAAACCCTAGAAACGTTTTACCTTCTTCCCCGTACAGCGACTAGGGAGGAGAGTAACACGAGAACAACGTTACCCGCTTGAACGGAACGTTTTCTCTCCTCTCTCTCCCTCCGTCTCTATCTCTCTCTCTCTTTCTCTCTTGATTTCGCACCTAAGAGAAGAGCCCAATTATAAATCGTCAAAAAAAAACATGTTATTTGACTAAAAGGAACAAACTGAAAGGTTTTCCAAATAAAAAGTTCCTTTAATTTAGAATTTAAAACATTTAAGTTAAGAAAGAATGAACGAAACGTCAGAAACGATTTACTCTTACTGCAAAGTGAAACCGTGATACTCTCTCTCTATCGTAACGATAGAGCGCATGTTGAACGTCCTGAACGTCAACAACTGTGTAGTCGGAAAACTAAACGTTAGTTCATCTTTGAAAACAGTACGAAGACTATCAAAGAGATTCTTTCATAAAACATTAAATTTAAAAAGTTTTAAATTCTTTAAAGGCTAACGGGCTCAACGTTGATTAACTTCGGTTCCAATTTCGGACCGCCTACTATAAGGAAAGGTCGCATATAAACAAAACATAAAAATTTATTTTTATATGTTTATAATAAATGGAAAGTTAATCGAAGAGGCCTAATAAAGGCGGAGAGATATAAAATATGTGGATCTATAACGTGTTAAGCAAAATTACTAAAAACCTAAACACACTTCCTTCTAAGGGAAGGGTCGGCCATTTAAAAGTGAAAGAGAGTCCATACTCTCTTTGTCACCATAATTAAATCTATCCAAAACGAGTTCAAGTTTTGAGATGAAGATAAACACCTGCATAGCGAAAGCTCAAAACTAGAATACAGTGAACCCTCGTTTATCGCGGTAGATAGGTTCCAAACGCGGCCGCGATAGGTGAAAATCCGCGAAGTAGTGACACCATATTTACCTATTTATTCAACATGTATATTCAGACTTTTAAAACCTTCCCTTGTACGTAGTACTGTTAACAAACTACCCTTTAATGTACAGAACACTTAATGCATGTACTACAGTACCCTAAACTAAAACAGGCACAAATATTAAAGGCAATTTTATATCATGCGTTTCCTAAACACGCTAAAAAGCACGTTAAAAAATGGCAACCAATGTTTTGTTTACATTTATCTCTGATCATAATGAAGAAACAAACTGGAGGTAGAGCCTTGCTTATTACCCAGACATATTTCCCATACTATTCCCTTAGAACTACATCACATCTTCCTACTTTAGATATATATATATATATATATATATATATATATATATATATATATATATATATATATATATATATATATATATATATATATATATATATATATATATATATGTGTGTGTGTATATATATATATATATATATATATATATATATATATATATATATATTTATATGTATACACAAATACATACATACATATATACATAAATACATGCATACATACATATATATATGTTACTGTATATATATATGGGTTATGGAAAAAATCCGCGAAGTGGTGAATCCGCGATGGTCGAACCGCGAAGTAGCGAGGGTTCACTGTAGTGTACTTCACCAAATAGTTGTGAAAACAAATCCAGTTAGTAACAGCGTATTTAGTAGGTCTTGCCAGTGGCACGACAGAGAGAAAATTGGTTCTGTTTTGACATGGAGTACTTGAGTACCTGCTCGACAGATGGCGCAGTTGATGTACACCCCCACCTGTATAGCGATCGCTGGCGTATTTTGTCCTTAGGTTTTTCTGTCGGGCAGCAGAGCTGACAGCTATATGATCACCGGCTAAGTTTAATATTGAAAATTTTTTGTTTATTACATTTAAAACAACACACACACACTCTCTCTCTCTCTCTCTCTCTCTCTCTCTCTCTCTCTCTCTCTCTCTCTCTCTCTCTCTCTCTCTGTGGGGGCTACTTTTCACTACCTCCCATTCCTTACCTCTCTCTATCTCTCTAACAAATGATATCTTTGTTGCTCCTCAAAGTTTCATTTATATTGAAAATCAATCATGATTCAATTTTCCTTACTTTCTCCAATCTCGCACCATCGGTCACATCGCGGTATTTTCGAAATTTCTGGAAAACCCGCGATATATGTATATACATGCATTATGAAAAAAATCTGCGAAGTGGTGAATCCGCGATAGTCGAACCGCGAAGTAGCGAGGGATCACTGTATCTATTATAGGATGTTTTGAATAGGTATATCATATTTTGAAGTAATTTTTATTTTTCCTAGCTATACAAATTTGAGTTCTTCACGTAGGAGATATGATTCAGCTCAAAGTGATGATTTGATGTTTTCTGGCATCCTGACATCGAAGGTCATTGACGCCGATATCGTTTATTATGAATAAAAGCTAAAAGAATATTCAATTAGAACCAGAAAAATAATTATGTTATAAAAGTTAAATAGCAATCAGAAGACCTGCTTCTGAAATAAATTTAAAGATGCCGCTAGCATTGTACGACACATCATATCAGCTCACTTTTGAGTGCAGGAAGGACTTCTAGAGAGAAGGAGATGGCGGGACAAGAACTGTATGTGCAAGGAACTAAGTAAGGTTTGTATAGTTGGGAAAAATGCAAATTACTTTCAAATTTGTGGTGGCCTGGTGGTAGCATCATTGCCTAGTGATTGCCAGACAGGGGTTCGAGTCCCGCCCAAACTCGTTAGTTCCTTTGTCGATGGAACCTCACCATTCTTGTGAGCTAAGGATAGGGGGTTTGGGAGAGCCTATAAGTCTATCTATTGAGTCATCAGCAGTCATTGCCTGGCCCTCCTTGGACCTAGCTTGGGGGCTGATCATATGTAATATGGTCAGTCTCTAGGGCATTGTCCTGCTTGCTAAAGCAATATCACTGTCTTTTTGCCTAAGCCATTCATGAGTGGCCTTTAAAACCTATAAAATACAAACCCTCATTCTTTACGTAGGAGAATCACTCTAAGGTAGGTAGAAGTCTTTCTCCAACTGACTGAAGAATTTAGAACGGGATAAATCTGAGCTCTTAAAGAGGGTGGGAAGAATATCCTGACACCTCGTGTACCACTGACCTGTCAATGTCAGAAGGTTGATGGCCTTCACAATCATAGTGACTGGGTAGAAAGTTGTATTGTGATTATAAAGAGTGGCTTCACATTCATGCACACTGAAACCCAGACATGGCGCATCTCCCCCTCGCTTGGAGGTTAGGGACATAACAGTATACATAAATGATATATTCAGGCAACTAAACGAAAATGAGGCTTAACTGCATATGGATAGAGACCAACTTGTAGTCTTCATATGCTGCACCCCACGGAAGAGGAAGAAGAAAGTAAAGGCCAGTTTTTGTTGTTATTTTTGTTACAAGCTACACAATAACTAGTTGGAAAAGCAAGATGCTAGAAGCCCAAAAGCTCCAATGGGAAAAAATAGCTCAGTAAGGAAAGGAAACAAAGAAACAAATAAACTACATGAAAAATAATAAACAATCAAATTGAAATATTTTAAGAACAGTAACAACATTAAATTAGATCTTTTATATATAAACCATAAAACTTCAAAAAAAAAAACAAGAGGAAGAGAAATAGGATAGAACAAAGTGCCCGAGTGTACCTTCAAACATGAGAACTCTAATCCAAGACAGTGGAAGGCCGAGGTACAGATGCTAAGGCACTACCCAAGACTAAAGAACAATGGTTTGATTTAGGAATGTCCTCCTAGAAGAGCTGTTTACCATAGCTAAAGTCTCTCTTATACCCATACAAAAAGGAAAGTAGCCATTGAACAATTACATTGCAGTAGTTAAACCCTTGAGCTAAGAAGAATTGTTTGGATATCTGTGTTGTCAAGTGTATGACGATAGAGGATAATAGAGAAAAAATAGGCCAGACTATTTGGTGTACGTGTAAGCAAAGACAAAATGAGCTGTGATGAGAGAGAGAGGGATCCAATGTAGTACTGTCCAGCCAGTCAAAGGACCCAATAACTTAATATTCCTTTACATTCATCCCAGACTAACACAGTTGTAAATTCTGCCCTTGACCAACTGCTAATAATCCTGCATGGGAGGTAAGCCAGCTACACCACTTATTGATCGGCAACCACAGAGTCTAGTGTAAACATATCTAGGGTCCTTTGGGTTATATCTTGCAGGTAGTGGGCGGTGATGATCGTTTGTCTCTTCCAGACACTTGGTTGTAGCACTTGCACCACAGAGAAGCTCCTTCTGCATGCCAGGAGTGTATTTATGCCCCTGATATCATGAGCTCTGGGTTGTCTGCCTGTTGGGCAGGGGGGAGATTCAAGTGCTTAGTCAATGACCTCCTGAATCAAGAGGAGACAGTATTCGTAGTAATTGTCCGCTTGACCCAGGCTTTGCTGACAAGCAGATGTTTATCTGTGGCCGAGCTCTTCTTGTACACTTTAGCTAATGTCTTAGTGCTCTTGCAGGACATAGTAACCATTGATCAGTATCATAGGTTACTTCCCAAAGACTCAAAATCTGGAAATGCCCAAACCTAAGGTCTGCTACACCTGGATTCTGAATCTTAGCTATGAACTCAAGGATAAAGCTGAGTGTAAGCACCTTCCATCACCTTGAATGGGCAATGTCTTAAGAGAAATGATGCAACTCGCTGACCCTCTTTGCAGAGGCTAGCGAGAGAAGGAAAACCATCTTAAATATCAAGTCTGAATCTGACGCTCGAATCAACGGTTTGTAAGGATCTCCTTTCAAGGAACATAGCATTTTTACTAAATTCCATGGACACGGTCTCACTTCTGGCTGAGGGTAAGTTAGCTCAAAACTCCATATGAACATGGATAATTATACCAAAGGGGAAATTTCAATCAATTTCAGTGTACTGTAAAGACTTGGTTCAAGGCTGAGCGATAACCTTCCCCCGCCAAGACTGAGCAGCGTTTTTCCTCTCGGAGATGTAACAAAAACTCGTCATTCAGGGGTATAGTCGCTCCGAGTGGAGAGACAACCCTTCCCCGGCACCAGTCACAAGAGATTGCCCACTTTGCCTGGTAGATGCTGATGGAAGACCTCCTGAGGTATCTTAGACATGCATTTCACCACTAGGTGCAAAAATACTCTCTTAGTGAGGAGATGCAGGATAACCTCCAGATGTGAAATCATAAGGGATGAGACTGTTTTATGGACGATTTTGACATGTGGTTGACGTAAAAGGTCATGAAAGGAAGGAAGTTCCCTAGGAACCTCTGTCAGCAGAAGCAGAAGGTCTGGGTACCCACTCTGCTTGCTACCACAGTGAAGTTATCAGTCATGGATTGATTGTGTGACAATCTCACTTTGTTCAGGAGTTTCCTCATCAGGCAGAAGGGGGGTTATGCATATACATCTAGACTGTTCCACAGGTGTTGAAAGGTATCCTGGAAGGTTGCCTGTGGATCTGTTACTGGCTAGCAGTACACTGAACGTTTCCGGTTGAGAGACGTTGTTAACAGGTCTACTAGCGGAGAAGCCCACAAGTCAGGACTTTGTTGACTATACAGGGATGTAAAGACTATTTGGAGCCAACTATCAGAGTCTTCCTGCTCATATTGTTGACCAAAATACGCTTGCCTGGAATGAACTGGGCTAACAGGGAGATTGCATTGTCTTCTGTCCAATACAGGATCTCAACAGTTAGATGGCAAAGCTCCCATGAAAAAGTAACTCCTTGTCTGTTAACATATGCACTACAGTCGTGTTATCACTCATCAACACTACAGAGCGGAACAGGAGCTGATGGAAGCGTTAGAGTGCTAGAAAGCTGCCCTCAACTCTAGGAGGTTTATGTGGCATTGCCAATCAGAGTTGAACCACAGCTAGGAGGCCATGTGCTGTAATAGGCAAGCCAAACTCCCTTCTGTCATAAAATGACAGTTAATTTACATTTTCATTAAAATAAAAGTTAATTTCTTTATCATTTATTATTGTCAGTTATTGAATGATGATTACTGCTTTATTTTTCAATTGTAAATAATAATTTCACCCATATTTCTGGGCTCAACCTGTGCCGGCCAGTGAAATGCTCCTGTAGCACCATTTCTAAGGAATATAACTGCTAAAATATTACCAGAGAAAAAATGCATAGGAATGCTAGGTTGAACTAGCTCGCTCACCTATTGGTGTCGGTATAATCTAGGGCGTAACAGACCAGAGGTCTCGTACCATTTAGATATCTCCTCTTCAAAATCCCTCAATAGTGAGGTGCGGTTCAACCTCCCCTGCCGCGCAGACTAGTACTACTAACTCTACCCACGCTTGCCCATCACTCCTTTATAGCACCTGTTACGTTAAGTTGGTTGTGTTTACCTCGGTGTTTTTTTTTGGATTATTTTCCCCTCTCTACGCATCGATGGCGGAATCCCAAGTTACTCCATCGAAGTTAAGTACTTTATCCATGAGTTTTAAGCGTGAATGGGCAGTGTAACCTTTGTTTTATTAATTCAGAAGTGATTTATAGTGAATAGCGTTCCCGTTCTAACCGTTCATGGTTCCACGGTCCTGCCCTTTCTCGCTAGTTCGTTCGTTTTTCTATTCATCATTGTTATTCGTTCGAACTTTTTGGGAGAATTTTACCTTTACACCGATTATATTCTTTCAACTTTAGCGTATCATTATTATTATTATACTATGGTATCAGTGTTACGTATCATTAAGGCACAGTTATGTTGGCATGCCTGCCTTCGTGCATATAGTGGATAGCGTTCCCGCGGGGAACTGTTTTGCTGTTTTTTCTAGGAGCATTTCACTTTGATGTTATAAATGACTATTAGTTTTATTTTCGCTCCACATAGTTTTACGTTTTGGTTCGAGTGGGACTCTCGCGTAGCTCTTTATTTGTGTTACTGTTCGGTATCTACCCGCTTAGCCTAAGTAGTAAGGTTGGTACCCCTGTTTTCCATCTTCCAAAATGACGTCATGCCTCCTCCCTTGCCACTCGCTCGAGTCCCTCTCTTGCCTAGCCATTTTTACGTGATTATGCTTTTATTCATTATTTACTTTTAAGTATTTTTAACAGTTCATATTGTTTTTATTGTCACACTCCATTATGATCATATTTTTGGGATTTTCCATGTTGTGTTGAGGGGATCTCCAGTTGGTAGCCCTGCCTACCACCACCTGTCCACGTGATTCCCCTGTACCCCCCCCCCACCCCTCCCAGAGCACGTCTCTCCTCTTACTCGATGGTTGTTGGCTATGACAATACGGGCCAAGCATGCTTGTTCCTCATTCTTCCCTCAACATTCCGACATATTGAGGACCGAGATTATCTCGCGGGGTGCTACATAGTCTCATTCATCCCGGGCGGTTCTCGTCCCCCCCCCCCCCCTCCCGTCGTCTCGATTGGCCATCAGTCGGGGGAGGGGGAAGGTTGGGACCGCCGGGGACTATATCACGTGCCCTATCCATGTAATCGGGCAGTATACCGAACGCCTTCTTGGTATGGCTTTTGCTTTTAGCTTAATGGAATTAGGAATGAGACCTTATCTACATGTTAGGAGTGTCCCCATCATACGGTACCTCCTGCCATTATCGTTCGTAGTAGGACATATTATTAACCTACAATCATAGCATTCTACACGAATCATTACCTTCGTCCCGGCACGTCCGGTAGTCTCGTTGGGGGATCCCTTGGCTCCCCCAGCATTCTCCCACCGTACCCTCCCGTCATCAGACATTGGGACCTCCGGGCTTACAATACTGCCGGATCTGATGACACTGACACAGTTTATGATTCCTGCTCTCCCTACGAGAACCCTATACTCTCACGGACGTTAATGTATAAGATCATAATAATAGGAGTTTTTTATTATATGTATTTTAAGGATGTAACTTTAAGTTTACTCTAGTTTACTTTAAGTTTACTTTAAGTATTTCTGTTCCCAACCCCCGGGACTATTATTTTTTACTATTCAATCCCTTATTTATACATCCTTTTATCATCCCCGGCTCTCCCGGGGTTCCTCTTGGAATAGTCTAAAGTTCTCTGCATGTTTAGTCTAAGACTAGGCATTTTGCTTTAATTTCAAGGTCAGGATCCTCCAGGGTCCCTTCTAGAGATATTAAGAAGGTGTTCATAGACTATTCCTTTTTACAGGTGGTCCGCTGTCGGATGACAGCCTGCGCGGCCGTCATTCACCAGCCCTGCGGACATGAGGTCTGTAGATCTCACGCCGACTGTGGGATTCAAATGGATGACCTGATAGTTTGGCACCCCGACAACTGCCTTGTCTGTTACGACCTTGTCTCCACCCTCTCTTCGGAATCAGTGAGTCCTCTATAGGTAATTTTTCTACTTACATTCCTCTTGCTTTATATAATGAACCTTTGGTTATCATTTCTCAGCTCCGTCTCCCGGGTTTGCTAACCTTATCCCCGTTCTTTCAGAATTCTCAAGCGGCTAAGACCACAGCAAGAGCCACCTTGAAAGTTTGGGTAGGTGGCTTCGCCCGTAACGTTAAGGCCAAGAAACCTTAAGTCCTTTCTGAAGATTACTGCAACCTGATCTATCCCAACACAAAATCTTCTGCAGCAGTGCCTAAAGAAGTGGCAGCCCCTATTATTGCCGACATTACAGCAACCCTGGACCTTGCTCTCGATCAGGATACTGACCTCGGTGTCGACCCCGACCCCATTGAGGACAATGTTGCAGCTCTGAATTTGGACTTGGAACCCATGGTTTTGGACGAACCGGAGACAGGTAAGGAGGTAGGTGAGGCAGGTTGGTCCGGCGCTAAGATCCCTCTTCTTAGCCCCTCTTTTTCTTCGGCATCTAATATTTCTTCCTTTCTAGGTTTTGATGAGAACCGTGAATCTACCCCAAGATCACACCCGGTTCCTCCCAAGGTTGTCTCAGAAGAGACCCTTAGTTAGGACTCGCAAGAATCCTACACTTCCCAAAACAACCAAGTCAAAGAAGACTTCCCTCCCCGGAGCCCCAAGTGGCTCAGCTAGCACCTCCTCTACTTCTCAGGACCCGGGAGTGCAGCCAACTTCCTCAGTTGCCCCGGCCAACTTCGACCCGGTGGCTCTCACTAATATGATGTCAAGGGTTGTCTCAGAACAGATTAGCTCAATGCTATCTGCTGTTACCAGGAGACTGGACACCTTAGAAGGAGGACTGCCTCAACAACAGCAGTTCCTCATCCCGGACGCCTCAAAACTCCCGCCTTTCACTAAAAATAACCTGTGGAAAATGGCGCTCCACTGCCCTTTCACTGACGGGATGTTGACCATTGAAGGCTTTGGAACCCGGCCCATTGAGGACTTTGAATTTTTCCCTCCCGGCCTTTAATTCCCCTTCCCCGGCTTCGCCCGGCTAACGGAAGAAGCTCTTGTCCGGCTAGATAAGGTCCCTAAGGAGACCGTTATCTTCCCAAAAGAACAGGCTCAATCTGTTTGGGTTAGAACCCTGAACGAGTGGGGTTGCACGAACACCATGCTGACTCCCCACAAGAGCACATACACTATGTTTCTTGTGGACGAGCAGACCCCTACTCCCTGCGTCACCAAGATGGTGGACTTAGCTCTTCAGGCAGTGGCCAAAGACAAACCTTTGCCCCAGCTTCGGGAGACAGACACTACATCTCTTCTGCTCCCATCAGATAACGAATGTTGGCTTAACATTCAGTCAACATTTACCTCTGGTAAGTTATCTGCTGATTGTGCATCGACGCAATTTAGCGAACGACTTCCAAGACTTCCCGAAACCTTAATTCGACTCGAGTTCGAGTCCCGGTCTAGGTTTAGCAGGAGCCTAAACGTCTCGACGATGGCGGAGATGTTTTCCCTCAACTTTGATGAGGAACACGCTTTTAAGGTCATGACAAAGGCCACCTTACAATCCTTGTTATCGGATTGCTATGACTTCTTGGTAGCCAGAAGACGTTGCCGTAGACATGTTCTATCAGAGGCTACTATCCGCCATGAGCCAAATAAGCTCATTAAAGCCTCCGCTTGGGGCCCGGACCTGTTCCCGGAGGACATGGTCAACTTGGTGTTAAGCGAAGCTGCCAGGGTGAACCAGAGCCTTAAAGTCCGTTGGGGTCTCACTCCCAAACGGAAGTTCGAACAGTCGAACGTTCAATCCCGGGGCAGGAAAAGGCTACGTCCTTATAGCTCTGCCCAGTTCCGCCAACCTCTCCAGGTAGTCCAGCCGGTCCCGGTTGCTCAGACCATCCAACCCTCCACCTCCAAGCCTCAGCCCCAAGAGGAATATGTTCTCGTCCCTAAAAGCCAAGTGACTTCGAGTTCGTTCACCTCACCGGCTTATAACCCTGCCTATGAGTCCCGGGGTTCCTCTCAAGGATACCAGCGAGGCAGAGGCCTTGGTTCACGAGGCTCCTTTCAGAACAGAGGCAAGGGGAGATATTTCTCCCGTGGAAAGGGATCACGCAGAGGCCATGGCGGAAAATCCTCCAACTACTGAGATTCTTCAGGTAGGAGGGAGGCTTTATGCGTTCAGGAGTCGCTGGAGGTTCAGTCCTTGGGCCTTCAGCATAATTTCCAAGGGCTTGGGGTGGAGTTGGATAGAAGGGCCTCCTCCACCGAACAAATTCCATCAACTCCCGACACCGGATCTGACCCTATTTACCCAGGATCTATTGCGCAAGAACGCGATCAAAGAAACAAAACATCTGAAGTTTCAAGGTCGTTTATTCAGCGTCCCGAAAAAAGACTCAGACAGCCGGAGAGTCATCCTCGATCTTTCCAGGCTAAACTTGTTCATTCATTGCGACAAGTTTCACATGCTTACCGTCTCGCAGGTACGGACCTTACTTCCCCGTGGGGCCGTCACCACCTCCATCGATCTTACCGATGCTTACTATCACGTTCCAATAGCGAGACATTTCCGCCCATTCCTAGGATTCAGACTAGGCAACAAGGCTTACACGTTCAAAGTGATGCCTTTCGGGCTCAACATCGCACCCAGAATCTTCACGAAACTGGCGGAATCAGTCATTCAAGAACTTCGAACCCAAGGGGTCCAAGTCGTCGCATATCTGGACGATTGGCTAATCTGGTCAGACAACATCGAGGATTGTCTCAAAGCGACAAACAAAGTGATCCAGTATCTTCAGTCTCTGGGATTCAAAATAAATTTCAAAAAGTCCCGCCTAACACCGGAGACCAAGTTTCAGTGGCTGGGATTACAGTGGGACCTACGCTCTCACACCCTATGTCTTCCCAGGTCCAAGAGAAT
This sequence comes from Palaemon carinicauda, assembly GCF_036898095.1. Classification (NCBI taxonomy): domain Eukaryota; kingdom Metazoa; phylum Arthropoda; class Malacostraca; order Decapoda; family Palaemonidae; genus Palaemon; species Palaemon carinicauda. The sequence goes on from NC_090751.1 coordinate 81,198,094, forward strand.
AGAGATTGCGAAGAATACCAAACGCTTTCTCGGAGAAAAGATAACATCCAGAAGGAATCAAGAAAAGATCCTAGGATCCCTACAATTCGCTTCAGTGACAGACCTTCTTCTGAAAGCGAAACTGAAGGACATAAACCGGGTTTGGCGCTCCAGAGCGAACAACAAATTTCAAGACAAGAAGACCCGTCTTCCTCCCATTCTTCGGAAGAGGCTTCTCCCATGGACAACCACCAAGAGCCTGTCGAAATCGGTCCCGCTACGGTACCCTCCTCCAAAGATAGTCATCCACACGGATGCCTCCCTATCAGGTTGGGGAGGTTATTCCCAACACAGGAAGGTTCAGGGCCTTTGGTCCACAATGTTCCAACAGTTCCACATAAACGTCCTAGAAGCCATGGCGGTCTTACTAACTCTAAAACGTCTTTCCCCGGCCAAGAAGCAACACCTGAGACTAGTTCTCGACAACAAAGTTATAGTCCGTTGCCTAAACAGAGGGGGCTCCAAGTCAGGCACCATCAACCATGTGATGGTAGCAATCTTTTCCCTAGCAGCCTCGAACCAATGGCACCTATCAGCTGTCCATCTGGCTGGAGTTCGGAACGTTGTGGCAGACGCACTCTCAAGGACGACCCCGTTGGAGTCAGAATGGTCACTAGATCGAAAATCGTTTTAGTGGATCCTCTCCCAGGTACCGGACCTCCAGGTAGATCTCTTCGCGACGGAGTCCAACCACAAACTGAAATGTTATGTGGCCCCCAACCTGGACCCTCAGGCTTACGCCACAGATGCCATGTCTCTGAACTGGAACACCTGGGAAAGGATTTATCTTTTCCCACCGGTGAACCTATTGATGAAGGTGCTGGACAAACTTCGAACCTTCAAAGGTCAAGTAGCCTTGGTGGCCCCCAATTGGCCCAAGAGCAATTGGTTTCCTCTTTTACTGGAGCTGAGTCTCCGCCCTCGCCAGATTCCCAACCTGACTTTGACCCAAATAGTACAAACGCGCACTGTGTTCGCTTCCTCAAACATTCGGAACGCCCTAACTTTATGGACTTCATGAAGTTTGCGGCCCACAAAGGGGCTAACATAGATCCCCAGAATACTTTATTCTTAGAATCAGATAAGAGAGACTCCACTCTTCGTCAATATGACTCAGCGGTCAAAAAACTAGCAAAGTTTTTGAAGGATTCTAATGTTGTCTTTATGACATTAAACCTAACAGTTACCTTTTTCAGAACCTTGTTTGAGTCAGGTTTAGCAGCTAACACTATTACTACCATTAAGTCTGCCTTGAAGAAAATTTTCCTGGTCGGGTTTAATATAGATCTAACAGACTCATTGCTAGCTTCAATTCCAAGACCTTGTGCCAGACTGAAACCATCCATTCGTCCTAACTCGGTTTCCTGGTTTCTCAATGATGTCCTCAAACTGGCGTCAGAAACCATCAACGACTCATGTGAGTATATACCTCTACTCAGAAAAACTCTATTCCTTATGAGTTTAGCATCCAGCGCTAGAATTTCGGAATTAGCGGCCTTGTCAAGAGATCCAGGCCACATCGAGTTCCTTCCATCAGGAGAAGTTCTCCTCTCCCCAGACAAAGTCTTCTTGGCCAAAAATGAAGACCCTCAGAACAGATGGTCCTCCTGGAAAATTATCCCGCTCCCTCAGGATCCTTCCCTGTGTCCTGTTACCACTCTAAAGTCCTTTCTATCAAGGACTTCCTATAAGACCTCAGGACCCTTGTTTGTCAGAGAACAGGGAGGGACTAAAACTTTAAAAGGGATCAGACAACAGATTTTGTATTTTATCAAACAGGCTAATCCCGAGTCTTTCCCTCACGTCCATGACATACGGGCGGTAGCAACCTCAATAAATTTTTTCCATCACATGAACTTTGCAGATCTTACTAAATATACCGGATGGAAATCCCCGTCAGTGTTCAGGCGGCACTATCTTAAACATCTAGAGGCCCTTCAGCTCGCTACCGTAGCCGCAGGGAGCGTGGTATCCCCCGAACAAATTAATTCCTAATTAATTCCTGAATGTACTATGTCTTGCCATCTTCTTCCTCTTACCTGCCTCACTTACAGTTACTGAAGTTTGGGTTTGTTTCTCTGGTACTATTTCACTGGCCGGCACAGGTTGAGCCCAGAAAAGGGATTTTGACAAAGGAAAAATCTATTTCTGGGCGAGAGACCTGTGCCGCCCAGTGAACCCACCCTAGTTGTCCCCCCCTGATCAGACCCCAAACTTAGGGGTGCTACAGGGAGTGATGGGCAAGCGTGGGTAGAGTTAGTAGTACTAATCTGCGCGGCAGGGGAGGCTGAACCGCACCTCACTATTGAGGGATTTTGAAGAGGAGATATCTAAATGGTACGAGACCTCTGGTCTGTTACGCCCTAGATTATACCGACACCAATAGGTGAGCGAGCTAGTTCAACCTAGCATTCCTATGCATTTTTTCTCTGGTAATATTTTAGCAGTTATATTCCTTAGAAATGGTGCTATAGGAGCATCACTGGGCGGCACAGGTCTCTCGCCCAGAAATAGATTTTTCCTTCGTCAAAATCCCTTTTCACAAATGGCATCCTCTTCACGGCTTAGCATAGATGGCATTCAGAATGGACATCGAGAAGCCACTCCGAGTTTGATCCTTTTTACCATAGTGAATGATAATGGCAAGCAATACCAGACCCATTTCATATCACTTCCTGTGCCTTCATGAAGACATGGAACTATCTGAGTATCTTATATAAGTCGTAAATTTGCTTGTTTGGCCAAATATGTATGGGGAGTTATATAAAACCACCAGGTTAGTTCTTGTCTCTTTGCATTAGGTGAATACCAGCGAGAATTAAGATAAACATGAGTTGATTTCTTTAATTTGTAATTTAATTAAAGTGCTTAAAATTCCTACTGTTGTTGTTTTCTCAGAGAGAAAATTATGAACTCTGGATCACTATTTTTTGGGCTATCAGAGATTATGATTTCACCACAACTTCTTTTGATGCATCCATGAAGAGCATCAAGCCTGGGGGAGGGGAAAGAAGATCTATCCCTTTGATAAGGCTAGAATCAAGCATCCATCAATTCCAGTCTTTCCTCTGCTCCAAGCCTACCAGAATAAGCCAATTCGGAGGGTCCCTGCTCTGAGACCATAGGCTCTTTAGATGTCACTGAAGTGAACGAAAGCGACGGCAGCCGTTGGGAACTAGACATTTCAGGGATGTCAAGTGCCCTACTAGGCAAAGCCACTGATGAGCTTGAAGTGAGCCTCCTATCAGAAAGTGACAAGCCACTTCCTTGAATCTTTCAATTCTGCTTTACAATAAAAACACTTTTCCCAGTAAGGTGTCTATCTGCCTACCTGGATATACCAGACTTTATTTGGGTTGCTCAGAGGACTTCTCAAAGTTTACCACGATCCACAAATCGAGGCAAAACTTAATAAGCCTGTCTCAGTGAAGGAGAAAGGTCTCTACCAAGTCTGCTAGAATCAACCAGTCGTCTAGGTAACGAAGCAGACGAATGCTGTTGGGATGGGCCCAGGTTGAAACAAGAGTGAACACTCGTGAACACCTGAGGTGCTGTCGACAGGCTGAAACACAGCACTTAAAACCAGTATATCTTTTCGTGCAGAACGATTCATTGGTGCTTAATTGATGGTGGATGAACTGAGATCTGGAAATACACGACTTTTATACCAAGTGTGATCATGAAGTACCTTGGTCTGACACCCTGTCTCACCATAGCTGCAGTTTCCTTCTTGAATGGAGTCTGCAGCACAACCTTATTCATGGCCCTACAAGAAAGAGTCAACTGAAGAAGTCCAAACCATGTTAGAGAAAGGTACCCTCCGGGAGGTTTCCGACGGGTCGTCAGAAACCTTCTGGATGGCACCCTTCTTGAACATGGCTTGGACTTTTACCTGAAGGGCGACGTCCTTCGATAAACCTCTTGAAGGAAGAAGTGAACGGGACGAATTGCTAGCCCTTAGGGTTTGGTCACATCGGATGCAATGAGCATGGAGGTTGTAGGAAAGATGCTTCCACAAAAATTTGAAACAATCTTATGCGGGTGGCCACACAGGACAAGCGCGAAGTCTCAAAACTCTGCAGATGTCGCCAAGTGATAAAACACGCATTCATTCAGTCATTTCCATCCATGACTACTGAAGAATTAATGGGGAGGTGTTCTAAAGGTGAGAATTGTGTTATGCTCGTACTCCACTACACAAAAATAAGATAAAAAATAATGGGAAGATATGGCAATCAACTGCAAATAAATGGTAAGTTAAAATAGGGAGTGCATTTTTCTTGTATTGCAACCTATCTATTATAAAGCATCACCAATTATTGTAATTCCTTTCAAGAACATATTACAGTACTATAAATTTTTAAAACAATTTATATTTTTCGAAGCTATAGAAACCCGAGTCATTTAAATGGGTTACTCCGTTCCATTTCCCATAACCAGACAATCTAAAATGAAAAAGGGTTTGATTGCATCATAGTAGGTTCCTTGAATGGCTTACGTCACTATCTACTGGTCAAAGACTCGTGGAACGGTTGAGGCAAGACCTTTAATTAAGTGACTCACTTTTGCATAGCCAGGAAAAATGTAAATTGTTTTAAAAATTTGTAGCTTATTCCTATGCAGATACAAACTTCTAAATCATTTACATGGAATCTTCCTTAGGTGGGGGGGAAGTTGTCTCTGCTTAGAGTTAACCACTCAATCTCTCTCTTTGACATGTACAGCTCCTTATATGTGTGAGTAAAGTGAAAAAAGGATTATTCAACTGGCTCCTAAAGAAGCAGGGCTGAAATATCCAATCCATTTTAGGTCTAGTATAAGACAGTAGTGAAGCCATATGAGCATTAAATGTTAGATTAATGTATTATATCAAACATAAAAAATAACTGAACAAGGCATGTTAATCTTACATGCATTAGGGTTTGTTCCAATAGAGAGCTCCAGGTCCAATCGTGATCACATCCAGTCTGGATCCACATTAATAATGTCATAATGCCGAGAATATCTGATGCCTTTGATAAAAAACTAGGTGTCCTGTAAGAGTTTTTAGGTTAGACTAATTGTTGAACTGCAATAATAGGGCCTAAAGAAAGTATACAATAATCTGTAAGTGCAATCTTTCAGGTAGTGAGTCATGAAAGTGTTTTGTGTTTTGCCTCTTCCAGACACCAGCTACCAAGAGGTTCTTGCGAAATGCTAGGGTTGGGGCAAGACCACGGGTATCATGTGCTCGATGGGGTCCCTTCCCCTGAGGATCTATAAGGTCTTGTGATAGTTTTGCTTAGCAAAAAGGAAATTGCATTTCTGGACACTTTCTTTTTGGAGCAACCTGCGCTTACAAATTAATTAGAAATTTGAGGCCTAAGATACGCAGTCCTTTTCAAATATTTACGGTCTTCTCTTACGTTACCGAGTAAAAGATTATCCTGGTTGTCAGTTCCCTCTTTGAGAGACATTATCGAGAAAGAGTCAAATCTTAAATCATTCTTGGCTGGGTTTAGAGTTTTGGCCACCAACTCGGGAACAAAAAATAAAGTTAATTCTTTCCACTATCTGGAGTGTGATATAAGGTGAAATAGTCCATGTAGCTTTCTTACTCTCTTAGGTACAGCTAAGGTAAGGAAAAGAGAGTTTTCAGGGTAAAATTCCTGTACATGGCTTTCTGTATGGGTTCATAGGGGACTTTCTTCTAGGAGTTAAAGGACCTTTGTCACATCCCAGGAGGGGGGTTTAAGTTCTTGCAGAGGATAAGTCTGCTAAAAGATTTTAATGAGTGCGGAAAGTTCCCATGAAGAGAAGAGAGCAAGGCGTTTCACTCTGAAAACCTGGCTAAAGGCCGTGTGGTAGTCCTTCACCACAGTGAATGAAAGGGATTTCTCGTTCCTCAGGAACACTTAAGTAATCAGCAATAGTGGCCTGAGTGGAGCAATATTCCCCCTATGACACCAATCACAGAAGATTTCCTACTTGGCTTGGTAGACTGCTGTGAATGACTTTCAGAGGTATCCAGAAAGTTGTTTCACAATTGGTCCCAAAAAACCTCTCTTTTGGAGGAGATGCTGCATAGTTTCCAGCTGTGAAGCTATAGGCAGTGCACTGCTTCGAGGAACTTTCTTACATGTGGTTGACAAAGAAGGTTTGGCCATTCTAGAAGTTCTCTTGGAATGTTCACAAGTAGTTCCAGCAGGTCTGGATACACTCCGCTGTTGGCTACCTTAGGGGTACTAGCATTACTCTGACCTCCAGATGTTCTTTTGGGTGCTGGAAGGTATCTTCCATTGCTGCAGCTGAGTCCAGGGCTGAAGAGCAATACACCGGGAGTTTGTTGTTCAGGTGAGTGGCAAACATGTCTAGCAATGGGGAACCCCATACAGTCAAAAGTCTTCTTCGCCACTAGAGGAAGCAAGGACCACTTGGAACCAACTGTCGTCCCTGGTCGACTCAGATGGTCCACAATGACATTCCTCTTCCAGGAGATAAACCTCGGCAATATAGATATTGCATTGATTTGAGCCCACTTGTGGATCTCTACTGCTAGTTGACAGAGCAGGAGAGAGGCTTTGCCTCCTTGTTTGGAGATGTAGGTCACTACCGTGGAGTTGTCACTTATCAGCATTCACAGAGTGATCTCTGAGAGTTCTGAAAAGTGGAGTAACGCTAGTTACGTCACATTCATCTCCAAGAAATTGATGTGAAAGGCCTTGCCCTTCTGTGACCATAGACCCGAGACCTGCTCCCTTCCTAGGTGAACACCCTAACCTTGGCGAGAAACAACCAAGAACAGAAGGTACTTTGGGGGAAGAAAACTGTAGGGGATCCCTGTAAGAGGTTTTCCTCTCTCAGCCGACTTGTAACAATCTCTTGGAGAACTGACAGCAAGGTTGCAGGGTGCTTGAATGTCTCAGACCACCGGCTCTTCAGAGCCCACTGCACTGAGCAAAGATGCATCCTCCTGAAGGGGACCAGCTTCTCCAGTGATGACAGATGTCCTAGGACTTGCTGCCACTAGTGGGCAGGAAGTGATTTCCCTTCCACAAAAGTCTCTACTAACTTCCTGAATCTCAGATCCCTGTCTGGGGATGGAAACACTCTCTGGCTTGAACTGAAGCTGGACTTCTCTAGGTTCAGCAGGATCCCCAACTTCTTGCAGAAGTTGAGGAGAAGGTTCCTTCAAAATTATGATAGTATCTTAGTAAATAGGGATTTCTTTGAGAAAATACTTTTATCAAGTAAATAGGAATATTCTTATTTACCCTTTATAATATTATGAAAACATCAAATTCTATTAAAAAGATCCTTTAAGATAAACGTTTTGGGACAAGGTTTTATGGGTATCACGCAACAGTTATATACAGTAACTTGAACCAAAGCGTGGATATAAATACACCAGATCTGGGAAAAAGGACACATCTCTGGGTCAACCTACAAAGAAGACACGTCGATGAAAGACAAACTAAGCTCCAGTTACTGTTCTCTAGTATGTATGATCTCAATAATCAACCATTGTTTAGATACAGAATTGCATATGGTTTCTAAAGTGATCAATAGTACCATTTATTGTGAGCATTGTTTTCCAAGTGTTAAGAAGTCTCTATAATCGATGTTTTTGTTACTTGGTGTATTACTTAACCTAAAATTTTATGTAACCTGCTGTTAATGTCAGTTACGTGTGTTAATCTGTTGATCAAAACCAATACGAACCAGTGCTCTTGTCTCAAAGTAGCACGTAAGCGTCTTTTATATTTCTTTCATTGAATACAGTACTATTGAGATCTCCCCAGATTTAGCACAGGTGAGTGTAGATCGAGGTGTAAAGATTTATATTATGTAAAATATCTAAAGTAATTTAATCTATCTATTTTATAACTGTTACCAACTTGTCTCGTCATTAATATTTTAAAACTATTTAAGTAAGAGACCTAAAGAACTCTAGTTAGAGCATTTCAGATAAATTATTTTCAGATACATAAAAAAACTAGAAATAATCTAACAGGATTGCATGAAACCTCTTGCTGAGCATAAACGGCACGCATGCTTACCTAGGTGAGGTCGCATGCTAGACTAGAAATCGGCAGAGAACCTGCTCTCAGAACTTCCATTGGGAGAGGAACTACGAGGGAAGTTTCTGTCAGAGGCACGAGACCAGTTGTAAGGGACTCCGTTCTACCGGTTCAGGATGGAGAAGGGTCGAGGCCAACACATGCGGAGGCAGATGTGTGCTCCTGCTGTGCCCCTAGTTTAAACACCTCCAGAAGCATATCCTTAGTGGGGGAACCTGAAAGTCCAAAGGAGGGCCACAGCTGACGCAAGGTGTCAAGCTAAAAAACCACCCTTCGAGGGGAGGCAACGGGGTCTTCCTTAGAAGGTTGTCCAGGAGTTAAATGGTCATCACTCTTACCCAACTGACCTCCGGAAAAAGCTGAACGGTTAGAGGCGGGCGGGAGAGCACTGGCTGCAGAAGAAAGAAGTTGGGACTTCTTGCCCTTCGAGGATGAACTTAAGGGTGAAAAACCCCTTTAGACTTCGTCTTCCTACGTCTACTGTACTGTTCCCACTAGGAGGATGGCCACTCCTGACACTCGAAGCAAGAAGAAGCCTCCATGCAGGAGTGTCATCTGCATAAAGGGAAAAGCCGGCGAGTATCTGGCTCCTTACCCGACAAAGGTATTGCAAGGTTGCTTCATATGCCAGGACATAACCGCATGACTTGCAGTCCTCAAACCAAAATTATACCTGGAAAGGAAAAGAAAATAAAGTTATTACAGCCAGTTAAATAGGAAATTCTTGGAGAGATAGAGAAATGAATGTCTTTGCTCAACTGTAGTCAAATTAAAAGTGAGCTCAGTTGCTAGATGAAAATTTTGGGAGGGCAGCCTGGGCTATCGCCCACTAACTAGTGGAGGGTCATTGACACCTCATGTTAAAAGTTTTTATGGCTAAACCAGCTTGTGCTGAACCATATCTACATAAAAAACGTGGATTTATATTTGCGCAAGAACAATTGGATATTAGATTATTACGATTTGTTATCTGTATGTGCACATATCCTCGATAATGGTAGCTTGAAATCCACTGACATCGTTTACATTTTTTAAGCTTGACTTACACAGAAAAAGTTAATTTCATTGATATAGGATTTTTGGGCTAAGGCCATGTCGTCGTGATGGAAGTTCCTTCGAAGGTAGCTTCCTAGGTATATTTGACCTACAGTGATATATCCCAGAGAATTAACCAAAGGTATCCAGAATTTTAACTCCTGGAGCGAATATCCCTTAAAATTTTACGAAGGGATATCGCGTAATATCAGAGGACGTATTCTTGACACGTCTCATGGCTATCTACGCCCCCAATAGAGCTTTCACTTCGAGGGGAGAGGCAAGAATGAGGAGAGTCGTTCCAGAGACACCGCTCTCGACGATCTCTACTGCTCTGCAAATAGTGCGCCTATCCGCCACCGCGAGGCGCCACCATCATTCTTTCTCTCGTAGCTTCGCTAGACCGGTGTTTTTCCCTGTTCTCTCGTGCTATTTTGGAGTATTTTGGACGCTATGATGTCTTCCCCAGCCTCATCAGTTTCTGTAAAGTTAAGTAATATCTTTATCTTGTGTAAATGTAAGCTCTTGCCAGTTTTGCTTTTCGATTGAGATCGTAATTAACGTAACAAGAGCTGTTGCCAGCCGGATGGCGTCAGTGACGCGGTCGTTCTTCTGTTCATTTAGTTAGCCAGAACGACCCTTTCCCGGCATTTTTACGCTTTAATAACTTTAGCTATTTAGATATTTAGCTAGGGATTCTTATATTATGTCATTGTTGTCGTGAATTTGGCTATTTATGATCGAGCCTCACGAGTGCTAGGCTTCCTAGCCTAGGCACCCTCACACTTCATGCATGATATAACCTTTCTGGTAAAGTTTTATTGAAGCACAGGCAATATTTTACACATTTTTTATATTACTTAATTATGCTTTCCTCTTCCAAGATAGTATACAGAGAGTTTCGGTGATCGATTCTCAATGCTCCTAGGCTACTAGCCTAGGGGCTTTAGTATACTTTCATACATGTCCCCATTGCTCTTGTATTGACTTTTAAGGGGAGACTGACACCTCCTAGACCTTCTAAGTTAATACCAATCTCCTAGGAGATTTAAGAGCAATCCCCTTCCCTCTGATTAGCCTAGGCTATTCTCAGTTTTCTTTGCTGTGAACAGAGTTCTGGCAAAGTTTTACTGAGACGTTCAGTTTTCTTTCTCCTAACCACTGAGTCGGTTTTGAGTTTAGGACGGGACATCAGAGTATCAGTCTGTGTTAGGCATCTCCCTGTCTTGGTGAAATGATTTCCCATGTCAGATTAATCTGCTCTTTCAGGAGGCTAGACCTCCCTAGGCCATACTTGGGGGTTTTGTATGACAATTCCCCCTTCCCTGGCCTAGCAGACAGTCCTGTGCTGGTAGACCCTAGGCCGAAGAAAGGATTTCTTCACTGCCTAGGGCCTCTAGTACGAGATTCTGCTCTCCTGCGAGTTGGTGTCCTACGGACATCCTCTCCCTTGACTAACCCAACCTGGGGAAATGATTTCCCCTACCTGAGGTTACTTCATAAGACCAGAATCCTTCAGGTTAGGTAGTGCCTTCGGGCATTACCTTACCTATAGGACACCTACCCCGTCCCCGCTATCTCTTTCGTGTTGAATGATCCAACACCCTACAGGCCGTCGTTCTACATTGACCCTAGGGTTCTTGTAGGACTGGCCTGAGGTTCCCCATCTGCCGCCGGGCTGCCGCCGGGTATCCTCATATTCTTTAGAGTGTTCATCGGTCCTCCCTTGGACTGCCTTCCATAGCCCTTATGATAGGGATATGTTTGCGTGGAAGCCCAAATTTTATTCCCCCTTCCACTTGAACCCTCATTCCGGATGCAGGTCGGCAAAGCTGAGCCCTTGCCTTCCTCCATCCTTTCTTTTTCTCATACTTTAATACTGGGCCATGTCCATTGTCTGCCGGCCGGCAGTTGCCCTGCCGCCGCTTGTTGGGAACATAGTTGACCGACAACCCAAAGACTTTGGACATTCCGGAACCGACTGCCAGCTGCTGAGTTGCCGGCCGGCAGCTGGCCATCCCTACCTAGTCATCTGCCGCCGACTGCCGCTGGGTCCCCTTGATGGAAGGATCCTCGGCTGCCGGCCGGAAGAACCGCCGCCGCCGGCAGAGCCGTTGCCAGCGGCCTATTACACATTGTTATGAATACAATATTTGCCTTCAATAGCCCAGAATAGTGCCGGCCTGCCCGGCAGACGCCGGAAGGTGCCAGCAGGCCCGGCAGGTGCCGGTAGGCCTGACAGGACTGGCAACTTGTTACCAAATAGTCAGTGCTGCAGCCCAAAGTTTTTCCAACCTACAAGGTGCTTCATGGGCAGCCTATTGTGAGACCATCACATATAAGAGAGTGATTCTCTCTTCCTTTAATGGTTATGATCCATTATTGTCCTTAATCCCCAATATTGAAACTGGAAGATTGTGTTAAGAGACACTTTATATCATAGGATATCATCTTCCTCTCGGAATTCTTAAAAATTCTACTCTCAATATTGGAGGAGGTCATAGCAATTGGCTGGACAGGAAACACATGTAGGTGTCTTTCCTACTTATAGCTTACCCTATCCAAGCTGATATAAAATATTATATGTATGTTGAAATTTGAGAATTTCACCGAATACTAATAGACTTTTCCTTTCCTTACAGGAGGAGTATCCCGAGTGCGGGAATAGCTTTTGCAGGGTCCGCAGTAAGAACTTCTGCAGCCACGACATGTGCAGGGCCCATGCTCGCTGCGCAGTCACCAAGGGGGCTCTCAAGTTTTGGGACCCGCAGGTATGTACCGTTTGCGAAAAACTGGTAAGAGAGGCTTTTGATGACCAAAAGTCCACTGAGTCAAGGGACGCAGCAAGGGAAAAGCTGCGTAAATGGGTCAGGGGTTTCCAGAAGAATACTTCTGGCCCATACCTTCCTAATGAAAAGATGAGGGCTTGTCTTTTCCCTAGGGCATCTTCGGATGCAGTTATTCCCCAGGCTCAACCTGAGATTCCCCTGGTTCAGATTCTGGTAGAACCTGAAGTCTCGGATGCCTTAGAGAGTATCCAACTAGAAGACAACATGTCAGTTGTCTCAGAGGAGACCGAGAACAATCTCCTAGTGGAGGAGTTGGATCAGGCGGATGACGTTCCACCTGAGCCAGAAACTGAGAAAGCCGAAACGATTTCGGTGTCATCGGCCACAGTGAATGAGCCGGTGCCTTCTACCTTCTCCACTGCACCCCAACTAGATTCGATCACGAGTACTTTGCACTTGTTGCTGTCCATGGTGCAGGACATGCAACAGAAATCGTCCGAGAAGGAGGCCTCTCTTCGGACTGAGATGCATCAACTAGTTGCGACACGTTTGGCTCCAAAGAAGCTAAACGTTAATGATCTCCCCGCCTTCTCTGACGTTAACCCCTGGAGGTACGCAGAGCACATGCCCATGTCGGGAGGAAAGATCTTCCTCTCAGAAAAACTGGGCACTGTCCCAGTAGAGGAAATTGAGTTCTGGCCCAGCAAAGGGGCCTACCCGGATTGCTATGTCCGTCTCAGGATGGAACCCGCATCCAGAGAGGAAACAGAGCCGAAGGAATCTATTGTCCTCGAACTCTCTAAGGCTTAGGCCTTATATACCACCACCTTAAAAGAGAGGGCCTTCACTAGCTCTAAGGTGCCGGCTCTCAGCAAAAGACACCCGTCCTTCATTGCTGACCCTAAACGTGCCTTTCCCTTTATGGACAAAGGGCTTAAGGCAGCCTTAAAGGCAGTTGAGGCAGGGAAACCGTGCCCTACACTGGAGGAGTGTAGACCCTTCTCCCTTGCCTTCCCATCAGAAGATGCGGACTGGAAGGATGTCCACAACACCTTCACAGTCGGGAAGCTGGAGGCAGATATTGCCGGACGTCAGTTCGGCGAAGACCTCCCCAAGCTGTCGGACTTTCTCCTGCGTAGGGAACAGGAGACAAAAGAACGCTTAGCCGCTTCCTTGTGTCTGCAGACTGGCCTGGAGACAATGGCAAGCATTCCAGATACCCCGGACATGTACATGGTCTTCGCCAAAGCCCATCTGGTGACAGTAACTAAAGACTTGTACAACTTTATTAAAGCCCGAAGGGCTTGCAGAAAGTTCGTGTTCGCCTCGGCTGCGGTGAGACACGAACCCAGGAAGCTGATAGCTTCTAACATCTGAGGAAAAGACCTCTTCCTAAGTGAAGTGGTCAAAGAGGTCGTGGACAAAGCCGCCACTGAAAATAGAAACCTTCTTTCTAAATGGGGCTTGTCCTCCAAAAGGAAATCTTCAGCTGACGAGGGTCCCCAGCCAAAGAATAGATCAAAACGACCTAAAGTGCCCTCTCGGCCTAAGCAACAACAGCAGCTTCCCATGGCCACGGTGTCCCAGACGATGGCACAACCACCCACTACCTTCCAACTGGTGCCCCAAACACTGGCGACTCAGTCACCAGTGTTCACTCCAGTGTTTGAAAGGCAGTCTACGACTTTTCGGCCGAAGTCTCGAGGATCCTTTCGAGGTTCCTCCAGACGCCCCCTCCAGAGGTAGGGGCAACAGAGGTGGACGTGGCCAAGGAGGTAAATCCTCCTCCCAGCACTCACAGTAAGATGCTACCGGTAGGAGGGAGACTCTTCTACTGTACTTCCGGGATCGTTGGACCTTCGATCCCTGGGCCCACAGCCTAATCAAGAACGGATTAGGGTGGAGTTGGAGCTCAACTCTACCAACCTTCCCTCAATTCTTCCAACACTCAACCCCCATATTGGAAGAATATGTTCAGGAACTCTTGAGCAAAAGAGTTATAAGGAAAGCGAAGTCTGTCAGATTCCAAGGAAGGATATTTGTGTTCCGAAGAAGGACTTGGAAAAGCTCAGAGTAATTCTGGACTTGTCACCACTCAACAAGTTCATAGTGAACTACAAGTTCAAAATGCTGACGCTTCAACACATCAGGACCCTGTTGCCCAAACGGGCATATAGTCTCCATAGACATGACGGATGCGTACTGGCATGTTCCGATCAGCCGTCAAGTTTCCCCCTACCTGGGATTCAAACTACAAAGAAGGCAGTATGTCTTCAGAGCCATGACCTTTGGACTAAACATAGCTCCAAGGGTATTCACCAAGCTTGCGAATGCAGTCATTCATCAACTACGCCTAAAAGGAATCCAAGTGGTAGCCTACCTGGACGACTGGCTGGTGTGGGCAGCATCCGAAGAAGAGTGCAGGCAAGCCTCCAAGGAAGTGATCCAGTTCCTGGAACACTTAGGATTCAAGATCAACTTGGAAAAATCCCGTCTGTCTCCAGCTCAGAAGTTTCAGTGGCTGGGAGTCCACTGGAACTTGCAGTCGCACTGCCTTTCCATTCCATCAAAGAAAAGGAAAGAGATAGCAGGATCTGTCAGAAGCCTTTTTCGATCCGCAAGGATATCAAGAAGGCAACAGGAGAGAGTGTTGGGGTCTCTCCAGTTCGCCTCAGTGACAGATCCAGTATTGAGAGCACAATTAAAAGATGCATCATGAGTCTGGAGAAAATACGCATCAAACGCTCGAAGAGATCTAAAAAGATCGACACCAAATCGTCTGCGATCCCTACTCAAGCCATGGTCGGAGGCCAAGAACCTAAAGAACAAGGTTCCCTTACAACCACCTCCACCGTCAGTCACCGTTCACACGGATGCCTCGAAGGAAGGGTGGGGAGGTCACTCTCATTATCGGAAAGTCCAAGGAACCTGGTCTCCCCTCTTCAAAACCTTCCACATCAACTTTCTGGAAGCCATGGCAGTTTTTCTTTCCCTAAAGAAACTGAAACTCCGCTGCTCAATCCACATCCGTCTGGTTCTAGACAGCGAAGTCATAATGAGATGCCTAAATCGACAGGGCTCGAGATCGCCTCACATAAATCAAGTGATACTAGCCATCCTCCGCCTAGCGGAGAAGAAGAGATGGCACTTGTCAGCAGTCCATCTTCAAGGGTTCCGCAATGTGACAGAGGACGCTCTATCAAGAACTAAACCGATAGAGTCAGAATGGTCCCTAGACGCAAGATCGTTCTCCTTCATCTTACGCAAAGTCCCAGGACTGCAAGTAGACCTCTTCGCAACGAGCGACAACAAGAAGCTACCCCGGTAAGTAGCCCCATACGAGGATCCTCTAGCGGAAGCAATGGATGCAATGTCCATAGATTGGAACAGATGGTCCAAGATCTACCTATTCCCTCCAACCAACCTTCTGCTGAAAGTCCTCGACAAACTGAGATCCTTTCGGGGGACGGCAGCAATAGTGGCCCACAAGTGGCCCAACAGCGTTTGGTTCCCCCTAGTGACGGAACTACGCCTGAAACTGATCCCGTAGCCGGACCCAGTTCTGACTCAGCAAGTGCAGAAATTGACTGTCTCAGCTTCATCAGTGAAAACCCAGAACCTTCATCTCATGATTTTCTCGCTTTAGCGGTCAAGAAACGGTTTGGGATTTCTAGGGACAGTATCAACTTCCTAGAAGAATACAAGTCAAAATCAACAAGAAGACAATATGAGTCTTCCTGGAAGAAATGGGTGGTCTTTGTCAAGGCGAAGAAACCTAAGGAGATTTATACGGACTTCTGTTTGTCCTTCTTCATCCATCTTCACGAACAAGGTTTAGCAGCCAATACGATTACTACATGTAAATCCGCCTTGGCCAGACCAATACTTTACGCCTTCCAGGTACACTTTTCCAACGAAATCTTCAACAAGATCCCTAAAGCCTGCGCAAAAATTCGGCCCGCAGCTCCTCTTAAGCCCATTTCATGGTCTTTGGACAAAGTTCTTCATTTAGCATCAACCCTGAACAATGAGGATTGCTTGCTGAAAGACTTGACTCAGAAGGTGATATTCTTATTTGCACTAGCCTCGGGAGCCAGAGTTAGCGAAATAGCGGCCCTCTCGAGGGATGATGGCCACATTCAGTTCACAGACAATGGAGAACTGAACCTCTTTCTGGACCCGACGTTTCTCGCCAAGAACGAGCTGCCCACTAAGAGGTGGGGTCCCTGGAGAATCTGCCCTCTGAAGGAAGAAGCATCCCTCTGCCCAGTGGAATGCCTAAAGGTCTATCTTCGTAGAACTTCAGACTTTAAGGGAGGTCAGCTTTTCAGGGGAGAGACTTCCGGTTCAACGTTATCCTTGAAACAGATTAGGGCGAAAATCTCCTACTTCATTCGCAGAGCGGATCCAGACAGTACACCCGCAGGTCATGATCCGAGGAAAGTTGCCTCGTCTCTGAATTTCTTCCAAACGATGTCGTTTGAAAGTCTTCGTGCTTATACTGGATGGAAGTCCTCGAGGGTCTTCTTCAAGCACTACGCGAAGCAATTACAAGAAATTAAATTTCATGTGGTGGCGGCGGGCAGTGTAATAAAACCTGCTGCTTGATTACTGCGAAGAACAGTGCACTATTAGGGACTTATAGTGAAAGGTGTACACGATAGACTCGTAAGACATATCGTGTTGAGTTTTGTGTTTAAGTGATAACACTATAGACTGTTCTCCCTACACATGTGACATTAAGCATAATAAACTGACACAAGTGCCAGGCATTCTTATATGCACAGTCTTCCTAGTAACAACAGATTGCATAGCGAAACTTCATATTTCCCTTAGAGTGGCTAATGTTTTCCTTTTCAGGCAAACCCTATTTATCCTGTTATTACTGTTTATGCTTTTATGCAGAATTATTCAGCATACATTGTAATTGTTTACAACCATGATTTCTATTTTTGTAATAAACAATAGAACGAATATTTGCGTCTCTTTCGCCCCAAATATTTCATTGAATCTATAATTCAGAGCATCTTTGACTCTTTTGATATTTAAGTAAATACCATAACTAAGATTCATGGTGTTCCAGGCAAACAGGTAAGATCTTGTTGTACTAGACTGTTCATTTTACTGTTTAAGGTTTCCTACACATATATAAACCTGTCCGTCTCTTCACGACAGACCCGGGAGGTACAGTAATCTGCCCAAACCAATCCCATCCTAGTACAGACTATGCTTTACATATATGTTGACACTAATATACAAACTGTTTGCTAGATTGTTCCCTGAACTCACAATCCTCAGGTTTTTCCTCGAGTCTAGCCAGACTCTTCCCTGTAGGGGGCAGGAAGCACTGA
The DNA here is from genome assembly GCF_036898095.1 of Palaemon carinicauda. Lineage (NCBI taxonomy): Eukaryota > Metazoa > Arthropoda > Malacostraca > Decapoda > Palaemonidae > Palaemon > Palaemon carinicauda. Next base: position 81,215,368 of record NC_090751.1, read on the forward strand.
CATATTTCATGATCAGCTGATTGATGTATACTGTAACGGTAACATCGTGTCTCTAGGTCTAAAGACCGAAGAGGAAAGATTTAGCTCGAGATGAACAGTACTATTGAAAATCCACAGATACATTAATGCTCTGGTACACTTCCATCACGACGACATGGCTTGAGCCCAAAAAATGGATTTTGAGCGAAGCGAAAAATCTATTTTTGGGTGAGGTAGCCATGTCGTCCTGATGGACCCACCCTCTTTTGGGACAAAAGGATAATGAATCCCTCCCTATAGTACTATATCTGCAACACCTACAAAGCTACAAAGAATGACGGTGGCGCCTCGCGGTGGCGGATAGGCGCACTATTTGCAGAGCAGCAGGGATCGTCGAGAGCGATGTCTCTGGAACGACTCTCCTTATTCTTGCCTCTCTTTCCCCTCGAAGTGAAAGCTCTATTGGGGGCGTAGATAGCCATGAGACGTGTCAAGAATACGTCCTCTGATATTACGTGATATCCCTTCGTAAAATCTTAAGGGATATTCGCTCCAAGAGTTAGAATTCTGGATACCTTTGGTAAATTCTCTGGGATATATCACTGTAGGTCAAATATACCTAGGAAGCTACCTTCGAAGGAACTTCCATCAGGACGACATGGCTACCTCACCCAAAAATAGATTTTTCACTTCACTCAAAATCCGTTTAATATGAAGACATGGCAATTATATATAAGGTAAAAATTATTTTATTACTTTTATGTAAATAAATGCACAGTAAATAAATATAAAACGGATTTTGACGTAGGAAAAATCTATTTTTGGGTGTGTTAGCCATGTCGTCCTGATAGAAGTTCCTTCCGGCAGCTTCCTACTGTATAATATTTCTGTGAGTGATATTACAAAAGAATTACCGACAGGTTTCACAGGGTTCTAACCCACGGAATGACTATCCTAAAATATCGTGTATAATCAGGGACGCATCCGTAGATAACCATAGATATCTGCACCCCAAACAGACTTAACCCAGTCCAGGAATCTAAGGAGGAGGATAGGTGAGGAGCCGTTACATATCCTCTCCCTTCATAGTACTGTTCGTCACTGATAAACTCATTCCTTTGATCGCACCTTACCTACGCATTCGTATTTTGTCAAGTGCGCCTTTTCTCAGCTATTTGGAGTTATTCCTAGTATGATGGCTTTCCTTTCGTCATCAAAGTTGAGTACCCTCTCCTTTTACAGTTTGATTTAGCTGTAACTGCTTTAGATCCTCTCGGGGATGGTTAGTTAACTTTTTTATGGCGATGAGGCAGCCGGGTGCTCAGAGTCCAGCTAGCCATTGGGCGCCATGTCGAGTTCGTGACTACAGTACCCTTTTTATTTCGTGTTCACTTAGTATTATTTCACTAGTATCACTTTAGCTAGCTTTATTTTAGCATTACGATGCCTTGGGCGCTGTTTTGTATTTACTTTTACTATGCATTAATGTAGTTTAAGTTTTAGTTTTATGCGTGTCAGTCCCGGCTAGCCTAGCTTAAAGAGTGGTAGTTTTGTCAGACACGGGTTCGCCGATCGCGATCAGGTGTTTCTTACTGGTCTCGTTGGCAGCGGCCATTTTACCCTTAGAGGGTTTTTTACTCGGTTATACTAGTTTACTGAGCCCCTTTGCCTGCCTGCCTTTGATCCTCCAGTTTTTTCGACCTCTTAGGCTTAGCCTAGCCCTCCTTGGCAAATCCGTTGGTCCACCATGCTGCATTCGTTCATGATCTCCCATACTAGGACTTTGCAGTCTATTGGAGCTCCCCTTTGCTAAGGGTGATCTCCCCTAGTCAGTGCGTCGACTCTGTACTGCCGTTCCCCATACAGTACAGTGATACCTCTGGATACGAAAGTTTCTGCTTACGAAAAATTCAGGATACGAAAAGCGATTCGAAGATTTTTATGCCCCAGTATGCGAATAAAATTTCAGGATACGAAAAGCTTACGAGATCCCAACTCGTCGCCGAGAGTAATTTTAAAAAGCGCGCGCCGCCAGACTTTGAACTTGGGTAAACTCACTTACAGCGTCCCGCTCACCCATTGGTTATCTCCCTACTCAGATGCTAGCTGACGCCATAAAATCCTACTTCCCTATTGGTCAGCAACTATCCCACCTTGCTTACGCACGGGCGTTCATCTCTCTCTCTCTCTTTTCGTTCCCACTGCGGTATCGTTAACAGACATTGTGTGCTTTCGCTTGTTTGATGTAGTGTTAAATACATTCGTACGCCACGTGTTATCGTTATTAAACATTCGTTACTGTGCACTGTACTGTATTAGTGTCTACTATACATAGTACTGTATATAACGTGCGTAGTGTATTACGTATTGAGCTTAACACTGTAGCCATGGGTCCCAAGAATGTTGCCGAAGGAAAGAAGACGACGACGATGCTCTCGATGGAGACGAAACTCGAAATTGTGAAAAAGTACGAGTCTGGCATGCGTTTAAGTGCGATCGCCAAGGAGTATGGCAGGAATCCATCTACGATAGGCACCATCCTGAAGCAGAAGGCGGCCATCAAAGCAGCGGCACCTTCTAAGGGCATCACTATTTTCTCTAACAAGAGAACCCACGTGCATGACGAGATGGAGAGGATGCTTCTTGTGTGGATCAAAGACGAAGAGATCTCAGGAGACACCATCACTGAGACTAAAATTTGCCAGAAGGCCTCCGCCATTTTTGGTGATCTCGTGCGTTCTCAGGCCGAAGAAGGGGCAGGAGAAGGAACATCCCAGCAGGAACCCCCAGAGTTCAAAGCTTCTCGGGGGTGGTTCGAGAAATTCAAGAAAAGGACTGGTATTCATTCAGTGGTACGGCATGGGGAGGCAGCCAGCTCGGACACGAAGGCCGCCGAAGCCTTTGTTAAAACGTTTGAAGAGTTGACTCTGCAGGAAGGCTACAGTTCGCAGCAAGTTTTCAATTGCGACGAAACTGGCCTTTTCTGGAAGAAAATACCTCATCGGACGTTCATCACGGCGGAGGAGAAGAGGCTACCCGGACATAAGCCTATGAAGGACAGGCTTTCCCTTGCTTTTTGCGCAAACGTCAGTGGGGACTGCAAGATAAAGCCCCTGCTGGTGTACCATTCTGAAAATCCCCGAGCCTTCAAAGCCCACAAAGTCATCAAGGAGAACCTTCCCATGATGTGGAGGGCGAATGCTAAAGCCTGGGTAACGAGGCAACTTTTCATTGATTGGGTGAATGTCTGCTTCGGTCCGACTGTCCGAAAATATTTGGAAGAAAAGCGCCTCCCTATGAAATGTCTGCTGGTGTTGGACAATGCTCCAGCTCACCCTCCTGGCCTCGAGGAATAACTTCTGGCCGAGTATTCCTTCATAAAGGTCCTGTATCTACTGCCTAACACCACCCCTCTCCTCCAGCCCATGGACCAGCAAGTTATTTCTAATTTTAAAAAATTGTACACGAAGCAATTCTTCCAGAGATGTTTCCAAGTCACAGAAAGTACAAACCTCACTCTGCGTGAATTCTGGAAAGATCACTTTAATATCGTGATATGCCTCAAACTCATCGATCTCGCTTGGCAGGAAGTTTCGAGGCGTACTCTGAACTCATCTTGGAGGAAGCTGTGGCCTGATGTTGTCTCTGCATGAGACTTCGAGGGGTTCAGGAAGCCTGGAGGCGAAGCCGAGATCGTTGACGATCCTGAACCCATTCAGCAGTCTGAGGTGGCTGACATCGTACATCTTGGTACGTCCATGGGGCCGAGGATATAGATGAACTTATCGAGGAGCACCACGAGGAGTTGACGACGGACGACCTGAAGGAGTTGGAGACGATGCAAATGAGTGTTGTTCAAGAGCAGTTCTCTAGCGGTGATGAGGAGGATGTTACACCTTTGAAAACGGCAGACATTAAGGAAATTCTCGCATGTTTCCATAAAATGGCAGACTTCGTCGAAAAAGAACATCCAGAAAAAGTTTATACCAACCGTGCGCTTCAACACTGCAATGACGTTTGCCTAACGCATTTTAGAAATGTGTTGAAAAGTAGGCAGAAACAAGCTTCAATGGATAGTTTCTTATTAAAGAGGCCAGCAGTATTAGTAGGCCAAGACGAAGGTAAAAGTGAAGAAAAGAAACAGAAAAGAGGAAGTGATGAAGAATTAGAAGGTGAAAGTAAAGAAAAGAAACAGAAAAAAGAAAGTGATGAAGAAGTAGAAGAAATTTAGAAAATATGAAAAACGTAGTTATAAAAAAGCAAAAAAAAAAAAATTCAATTTTAAGTTTTATGTTACCGTTAACTGTTTAAGTAATTTTTTCTTTCATTTTATAGTTTTCCACACGTAATGTTAAGTGTTAATTATTTCTGCCATTTTTTTATTTCGTAAAGTTTAAGTGTTAATGTGTTAAGTGTGTAAATTACTGTACGTAGTCTGTCACTTGTTACGTTTTTTGTCTTATGCCATCCTCCTCTGCCGCGACTTCGCTATCGGACATCGTCTCAATCAAAAGGTAAGTTTCAACTTTTTTGTTAATTAACTGTAACCTTTTTTTCAGGGTATCAATCCTTAATTTAGGTGTACGTACAGGTAACAATACACCTTCACTGATCCAAATGCTTTACATACAGTACCGTAACTTTTATACAGTAGTAAAGAAAACGGACCGTTTTCTTAGGGCTTGGAGGGGATAACTAGGCTATAACTACATTATTGAATAATATCATGGTGGTTTCTGGAATGGATTAGGCTGTTTTTAACGGTTGGGTTAATTATTGAATGATAGAAATGGCTGCATTGCATGTTTATTACTACAGTTTAGCGTGTTTATGAAAGAAAAGGTGTCTTTTCGTAAGGCTTGGAACGGATTAGGCTATTTACATGTAAAACGCGACTCACGATACGAAAAAATCAGGATACGAAACCGTATCCTGAACGGATTACTTTCGTATCCTGAGGCATCACTGTATTGGAATTAACGTACATACTTCTTCTTGCAGTGACCTTTGCATTGCCACACCAGACATAACTCTGGTTATCTGGATTTGGTTCATTATATCCCAAATTCATTTTAAATGGTTTCGTTATTGTGAGGTTATACTTTACTGATAAAACTACAGGATGGTAGTTACAAAAAAAATTTATTTTTCAGCCGTTAGGATACTAGTTCAGAAAAGTACATCAGCGACATCGACAAGGAAGTTTATGATCTGTAAACATATGTAAATCTTGAGTACATCCTCATCCTCAATTAATAAAAACAAAGCTGCTTACAGAAACATACAAACTTTGTACAATACTGTAAAACCATTTACCTGTAAGGGGGACATTAACATTGTTGAGGATATGTCTAACTCTTGTGTAATAAGGCCATAGTGGGAGTGTACCCGTTGCCTCTGCTTCTGATTTATGGTACTTATAGGTAGACACCAGAGAATTCCATTTGCTATGACACTCTTCTGGACCAGGACTATGGCCTTCTAACTTCATCTGTTCAGATATTGCCTGAAGGAAATTTGTGAGAACTTAATGTGATACACTCTACATTTTTTTTTTATTTATTTATCATATAAAACTAAATTAAAAATTATCAAAATGCTACTGAGGAATCTCCTCTGACAAAGCATGCAGATTTCCAAAGCAAGTCTCCTTGAAGTGTTCCTACAGGAAGCATTTCTTAAGGTGAAACTTTAATAAATGCACTCATGTAGATGGATTCCTTCACAAGATGAAATCCCTGCTCATTTGCATATGAAAAATACTCCTCCTAATGTACATTACTAACATACCAATATTAATTATTCGACTAACAAAAACTATCAAATGTAACCAAAGTTATCTCAACTGTTTCTCTAAAAGTTAAAAACAAAACTTTTCTTTTATTAGTTTTATATTCATTTTCTAACATATCTAGATATCTAAAATCACTCAAATAATAGAAGAACTGTTTCCAACAGATGTAGAGCAACTAAAATAATGTAACCTTCAAAATTAAACATCACAAATTTTAAAAGTAACTTGCATTTTTCCTAAATATACAAATCCAAGTTCTTTAATAGTAGTAAGATTTCAGGTTGACTGGAACTCGGCTGCTAAAATTTTAACAAGGGGTGTCAGTAGTTACTGGTGGATGGCAGGAAAGCTTGGTTCTTCACCAGCAAACCTTCCCCTAGCGCATGTGTGGTTGTTGTGGCAGGAAGTGAAACTTGAAGGACTCAGGTTTGTGGTTATGAAAAAAATAAATTACTTTTAAAAGATTTGTGATTTGTTCTTACACAAAGGCAAACCCTCATCCTTTAACATAGGAAACCTATCCTTAGGTGGGAAGAAGACCCTAAGAGGTGTAGGGCATTGACTTCTGACACCTTCTAATTTTGAGAAATGGATTATCAGAGGTCAATGGTCAGGTGGTCACAGAAAGACTTATATCCTTGTAAGAATATACAGTACTATCAATGTATGGCTAATATAAAGTAATGGGTTCTACATACAAACCATCCTTGTATGGAGGATGGGGGGGGGACTTTTATATCAATATAGACAGAAGTGTCCATTGTGGAAGCTTACCAGCATCAAAATGTTCGATCAAGCAAATAATGTTTTGACCTCTGCACCCCAAGAGAGAGGGGAAGGAAGAGAGGAAAAAAGGGTCACTACCATTATGACCTCTGCCTGCTGGTTCGCCTAAGAAGGCATGCTGCCTCAGCTTCCACCAGCGACAGGATTCTGTCACCGTCTCAATCTGCTGACAAAGGGTTTTTGTTGTCACCTCAATGTTCTTACAGATTGCCTGGGAAAGCTGCAGCCAGGAGACGAAGGGCTTCCGGATGAACATCCGGTTAGTGACAAAACGGACTACTACTTCAATACCCCTAGGACACGTGGCATCTCCCCATGAAGCCATTAACACGTCCTACGGTGTGCCACGCCTTACCGGCAGTCGGGATGGAGCCTCTGTCAGAGTAAAAGGGCTCGTATCGCTCCCGTGTTCAGGACCACCACCTTAAGTACTTTGTGTAAAATTATACTTGGTCTTTTTTTAAGTAGATATTTAAAGTGTAAGAACTAATTATATATAACTTTCGTCTCCTAGCTCTTAGCTCGCCCAAAAAGAATTGTGATGTTTGAAATGTAAAAGAGCACTTATCATTTTTATGAAATCAGTTAACTTAGAAGTGCTCAAGAAAAAGTTGTAATTGTTTACCTAAATACAATAAGTTGAATTGCAGTCTCATCACTGTCTTATCCTGTTTTCTGAAAATTTATTTTGTTTTAATTTGTCTGTAACTTGACAAATCCCCTCCTTGTCCTTTTCCTCATCATAAGATTGATTGATTGATTTGAGCATGGTAGGACACATCATGTCCAAGTATCTTTGCAAGGATGAACCTGCCATCCTTACCTTGAGTCTCAAACAGATATTGATTTATTTTGCTAAGATAAGTGTTTTCCTATCATAAGGCCCATTAATTTAACCTCTATTTCAATATGATATATCTTTCTCAGTTTTCAATATTTTTTTTAAATCGGTAAACTTCTGGAGGAAGATGAACCCTTCAATGAAAAAAAAACCTATAGCTTCACATTTCAAGATTTCAATTTTTTATATAGTACAGTACTTTATCAATTTATTTTTGCTGGTGGCGATGATTTTATATTTTTGGAAGTTTTACTTTTTCATTTGAAGCTTTTTGCATATGTGATACTATATGTTTTTAGATCACAATTTTCCCTTCAATGGCTTCTAGATTTTTAAATCTATTGGTAATAACAAAGATTTATAAATTCAAAGGTTAAAAAACAGCATATTGAGAATGCGTCTGAAGTAGAAGTATGTGTTTTCTTTGTCAAATCTAAAGTATTTAACCTAGAAAGCTGAATATCTTTGTTGAGCAATGTGAGCCGATTTGGAAACAATTTAGAATAGAATTAGATATACTGTATCTAACTTACGTTTGGCCTTTAGTAGACCATTAAAGCCTCACAGCTGATGATGAATGCTGGGGTTCACCAACCACAGACAACGATTTAGTCCGATTTCCTCTGTTTTACAGATAAATCCATAGCTTCGGCTCTTGCAAGCAATTTTGAATGCTTCTTGGATACCTAAACATTGTTAAAAGCTAATAAAAAACAATATAAAATAGTGATATAAAGTACAAAATCAGAATAGCAGCAGAATATCTTGAGTGGAGAGACATAAATAACTTAAAATGCTTTATTACTGTTATCACTCGTAACCTAGCGAGCATTTTACAGGGTTGTCTAAAGAAATACCCTGTAGTACAACAGTATAAAATATATACTAAACTATATATAATAGATATCTAATGACTGCATTTTATATTTTGTTTACGGTCCCATGGCAAGCAAGATCAAAGTCAATCGTAGACTTATGAAAAACTTATCAACAGGAAAAAAAAGACAAACTTAGGGAAATAATTGTGATATTCATAAAGATCACTTCTTATAGTAGAGTACTGGAAACTACAAAATGTTAGTAAAAAATATTTTCAGCTTAGGTGAACAGGTACCACAGGTCTCAATGATAACATGTCCAAAGACTTGTGGGTATACTTCCGCAGATAGTGGGCTGTAAAGGTTGTCTGGCATTTCCAGACTCCAGCCTTTAGTACTTGTACCACTAACAAGTTCTTCTTAAATGCTAGCATCAAGCCAATTCTCCTGACTTCATGGGGCTATGCCAGAATTTCATATTCATGATCTGATGCTTGTGGATATGCCTTCTTGATGGTTTCACAAAGCCAGAAGGAAATGGTGTTCCTTGAAACTCTTTTCATCCCAACAGCACTAACAACAAAACTTTGGATCTGCAGCCTGAAGGGTTGGATTCTCTTCAAGTAGCCTTTAAAGGCTATGTCTTCGATTTATAGGTAGGCGCGATGCATACGAAGAGCTCGTTTAAGCAAGGGGGCGCAATGATGGCGTGCATGAACTCAAGAAAATGATTTACGTATTTGGAGCACATGAACCAAAGAGTGCATCGGATGTGCACAATGGCTAGCTCATGATCAAGAGACTGCGATGAGCGTGCCAGTAAAGGTGAGTATGTCAGTAAAGATGAGTGATTAAATGTTTTGCCTACTGATTGACAAAGCATAAAGCTTGCCGCACACTGAGCCCGAACAGAACCGGCCGATCAGAACCGAAACGTCCGATAGAGATCGAAAGCATGCATTCTTACCAGGCTGCGCACATTGGGCCAGAACAGAACGGAACTGACGCGCCAGAACATAACGGAACCGACACAGTATTCTTTGAAAGATATTTTTTCTGAAGCGTCGGTGGCGTCTGACAGGCTACGCATGCGCAGAACGACTGCAGCGGTTGTTTTGGAGAGGGTTGCCGAGGAATTCGGAGGTTAGAGTGATAGCAACCAATATTTTTCTGATGTCAGAAATTTGACGAATGTATTTTAATAACAATGATGTAAACATATGATTTAATACAAAGATTTTAGGAGTGATTATTATTTATTATTATTGTTTATTATTATTATTATTATCAATATTATTTATTTTTCTTTTTTTTTTGCTGATGTCAGAAATTTGACGAGTGTACTTTAATAACAATGATGTGAACTTATGATTTAATACAAAGAATTTTGGAGTGATTATTATTATTATTATTATTATTATTATTATTATTATTATTATTATTATTATTATTATTATTATTATTATTTCTTTTTTGAAAACATATAAACATCTGGCTTATGGATTCGATAAAAGATTGATATAAAGAATATCTAATCATTGTAACATCAATTACACCTATATGTAATTACTGTTATCATAAAAACCAGGCAATAAAAATTAAAACGGTGTGTAAACCGTGGATATCCGTAAGTTTCATAACGAGAAACAATCAGTATGGAGGACTTATTGAAAATCGCTAAGAACAAACGATAGAGAGAGAGAGAGAGAGAGAGAGAGAGAGAGAAAGGAGCCGAGCCCATCTGAGAGACCTACGAAAGGTCGTGAATAATAAAACTGAATACTATAAACAAAAAGGGGCAAGGCCCCCTCCAAAATCTCAAAACTCATAGATCTGGTACTTAACTTAGATGGAGGGACAGTGGAGTCCGACATCTTGAGGTAAATCCAGAAAAAAACCCGGTAAATACACACACAAGGTAAATAACGGCTATCATAATTGCGTGCTAAATAGGAGAGGTGTCACTGGCGTGGGATTGTTGGTACTGTAGTAGTGGGAGGTGGAACGGCACCTCGCTGTTCGGGGATTTTGACAGGAGATATCTAAATGGTGCGAGGCCTCTGGTTGTGATTTATCACGCCCCAGTATTATATATTGACACCTTTTATAGGTGAGCGAGCTGGTTTCAACCTGGCATCCCTATGCAATTTTTTCTCTGGTAATATATAGCAGTTATACACCTTAGAAATGGTGCTAAAGGAGCATTTCACTGGGCGACACGGGTCGGAGCCCAGAAATTGTAACATCAATTAAATAAAAACTCAGTTATGATTAAGGAAAACTTCCTTCATTTATATAAAATTTTGCGTCGGTTCCGTTCTGTGGCTTCTGGCTCAGTGAGCGCGCTGGACGTCGTTTCTGCTCTGTTCTAAGGCTTCGGTGTCTTAGGCGGCGGTTCCGTTCCGGCTCAGTGTGCGACAAGCTTAAGAGCTCAGGACTTTGCCTCTGAATCAGGCTGTGAACAAATCATAAGTGAAGCTACACATAGGTCTGGTAACTGCTTGGACCTAGTATACACTGACTTCCTGGGTGTTGTAACAATGTTGGTGCTCCAGGTGGGAAATCTGATCATGCCTTGGTTTTTTCAACAATTAAGACTGAGCAGTTTGTCCCTGATGTGTCATAGTCATGTAAGATTTACTATACATATATAAAATCTCAAGCATACTGGAATGTCGATGAGTGATCTTTTGCATTTGAATTGGTCACAATTGTATAAAAGTATTGAGCTTATTTTTCTCTTAAATGAGAACCTCGTCAATATAATTGATAGGCATATCCTTTCTTGTGTGCTAAAATACAGAGGGAAAAAACTAACCCTGGTTCAATGACAATTGTAAATGGGCTATTTTAGAGACACTTAACAAATCAGATTTAACTTGGAATAATAATCTGATCACTAGTTTGCAATGTGGCTTTTGCAAAGGACTTGGTACATGTGATACCCTTCTTACAATTTCCAATGCTGTCCTTGATTGTGATCAGGATGTTTGTATGAGTGGCTTTAATTTTAGTGCTGCCTTTGATTGTGCTAATCATGAGGCCCTTGTTTACAAACTTAAACATGTATGATAAGGTGCGTCTTTTCTTAGCCTCATTATTTAATCTTTAAATAATAGATTGCAGAGTAGATTTTGATGTGCATTTTAGTAATTATAGGAATGTAATACCTGGTGTTCTTCATGGTAGTGTTCTATTCATACTACATTTGCATGACACGTGGTTTGGCCTAGAAAACATGCTTAATGCTTATGTAGACGATGCTACTCTCTTTACTTCAATTCCATCTCCTGAATGTATAACTGCGGTTGCTGGATTCCTTAATTGAGAGATCTAACTAAAGTTAGTGCATGGTGCAAATTATGGGGCTTGAAGTTGAACCCTAACAAAACTCAATGTATGATTGTAAGTACGTAGAGGATAGTGGCTCCTCAACATCCAGATCTTTGCATTGATAATGTTTCTTTAACTTTAAACAATTCCTTCAAAATTCTAGGTGTGATTCTTGGATTCTTGATTACAAACATTCCATTTGTTTCTTCTTAAACTGCACAAAATTTGGCTTATTGCAAAAATCTTTCAAGATTTGCAGAGATTAATCTATCCTGAAGAAATGTTTTAATTCTTTCATTGCTACTAGTTTAGAGTATTGTTCTCCTGTCTGATCTCCACCTGCTGACTCTCATTTATTTGTTTGACAAAAACTTCCCAGTCTATGAATTTCTCATTGCTGATCTGGATATTTATCTCTGACACTATTGTTCAGTTATTTCTTTATGCATACTGCATATGATTTTTCCTGATTCTGACCATCTTAAACGTAACTCTAAGTATGCATTTAATTCTAACAGTCTTGCCTTCTCCATCATAAGGCTCAGTGCTACACAATATTCTAAAAGTTTTATTACAGCTATAACAAGATTTAGAGGAGGCGTGGAAGTTAGTAAAAGAAAATTTTGTTGGGATTGCAAGTGATGTGTGTGGCAAGAACTTTGTTGGAGGCAGCATGAGGAAGGGTAGTGAATGGTGGAATGAAGGAGTGAAGGTAAAATTGGAAGAGAAAAAGAGGGCTTTTGAAGAATGGCTGCAGAGTAATAGCGTAGAGAAGTATGAAAGATATAGAGAAAAATGTGGAAGTAAAGCGCAAGGTAAGTGAGGTAAAGAGGGCAGCTGACCTGAGGTGGGGTCAGGGATTGGGTCATTCATATGAAGAGAATAAGAAGTTTTGGAAAGAAGTGAAGAGAGTAAGGAAGGCTGGTTCAAGAATTGAAGAGACAGTGAAAGATGGAAATGGAAGGTTGTTAAAAGGAGAGGAGGCAAGGAAAAGGTGGGCGGAATATTTTGAAAGTTTACTGAATGTTGAGGATAATAGGGAGGCAGATATAATTGCTGTTGCAGGTGTTGAGGTGCCGGTGATGGGAGATGAGAATGAGAGATTACAAGAGAGGAAGTGGAGAGAGCACTAGATGAAACGAGAGTAGGAAAAGCATCTGGTATGGATGGTGTGAGAACTGAGATGTTGAAGGAAGGAGGTGTGACTGTACTTGAATGGTTGGTGAGATTGTTTAATATGTGTTTTGTGTTGTCAATGGTACCAGTAGATTGGGTTTGTGCATGTATTGTACTACTATATAAGGGTAAGGGAGATGTGCATGAGTGTTGTAATTCAAGGGGTATTAGTTTGTTGAGTGTGGTGGGAAAAGTGTATGGTAGAGTACTGATTAATAGGATTAAGGATAAAACAGAGAATGCAATCTTAGAAGTACAGGGTGGTTTTAGAAGAGGTAGGGGTTGTATGAATCAGATTTTTACAGTTAGGCCGATATGCGAGAAATATTTAGCAAAAGGTAAGGAGGTGTATGTTGCGTTGATGGATCTGGAGAAAGCGTATGATAGAGTTGATAGGGAAGCAATGTGGAATGTGATGAGGTTATATGGAGTTGGTGGAAGGTTGTTGCAAGCAGTGAAAAGTTTCTACAAAGGTAATAAAGCATGTGTTAGGATAAGAAATGAAGTGAGCGATTGGTTTCAGGTGAGAGTGGGGCTGAGACAGGGATGTGTGATGTTGCCGTGGTTGTTTAACTTGTATGTTGATGGAGTGGTGAGAGAGGTGAATGCTCGAGTGCTTGGACGTGGATTGAAACTGGTAGACGAGAATGACCATGAATGGGAGGTAAATCAGTTGTTGTTTGCGGATAATACTGTACTGGTTGCAGACGCGAAAGAGAAGCTTGGCCGATTAGTGACAGAATTTGGAAGGGTGTATGAGAGAAGGAAGTTGAGAGCTAATGTAGGAAGGAGTAAGGTTATGAGATGTGCAAGAAGGGAGGGTGGTGCGAGGTTGAATGTCATGTTAAATGGAGAGTTACTTGAGGAGGTGGATCAGTTTAAGTACTTGGGGTCTGTTGTTGCAGCAAATGGTGGAGTGGAAGCAGATGTACGTCAGAGAGTGAATGAAGGATGCAAAGTGTTGGGGGCAGTTAAGGGAGTAGTGAAAAATAGAGGGTTGGGCATGAATGTAAAGAGAGTTCTGTATGAGAAAGTGATTATACCAACTGTGATGTATAGATCGGAGTTGTGGGGAATGAAAGTGACGGAGAGACAGAAATTGAATGTGTTTGAGATGAAATGTCTAAGGAGTATGGCTGGTGTATCTCAAGTAGATAGGGTTAGGAACGAAGTAGTGAGGGTGAGAACAGGTGTAAGAAATAAGTTAGCAGCTAGAGTGGATATGAATGTGTTGAGGTGGTTTGGCCATGTTGACAGAATGGAAAATGGCTGTCTGCTAAAGAAGGTGATGAATGCAAGAGTTGATGGGAGAAGTACAAGAGGAAAGCCAAGGTTTGGGTGGATTGATGGAGTGAAGGAAGCTCTGGGTGATAAGAGGATAGATGTGAGAGAGGCAAGAGAGCGTGCTAGAAATAGGAATGAATGGCGAGCGATTGTGACGCACTTCGGGTAGGGTCTGCTGCTTCCTCCAGTACCTTGGAAGACCGCGGAGGCAGCAGCAGTAGGGGATTCAGCATTATGAAGCTTCATCTGTGGTGGATAATGTGGGAGGGTGGGCTGTGGCACCCCTACCAGTACCAGCCAAACTCGGTTGAGTTCCTTGTCAGGCTGGGAGGAACGTAGAGAGGAGAGGTTCCTCTTTTCTGTTTCATTTGTTTGATGTCCGCGACCCCCCAAACTTGGGGGAAGTGCCTTGGTATATGTATGTATGTATAACAAGATTCTGGAATGATCTTCCTAATCTTTTAGTTTAATCTGTACACATTTTTCTGGGATAACTCTGTTAAAGACTTGGCTAAGGTAGCAAAAAAATGAGAAAAATGTGACCGAGAGTTGTACTCATTTGAGCTGGGGGGGTGCGCTAAATATGACGAGTGTTCACGCTCCTTTGAATTCATCTTAACAAAAGTGGGTATGTGTACAAAGGTAATGTCCTACTGGCAAACCCGTTTCAAATTAAAAGCAACCGCATGCTGAGGAGAGTGTGACAAGGAATGAACATGAGAAGCAGGAGAGCATGTGTGTGCTATGGAGAAAACCTTCGTTGAGGGAATGTGCTACCAGGCGAGGGCAATGTGAGGGCTCTCATAGGAGAGAGCACCAGTTATAGGAGCTCAAAGGGGTGAACAACAAGTGTGAGCAAGATGAGAGTGTGTATACAGTTCAGGTGAGCAACATAAGTATGCGGACACAGTTCAGGTGAGAGTGTATACGTGCAAGCTTGGTGAGTGCTAGTATACGGGTGAGTGCAAGTATACAGGCGAGAGCGATAAATGCGCACTAACAGCCAAGTGATCACGTTCATCAGGGATTTCTTTAAGAGTTCCATGCACTGGCTTAAGACCGATTCACACGACCCGTTTTCTTTCAGACAAGCTGACCGTCGGTTAACCCTTTTACCCACAAAAGGACGTACTGGTACGTTTCACAAAACTCATCCCTTTACCACCATGGACGTACAGGTACGTTCTTGCAAAAAACCGCTATTTACATTTTTTTTGGCATATTTTTTATAATTTTTTGAGAAACTTCAGGCATTTGCCAAGAGAATGAGACCAACCTGACCTCTCTATGAGGAAAATTAAGGCTGTTAGAGCAATTTAGAAAAGATATACTGCAAAATGTGCTTGAAAAAAAATAACCCCTGGGGGTTAAGGGTTGGAAAGTTCCAAATAGCCTGGGGGTAAAAGGGTTAATGGGCGTCTAGCTTTCTTACGTATATTCAAAAGCAACTGTTCACACGACCCGTCAGGCTGACGGCGGCCCTCGGTCGTCAGCTGCCCGAGTAGGCTCAGCTTCCTTTCCAAGAAACCTAGGCCGGTTTGACGGCCGTTAGCCACCCGTCCCAACCAACGAGTTGATGATGTTTCGTGTGAACGAGGCTCTGTATCGTACCTGTTCCTTTCGTGGCCTACATCCTCGACTTTTCCTCATAGTATAGTTATAAAAATTAGAGTTAATTTGTTATTGACACCATGAATGAGAGGTTAATGGAACTTGTTCAAGGGTATGAGGAGATGTTTGATATGGCAAACAAGATGTACAGTATAGAAATAATTTACATAAAGAAAAGATATGGAAAATAACTGGAGAGGCATTAATAAAACAGGCGAATTTATCATAATTTTAATATTTTTGGCATGGTGCATAAAGTATAATTAAGTTGCAAAACATGATATTTTAATTATAAAATAAATTTTTGAATATACTTACCCGGTGAATATATAATAGCTGCAACTCTGCGGCTCGACAGACAACATACTAAAAAAACTCGCGAGCGATCGCTATGCAGGTTGCGGGTGTGCCCACCAGCGCCAACTGTCGGCCAGATACCACTCTTGAATGTAAACAAAACCTTCAATTCTTCTCGTCCCGCTGCGTCTCTATTGGGGAGGAAGGGAGGGTCATTTAATTTATATATTCACCGGGTAAGTATATTCAAAAATTTATTTTATAATTAAAATATCATTTTTAAATATTAAACTTAGCCGGTGAATATATAATAGCTGATTCACACCCAAGGAGGTGGGTAGAGACCAGAGTTAATATGTTTACAGCGTATAAGCTAAGAGTTTTTTCATTTTGACAGTTATCAATTTAACAAAACCAAAATAAATAGGTACCTGGTAAGGAAGTTGACTTAGACGATTACTCTGCCTTGTAAGTCTGTCTTCCTCACGGAGCCCAGCGATCCTCTTAGGATGCTGACAGACTCCCAGGAGCTGAAGTATCAAGGGCTGCAACCCATACAACAGGACCTCATCAAACCCCTAATCTGGGCGCTCTCAAGAAATGACTTTGACCACCCGCCAAATCAACCAGGATGCGAAAGGCTTCTTAGCCTTCCGTACAACCCAAAAAACAATATTAAAAACATTTCAAGAGACAGATTAAAAGGATATGGAATTAGGGAAGTGTAGTGGTTGAGCCCTCACCCACTACTGCACTCGCTGCTACGAATGGACCCAGTGTGTAGCAGTCCTCGTAAAGAGTCTGGACATCTTTCAAGTAAAATGACGCGAACACTGACTTGCTTCTCCAAAAGGTCGCGTCCATGATACTTTGCAGAGATCTATTTTGCTTAAAGGCCACGGAAGTTGCTATACGTAGCTCTAATTTCGTGCGTCTTAACCTTAAGCAAAGATCGGTCTTCCTCACTCAAGTGTGAATGAGCTTCTCGTATTAACAATCTGATAAAATATGACAAAGCATTCTTTGACATAGGTAAGGATGGTTTCTTAACCGAACACCATAACGCTTCAGATTTACCTCTTAAAGGCTTAGTACGAGCTAAATAGAACTTAAGAGCTCTAACGGGGCATAATACTCTCTCTAACTCGTTGCCTACGATCTTTGATAAGCTAGGAATATCAAAAGATTTAGGCCAAGGACGAGAAGGCAGTTCATTCTTGGCTAGGAAACCAAGCTGAAGAGAACAAGAGGCTTTTTCTGTCGAAAAACCAATGTTCTTGCTGAAGGCATGAAGCTCACTGACTCTTTTAGCTGAGGCCAAGCACACCAGGAAAAGAGTCTTAAGAGTGAGATCCTTCAGGGAGGCTGAATGTAAAGGCTCGAACCTGTCTGACATGAGGAATCTTAGGACCACGTCTAAATTCCATCCAGGTGTAGCCAAACGACGTTCCTTAGAGGTCTCAAAAGACTTAAGGAGATCTTGTAGATCTTTATTGTTGGAAAGATCTAAGCCTCTATGCCGGAAGACTGAAGCCAACATGCTCCTGTAGCCCTTGATCGTGGGAGCTGAAAGGGAGCGAACTCTTCTCAGGTATAAGAGAAAGTCCGCGATTTGGGCTACAGAGGTACTGGACGAGGATACAGATACTGACTTGCACCAGTCTCGGAAGATTTCCCACTTCGATTGGTAAACTCTAATGGTAGAAGCTCTCCTCGCTCTTGCAATCGCACTGGCTGCCTCCTTCGAAAAGCCTCTAGCTCTCGAGAGTCTTTCGATAGTCTGAAGGCAGTCAGACGAAGAGCGTGGAGGCTTTGGTGTACCTTCTTTACGTGTGGCTGACGTAATAGGTCTACTCTTAGAGGAAGACTTCTTGGAAAGTCTACCAGCCATCGAAGTACCTCGGTGAACCATTCTCTCGCGGGCCAGAGGGGAGCAACTAACGTCAACCTTGTCCCTTCGTGAGAGGCGAACTTCTGCAGTACCTTGTTGACAATCTTGAATGGTGGGAATACGTATAGGTCTAGGTGAGACCAGTCTAGGAGAAAGGCATCTATGTATTGCTGCTGGGTCTGGGACTGGAGAGCAATAGATTGGAAGCCTCTTGGTCATCGAGGTTGCAAAGAGGTCTATGGTGGGTTGACCCCAAGTCGCCCAAAGCCTCTTGCACACATCCTTGTGGAGGGTCCATTCGGTTGGAATTACCTGACCTTTCCGACTGAGACAATCTGCTAGAACGTTCAAGTCGCCCTGGATAAACCTCGTCACTAGGGAGATGCCTCGATCTCTTGACCAGATGAGCAGGTCCCTTGCGATCTCGTACAGTGTAAGAGAGTGGGTACCTCCTTGTTTGGAAATGTACGCCAAGGCTGTGGTGTTGTCCGAGTTGACCTCCACCACTTTGTCTAGAAGGAGACTCTCGAAGCTTATCAAGGCCAGGTGAACTGCCAAAAGCTCCTTGCCGTTGATATGCATGCTCCTCTGACTTGAGGTCCACAGACCTGAGCATTCCCGACCGTCCAGTGTCGCACCCCAACCCAAATCCGATGCGTCTGAGAAGAGAACGTGGTTTGGTTTCTGAACTGCTAGGGGAAGTCCCTCTCGTAGACTGATATTGTCTTTCCACCAATTCAGGCAAGTCTTTACTGTCTCGGAAATCGGGATCGAGACCGCCTCTAGCGTCTTGTCCTTTTTCCAGTGAAAAGCTAGATGGAATTGTAGAGGTCGGAGGTGTAGCCTTCCTAGCGAGACAAACTGCTCCAGGGATGATAGAGTTCCTATCAGACTCATCCAATTCCTGACTGAGCAACGTTCTCTCTTCAACATCTTTTGGATTACGAGCAGGGCTTGATCCATTCTGGGGGCCGACGGAAAAGCCCGAAAAACTGGACTGCGAATCTCCATCCCTAAATACAGAATAGTTTGGGATGGGATCAGCTGGGACTTTTCCAAGTTGACCAGAAGTCTCAATTCCTTGGTCAGATCTAAAGTCCAATTGAGATCCTTCAGACAGCGATGACTGGACGAGGCTCTGAGAAGCCAGTCGTCCAAATAAAGGGAGGCTCGGATACCCGATAAATGAAGGAATTTTGCCACATTCCTCATAAGCCTCGTAAACACGAGAGGAGCAGGACTTAGGCCAAAGCACAGGGCCCGAAACTGGTACACCACATTGTCGAACACAAATCTCAGAAAAGGTTGGGAATCTGAGTGAATGGGGATGTGGAAATAAGCGTCTCTTAGGTCGAGAGAGACCATCCAGTCTCCCTTTCTGACCGCTGCTAAAACTGACTTCGTGGTCTCCATGGTGAACTTTGTCTTTGTGACAAAGACATTCAGAGCACTGACGTCTAGCACCGGTCTCCAACCTCCTGTCTTCTTCGGTACTAGGAAGAGACGGTTGTAAAACCCCGGTGATTGAAGGTCCGAGACTTTGACCACCGCTCCCTTCTCTAGCAAAAGAGACACTTCTAGTTTCAGGGCTTGTCTCTTTGCTTCCTCTCGGTACCTGGGAGAGAGATCGATGGGGGACGTCGCTAGAGGAGGTTTGCGTACAAATGGGATCTTGTACCCCTCTCTGAGCAACCTCACAGACTGTTGATCTGCGCCTCTCTTCTCCCAGGCTTGCCAGAAGTTCTTGAGTCTGGCACCTACTGCTGTCTGAAGCTGCGGGCAGTCAGACTCTGCCTCGCGAGGACTTGGCTCCTTTCCTCTTTCCTCTCTTCCCTTCGGCACGAGTAATTCCCCTGCTGGAGGCTCTGCCACGAAAGGGCGAAATAAACCTGGACGCTGGAGTGTCTATCCTAGGTCTAGCAGACAAGGCAGACGAAGGGTTCCCTTTGCGAGCCGAGGACGCAACCAAGTCATGGGTGTCCTTCTGCACCAGGGACAACGATATTTCTTTAACTAAAAGTTCAGGAAACAAGAACTTAGATAAAGGGGCAAAGAGTAGCTCAGATCGTTGACAGGGCGTCACTCCTGCTGACAGAAAAGAGCACAGAGACTCTCGTTTCTTTAGGACTCCTGACGTAAACGAGGCGGAGAGCTCGTTGGATCCATCGCGGATGGCCTTATCCATGCAGGACATAATGAGTAAGGAAACATCTCTATCGGCTGATGAGATTTTCCTACTCAGGGCTCCCAAACACCAGTCAAGGAAGTTAAAAACTTCAAAAGCCCTAAAGATACCCTTAAGTAGATGGTCCAGGTCTGAGGATGACCAACTAATCTTCGAGCGTCTCATGGCTAGGCGGCGGGGAGAGTCTACAAGACTTGAGAAATCGCCCTGGGCAGAGGCAGGAACTCCCAAGCCGAGAACTTCTCCCGTGGCATACCAGACGCTCGATCTAGACGAGAGTTTAGTTGGGGGGAAGGCAAAGGAAGTCTTCCCTAAACTCCTCTTGGTTTCTAACCAATCGCCTAACAGCCGTAAAGCTCTCTTGGATGAGCGAAAGAGAACGAGTTTTGTAAAGGCTGGCATGGCAGCAGGAACGCCTAAAACAAACTCAGACGGCGGCGAACGAGGAGCCACAGAGACAAAGTGTTTAGGGAACAACTCTTTAAAAATGAGCATGACTTTCTTAAAGTCCATAGATGGCGGAACTGCTCTAGGCTCATCAATATCTGAAGGATGACCCTCAGGCTGAGGGTCAGCAACGTCCTCATCCGAAAGTTCCTCATCTGATAACTGATGAGAAACAAGCAAAGGGGTAGGCAATGCTTGACACGCAGCGTCCGCCCGCACTGGTGCATAAGTGACGGAGCAGGACGCAGCGTCCTGAAACTGCTGAACAGTCTGGGAACTGTCAACAACAACAACAGGTGCGTGAGGATGCACAGCGTCCACCCGAGACTGCTTAGACCGCCTGGGTTGTGCAGTCAAAACAACTCTAGGTTGCGGAGGTTGACGCACCGCGTCAAAACAAGTCAACTCTGATGGTTGGCGAACGTCCTGAACGTCACCAGGCGCATCAGTGAGTTGCTTAACGTCCACATTCGGTTGAAAGTCCACACGAGACCGCATCGGGTGTGGTACAACCCCAACTGGTTGACGTGAACTGGCAACACCAACGTCAACAGGACGCACAACAGAATGCTTGGGTGGCTGACGGCCAGGATCTCCATGAGATAAACGGCTAGGTTCAACGGAAACCTTCTCTGCGTTGTAATCTTCCATAAGGGACGCAAGCTTAGACTGCATGTCCTGCAGTATAACCCATTTAGGGTCTACGGTAACGGGTGCGGTAACAGCCGGGGTTAGCGTCTGAGACGGCACAACTTTGCCTTGCTTAGGCGGCGAGCAGTCATCCGATGACAGCAACGGGTCCGAACTGTCCCAATGACTACATCCGGGACGTTGGACCTGTCCTGAAGGGACCGACTTGCGTTTCAAAGGCCTAGAAACCTTGCTCCATGGTTTCTTGCGTGAAACGCCTTCGGAAGACGAGGTAAAAATGGGCTCTCTCGTCTTATGGTAGGGGCGATCTTGACGAGACACGCCTGATACCATAGAGGGAACGTCTGTTCGCTGATCAAGGCCTCTCGAACCCATAAGTCGTACGACATTGCTTCTCCCCTGGGCTTGGGAGCTTGCAAGAGGTCCCGGACTAGGTGAACGACAGGCACGAACAGACGAACCCTCGGTCGCAACACTGTTCACAACACTTTGCGCACTAATCACTTTCCCACTTTCCGCCGTGGCACTGTGGCACTTAAGTTCCTTCACGTCAGCCATGAGTTGATTACGGTCACTTGCTAACGCTTCAACCCTCTCCCCCAAGGCATGGATAGCACGTAACATGTCTTGCATCGACGGTTCCTGAGTGCTAGAAGGGGGGTTAGGAACAACCACTACAGGGGAAGGATTAGGTTCAGGGGCATGTGGAGAGGAAAAATCTACGGACCTAGAAGAACTTCTCCTTACCATATCTCTCTCTAGTCTGCGTGTATACTTATCATATTCGATAAAATCGAATTCCGAAAGGCCCACGCATTCCTCACACCGATCTCCCAATTGACAAGTTTTACCCCGACAATTGGAACAAACAGTATGAGGGTCGAGAGAAGCCTTTGGAAGACGCCTATTACAGTCCCTAGCATTACACTTTCGAAACCTAGGTACTTGAGAAGGGTCAGCCATTTTGAATTAGTCAAAGAAAATTCCAAAAACAATCCAATTCATCAACAAATAATCCAATTCAATAAAGAGTTCAAGAGTTTATGTTGAGGAAAAACACCTGTACTGCGAAAGCTCAAACCAAAATAAAGTACTTCACCAAATATGATGGGAAAACTCCAGGTTCTACAGCGAGTATAAGTACGTCTTGTCGTCAACGTCGACAGAGAAGAATTGAAGGTTTTGTTTACATTCAAGAGTGGTATCTGGCCGACAGTTGGCGCTGGTGGGCACACCCGCAACCTGCATAGCGATCGCTCGCGAGTTTTTTGAGTATGTTGTCTGTCGAGCCGCAGAGTTGCAGCTATTATATATTCACCGGGTAAGTTTAATATTTAAAATTATTTTATCAACACAATTATCAAACAACATCTTATAGAGTCAAAATTATCGTAATTTACTCGGTCCTCAAGTGACAGAGTCTAAGTAAACAATGAAAACCGCGAGCGGGTAAACGGATAGAGAACACCTCGTGTAAACGTACAACATTTCGACAGCGGTTAGCCACTGGCCAGCTTGTCGGAAAGATACGGGTTGTGTGAATCGGCCTTTAACTCGAAGTATGCAGTTTGGTGAATAAACACGATGAGTAGACTGATGAATGCAAAGAGTAAGCGCGAAATAGTGAGCACAGATCATGTGCTTGTGAGTACGAGCAATTCATATGAAGAGCTCGTTGGAGTAGGAGAGCGCAATTATGTCGTGCACTAACTGGCGAGTGATTCGCGCAATTAGAGCGCATGAACTAATGAGTGCATTGGGTACGCAAAATGGCTAGCTCACGATCAGGAGATGCGACGAGCGTGCCAGAAGAGGTGAGTATGCCAGTGATGATGAGTGTGATGAGTGCTCCAACATAGATGAGCGCAATAAAGGCACGCAAGTTGGTGAGCAAAACTAATACTTGTAAACAGACGGTGTTAGATGCACATGAATAGGTGGACATGATGGCCATATATACACAGGCAAGCCTGGTGTGGTTATGCACACATAAGTTGGCACACTTAGTCCAGGGTGTGAGTGCCAACAGGTAAGGGTGCAATTGAGGGTATCGTGCACTCAAAAGATCTCACATAGTGCTTTGATGTATCTGAGGAGGCCATGGTCCTTCTTTTCCTTACTATCCATGATGCCTCTTCACAGTGCATCAGTCCTTTCACCTCTGCAGGGTGTGTAGCGATTGACGAATCCAACACAGATGGAGAAGTTGAACAGAATGGACTTCAGTATTCAGGGAAGGAGAGGTTGTCGTATCGTCAGTGTCACCATGGTATGAGCTCTAGATACTACAGACAAGGAGGGTGGGGCTCTACATCAGGTATTCCTTCTGCCAGTGTGGCAGATGAGGAAGATACCAGACAGGCAGTATCCAGTCTTGTAGTGATTTATGGCCTAAGAATGGCCAGAGCGTCCTTATGGACAATTTTTGGCGTTGATGACGATCATGCAGCTTACTGAGAGGTGAAGGGCAGAGAATAACAACTATTTCTCCTGAAGACGCACCTACCACTGGCTCTCTCGTAGCTAGCCCAAGAGTAATATCACAGTCATAGACAGAGAAGGGTCAGAGGTTTAGTTATAGAAAGAATGCCCAAAGACTTCCTCATCTTCAAGGATGACCCTGAATCGAGTGATGCCATTTCAGCTTCTTTTTCATACCACACTCCACCCACTGGCCCGACGGCCAATATCAACACTCGTTGCAAGGGGAAGACTGCAAATAGGTATGTCCCCTGCAACAGGAACACAAAGAATTGTGATCCAAGTGACTCCTGTTCATTAAGGTGTTGCAATTCTGTTCAGCAACTCCAAGGCAGGACTGCATAGCCACACATGGCCTCGTCATCACAAAAAATACACACTTTCACTCCGTAAAGGCCAAGAAGAAAATGGTTAAACAGCCAAGATATGGACATCGATACAGTAGTACGTTTGTACAACTAGGGCAAGACTTTCCTACCACCAGCCAGTAACTACCAACAAACATCATCAAGCTGAAATCCTACAGTACTCCTATTAAAGGAAAATGGTTTTGAAATCCTGTAGGAACAATAACTATTTTCCTCATTACTGTACTAATATTTGTAAAATATTGCTTTTACTCATATTCTTCATGCATCGTTCTAGCAAAACAAGTAACTTTACAACCTATTTTATAATCATTATAACATACTGTAAACAAGAAAATCACAATAATATTTTCAAACCACCTCTATAAACTGGAATGTAGTCAGAGTGTATTCATTTTCTCACCTCCCATAATGTTCGATCATCTCGATCTACTTCTTTATCAGAAAACCAATCTTTAAATTCCAGCAGCAGTTTGATCAGTAAGTTAATGGATCTATCTGTCCATATCATCGTACCTAAAAACAGAAATGAGAAATTTTTTTATCAAAAACATTGTTTGGTTTCAAGGCAAAACTTGGAATATATCCTAGAGTATGTCAAAAATATCTTGAATACATTTTACCAAAATATACTTTGCAACATTGGCTGATGAACCTCATATTATGGAAAAGTTTTCTAGCTGTAATGTTTTATATAAAAATAAAATGTATTATATTGGACTGGCCTCTGTGATCATCATTAAGATGAATATTTTATATCTAGAGACAAAGATAAGTTTTATAACATATGATAAGCATATGGAAAATCAATTCGGGAGAAAATAGCATTGGCACATAATGTACAAAGTACAGTAATAACTACATCGTTAATTGGATCCAAGAGACTAGATGTAATTAAATATTTTATGTAAGTCAGATTTTTGCCTTATAAAATGACTTGAAGGTTCCCTATGTATGTTCCAATCATGAAAAAGCACTTACACCCTGCTATCATATTATAAAAACCAGATACTGTATTTTCATTAATAAGCTTGTACTGTATATATGTATAAAGCACAGTACGGTACATTACAAGTAATTGATTGTTATTTTCTGAATTAGAGACTGGTATAAAATTATGTTATGTAAGTTGGATCTTACTTTTGTATATATTTAAGGAGAGCGATGTCAAGTGGAAACTGATGGATGTTAAACTGACGTAATACCCCAACCGATATTGTTAATTTATTTTGATGTCAAAAGCCAATTTCCAATATACAGTACTCTAAGCTTGAATTTCACCCTATAAAGTCACTTCTCTATGCATGTATTATACATGACAAAGTACTTGTAACTTGCTATCATTTCATAAATATCTAACACAGTACCTACATAAATAAGTCTAATAGCACTTGAATGAAAAGTAAATAACAATTGAGAGAGAGAGAGAGAGAGAGAGAGAGAGAGAGAGAGTGAGAGAGAGAGAGAGAGAGAGAGAGAGAGAGAGAGAGAGAGAGAGAGAGAGAGAGAGAGAGAGAGAGAGAGAGAGAGAGAGAGAGAGAGAGAGAGAGTGTGTGTGTGGGGGGGGAGAGTAAAATGTGAAACCATTTGCAGTACATTAGTATTAACACATCAACACTAGTAATTTTTTCCTAATATTGGCATTTCTTCTGTGAATTGGACACAAAAGAAGGTTGAGTTGGAACTGACAAACTAATTAATGGAGGTGGATAACAATAAAACGATTTTGACGAAGGAAAAATCTATTTCTGGGCTCCGACCCGTGCCGCCCAGTGAAATGCTCCTTTAACATCATTTCTAAGGTAAAAACTGCTAAGAATTTACCAGAGAAAAATTTGTATAGGAATGCTAGGTTGAACCCAGCTCGCTCACCTTAATAAGGTGTCGGTATAATACTGGGGCACTGAATAAATCACAACCAGAGGCCTCGCACCATTTAGATATCTCCTGTCAACATCCCCGAACAGCGAGGTGCCGTTCAACATCCTACTACTACTAGCAATCCCACGCCAGTGACATTACTCCTTTATATAGCACGCATCTTTCTAGCCGTATTTTGCCTTAGTGTGTGAATTTTGCTGGTTTTTTCTGGATTTACCTCAAGATGTCGGACTCCACTGTCACTCCATCTAAGTTAAGTACCAGATCTATGAGTTTTGAGATTTTGGAGGGGGCCTTGCCCTTTTTTGCTTATATTATACAGTTTTATTTTCACGACCCCGCGTGGGTCTTTCATGGCGCCCGGCTCCCTCCTATCTCTCTCTTGTTTCGTTCTTAATGATTTTCAATGAGTCCTCCATACTGATTGTTTCTCGTTATGAACTTTATGGGTATCCACGGTTCACACACCGTATAAATTTTTATATTGTCCTGTTATTATGATAACAGTTATTACATATACGTGTGCGTATTATCGGTAGGTTGGCATGCCTGGTCGCCTTCGGGCGTTCCTATTCCACTATATTATTACTTGGATTATTTACGTTCGCACGCCACGGACTTGCTTATCATTTTAACGTCATTCGTTTGCTTGCATTAGCTCGAGGGGCTTTCATGAGTCAGATATTACTGTACATATTAGTTTGCATTTTGTTAGCACTTCACTGACTCTGTGTTATGTTGGTAGCCCTGCCGCAGCGCTGTCAGGCTTGGGTTTCTCCTGTCTCATGTTCGCTCCCTCGTTTGTTTTACGATTGATGTATAGTTAATTTTATTATTATCATCCAGCATGCCTTCCTATCTTATTTTACCATGTGTTATGTTTTCTATAGTGTTATTAGTCTTTCCGCGTAATCATATCATCGTGGGTCTGGCAGGTTGGTATACCTGCTATCGACCCACTACTAGCCTCCCTCCCGCCCGATACCCCACCCCAGGGTTCCCTCCCTCTCTCTCTCCCGATCGAGTTTGAGTCACTTTATGGCGCTATGTTCCCCTCCCAGGGGCATCCGCTTTCTTTGGACGGGCGGTTCCCGTTGATCTGTGAGGCTTACTATTATTATACATTAACGTACATTACTTACTCTTTTCACTTCTCTACCCGGTCGTAGTCGTTTTCTTTCCGTCGCTCGTTTGGCCAACGATCGGGGGGAAGTTTTCTGCTCGGTCCGTGGTACCTTGTCATGTTATATTATTTATTAAGTTTTGTACGTGCTACTCCCTCGGTCCCGCACGTCACGGACCCATTAAAGATCCCTTCCCCCTCTAGTGTCACGCACCTCATATAGAGATATATATATATATATATATATATATATATATATATATATATATATATATATATATATATATATATATATATATATATATATATATATATATATAAAGACTTTCATTACGGGATCCCCGGAAGTAGCTTTTATACATTACCATTCGGTCGAGTTGTTTAGTTGCGCCTCCGGAGCCAAAGTTACTCGTTCTTACTTGGATTAACTTTATATATTAGTCACATATATATATATTATATATACGATCCTTGTTCTCGACCTTCCCTTCCCTCTTTTGATATGATCACGGTTACGGTCTGACTTAATTTCAATTCCTTTTACAATCAAAATAGATCTGTTATTTTGATATTGATATTTAAGCACTCCGGACCCCCTGGGGTCCCGAATTTGCTTACATTCAATATACTTAATGGCTATTTATAAAAGATTTTTATCATGATATTGACATATATATACGTAGATATTTAAGCTCCGGGGCCTCCGGGACCCTAATTTGCTTTCATTTAAGATACTCATGTATCTTTTGTCTTACAGACTGTACGTATATAAAACATTTTTATCATGATATTGATATAAAAATCTTCTATCATGATATTGATATCATTTAAGCACCCCGGGGCCCCCGAGCCCCTATTTGCTTTCCTTCAGGATTCCTAATATATATATATATAAAACATTTTTATCATGATATTGATATATAAATTTTTTATCATGATATTGATATCATTTAAGTACCCGGGGCCCCCGAGCCCCTATTTGCTTTCATTCAGGACTCCTGATGTATATATATATATAAAACATTTTTATCATGATATTGATAAGTAAATCTTTTATCATGATATTGCTATAATTTAAGCATACGGGGCCCCCGAGCCCCTATTTGCTGTCATTCAGGATTCCTGATGAATATATATAAAACATTTTTATCATGATAGTGATATATATATATATATATATATATATATATATATATATATATATATATATATATATATATATATATATACATATATATTTTAAGCACCGGGGCCTCCGGGCCCCTAATTTGCTTTCCTTTGAGATACTCATGTATCTTTCATTTCTACAGACTGTACGCTGTGCAATGACGGCATGTGCCGCTGTCATCTATCAACCCTGCGGCCATGACGTGTGTCGTTCACACGCCCACTGTTCTGTCCGAGTAGATGACTTAGCTGTTTGGCATCCAGACAATTGTGTAGTCTGCTACACAATGACCTCCACTCTAACATCTGACTCGGTGAGTGCATTTTCATTGATACAGACTTGTAGGGAGTTACAATTAATTTCAAACATTATTAATTTTAAGGCCACTAGTCCTCTGGACTTCCCGCATGCCTTTCACTTCGTGTCTATGAAGTCCTTGGACTTCTTCACTTTTCTTTGGCACAAATATCCCTCGCTAATAGTCTGTTCTCTTTCAGTGCTCCCAACTTGAGAAAGATACAGCTCGGGCTACCCTCAAGATCTGGATTGACGGGTTCGCCCGCAACGTGAAGGCCACACAGCCTTATATCCTCTCTGAGGAATGGTGTTCCCGTCTCTACCCGCATGCTAAAACTTCAGCTGCGGTCCCCAAAGAGTTGGCGGATCCTATCATCGAGAGGTTTGAATCCCTTCTTCTGGCCCCGGACTAAGAAGAGACGGGCGGCACCCTAACTGAGGACGTCTCTACCCTCAACCTCGATGTGGAACCCATGGCTCTTGACGATCCCGACGCAGGTAGGGACGTAGGTGAGTCAGGTGGTTCCCGGGCTAAGATTCCTATCCCTAGCCCGGCTTTCTCTTCTACTTCAGAACACTCTTCTTTTCAAGGTTTTCCGGGGACAACCGGGACTGGTCTCAGTCCCCGGCCTGTTATCCCCAAGGTGAAGGCTCATCGTAAGACTTTATATACGACCCACAAGTCTTCCAAAGACCACAGGTCTTCGAAATCATCAGCTTCGAAGGCTAAATCTTCCTCCACCAGAGTCTCTCAAGACCCAATTGCTGTGCCTTCAACCTCTCACGGAGTAGTCTCCGTTCCGGCACCTGTTCCCCCCCCCCCCCGGCGGAATCATCTAACCCGGTGGATTTTTCCGAGAAGATGTTTGCTCGTTTTGAGTCGATACTATCGTCTCATACGCAGCAATCACAAGAGAGAATAGCTTCTATGGAGAGCCTAGTTCAGGGACTCATGCGCTCGGGGCTGCCACCGCCACAACAGCAATACCCCATCCCCGACGCCTCCAAGCTTCCTCCTTTCAATAAGAATAACCCTTGGAGGTTGGCATTGCATGCCCCCTTCTTGGAGGGTATGTTGTCAATCGGAGATTTCGGTACCCGGCCTCTAGCGGATTATGAATTCTACCCGCCGGGTCTTGAATTCCCCTTCCCGGGCTACGCTCGCCTCACGGAAGAGGCTCTGATTCGATTGGATAAGGTCCCAAAGGAAACTGTTAATTTTCCTAAAGAACAGGCACAGTCTGTCTTGGTCCGCGTGTTCAATGAGTGGGATTGCTTGAACACAATGATTACGGCCTACAAAAGTTCATATACTATGTTTGTGGCCGACGACCAGACCCCTACCCCATGTGCGACCAAGAACATAGAGACGGTCTTTCAGGCTATCAAGGAAGAGAAGCCTTTACCTCACCTCAGGGAGACCGACTTACCCTCCCTTCTCTTTCCGGGAGACAGTGAATGTTGGCGGAACGCCCCAGCTACCTTCTCGGTAGGTAAGTTGAGCCCGGACTGTGCCTCGATGCAGTTCAGCGAACGGCTTCCCAAACTCCCGGAGTCTCTCATTAAATTGGAATATGAGTCGAGGTGTAGATTCAGCAGATCCCTTAATTCAGTTGCCCTTTCTGAATTGACCGTCGCCACTTACAACGAGGAGGACCTCCTTAAGGTCCTCACTGTCACTTTTGCACAACTTTATGGCTGACGCCTATGATTTTGCAAATGCCAGGACCCATTGTCGACGACACGTTCTATCCGAAGCCACGATTAGGCACGAACCTAATAGGCTCATCAAAGCTCCAGTCTGGGGCCCGGATCTTTTCCCCGGGGACTTAGTTAACTCGGTCCTTAGCGAGGCAGCTAGAGCCAACCAAAACCTCAAGGTTAGGTGGGGCCTGGTTTCAAAGAGGAGATATGAGCCTACTAGTACCCCAATTCGAGGTAGGAAGAGATTGAGGCCCTTCCAATCTTCCCAATTCAGGCAACCTCTGCAAGTGGTTCAACTGGTCTCAGTCCACGGAAGAACTACGTTCCTTCACAAAAGATCTGCTACTAAAGAATGCAATCCAAAGTATACATCGCTTAAGATTTCACGGACGCTTGTTCAGCGTGCCAAAGAAAGGCTTAGGCAAACGGAGAGTAATCCGGGACCTGTCTCGTTTAAATTCCTTCATTCCTTGCGACAAATTCCATATGCTTACCGTAAGTCTCGCAGGTGTGGACCTTACTTCCCCGTGGGGCCGTCACCACCTCCATCGATCTTACAGATGCCTACTATCACGTTCCAATAGCAAGGCATTTTCGTCCTTTTCTGGGCTTCAAGCTAGGCAAACAAGCCTATGCATTCAAAGTGATGCTATTGGGGCTCAACATACCGACCAGAATCTTCACCAAACTAGCAGAGACAGTAATTCAAGAGCTTCGGACTCAGGGGATACAGGTAGTAGCCTATCTAGACGATTAGCTAATCTGGTCAGACAATGCCCAGATTTCCCGCGTAGCAACGAACAAAGTCGGAACTGACAAACTAATTAATGGAGGAGGATAACAATAATGTGGTTGTTGGTGCTGGGCTGCTAAACGATGTTTCTTTGGCATCAAGATCAGTTGACAACACTGTAGCCATTCATTTTTCTGGTCTTACAAGGAAATGATCTATACTTTGTTGGATAATATTCCTTGTCTTACCTTTGAAAATTGTTCTATATGAAAGAGATGCATCAACAACAATATTAGATAATTTGGCAAAACGTTCTGCAATAGGATCCTATGTCACAAAGATTGATGCCCACTTTGATCGATAATAAAAACACTGTTACATTTCTTTACACCTGAAGTTCCTTGATTCTGGATTAGGGAAACTTCCTTCAATTTCCCATAGTTCCTCTATCCACACAATTCTTCCTTAGTTAGTGGTTGCTTGAGGGTCTCACTCAACTTTTTAAAATCTTCTTCTAACTCCATCTAAAGTTCCTTAATAATAGATACCAAATACTTCAATAGGTCCTTTACTGGTTCATCAAAACCTTTGAAATCATAAATATATTCATTGCTGTTCATGTCACTTCAATCCAAAAAGCACTGATGTTTAGTACTGCCGGATAAATGTTGTAGTCCTTCCAAAAATCCTGAATGTCTATGCCATCATCTAAAGACATAGCATTCACGGGCTGGTATAGGGTAGGTCATAGATAGTACTTCTTGAAGAGAGCTATGATGCTTTGTTCCATGGGTTGAATGTGAAACATACTGTTTAGGGGCAATAAAAAGACACATTTCAGCCTAAGAGATTCATATGATTAACATAACCTAATAAGGGAGTTTCTTTCCCTTGCAATATTCCTTGACTGTTGATATAAAATGGCCAGTGAACCATTCATCAAAATATACAATAGTAACCCGTGCCTTCGGATTAGCCATCCAAATGAAAGGAAGCATTAGCTTTGTGGTACTCTTGAGTGCCCGAGGATTAAGAGCATGGTAGATTAACAGCAGCTTCAGCTTGAAATTGCCAGTAATGTTATTCTCTAAGAATGTTTGCCAATCTTTGGCTACCTCGAATGGGGAACTCAGCTTTTCCTTCCAAATTAAAGGGGGTCTCATCATCACTGAAGATGAGTTCTGGAGGAATTTGTGCTTCATTAAGGATTATTTTCAGTTATGGGAAATTCTCCAGCAGCAACAGTACCATTTCCCCATAATTGTAATTTCGTGCTTGCTACAACATTTCTTGAATCAATTAAACCAACCATGACTTTTGACAAATAAGTTGTCCATTTCCTCATGATTTTTTTACACTTAAAGACTTGGTCTTCTCTTGGATCAGTATTAGGCTCGTAAAATTTCATTCAGGCATCTGCCTTTTTATCAAAGGGATAATGAACATTCCATTTCATCAAAAATTATGCCTTTCTTCACATTAATAGTACAATTTTTAAATGACGGAGCCTTTTCAGTAACATATAGCACTGCTCAGTGCTGTCTTTATCATGGATAATGGTAGACACCATTGGTTGAGCCAGGCCTAAGGCCCGCTCGCAATGTTCACCGCATTTTCCCCCCTTTTCATACCTCTTTATCATGTCCATTTTATCTTAAAGTTATAACATCAAGCTTGGATTCACTACCTTCACTTTCATAGGGGGAATGGGTAAAATCAAGAGAGATTGCAAAGACAAAACAGGATAATATAACAAATTTGGAAATAATTTGTATTTTTCCTAACATACAAACCTAGAGCTATTTACAGTGAACCCTCGCTACTTCGCGGTTCGACAATCGCGGATTCACCACTTCGCGGGGTTTTCCCATAACCCATATATATATACATATCGCGGATTTTCCGGAAAATTCGAAAATACCGCGAAATCTGAAGACAACCAAATACGATATTTTGTTACCTGTAATTCCATTAATACTGTAATTAGTAATATCTGTTCTTACTGATTGTTCATTGCATTACATATGATATATAATTCAGCACAGAAAGAAATAAAACACGAAAAGAGAATGTGATCATACGATAATTCAGTACTGTATACAGTACGTAGTAAAATTAAATCGAACATGAAACGCAAATCAGATGCAGTCATACCATATTAGAATGGTGTAAGGCTGCTGTTGGCTACTACTGTACTACAAATGTAATGGATGTGCTTCTTTTCCATGAATCTTTTGTATGTATACGTACGTAGTACTGCATCCAATAATATTCTTTGTTGCAAAAATCACATTTCGAATAAGCGTACGAGAGAGAGAGAGAGAGAGAGAGAGAGAGAGAGAGAGAGAGAGAGAGAGAGAGAGAGAGAGAGACACGCACATCCTACAACAAAAGCGTAAAATAGCGTACGTAAAGCTGTATTATTATTATTGTTATTATTATTATTATTGTTGTTGTTGTTAATAAAATTATTATTGTTATTATTATTATTACAGTACTGTACTGTATTATTATCATTATTTATTATTATTACGGTATTTACTTAATCTACGTACGTTCGGTATGCGCGGGGCATCTTCTATGAGTTGGTAACCTACGCATCATAGTACTGTAAGACGGGTTGTGATTGGTTCAAGCGCTGATAGATGACGAATCAGAACTCAAGTTTTGTTATCTAGCCTGTGATTGGTGTTTTGCCATCATCTCCTACCCGCAGCATCTAGGTTCTCGCGGGGCTGGATCGTCCACTCTCTGTTACCGCGTATCGCTGAGTAGACGTTCTTAAGTTTGTGAATCTGTGCTGTGTGCGACTTTTTTAAGTTGAACTTTTTGTTAGTGTAAATCCTACTGTAATGGCTCCCAAGCGTTCTGCTTCTCTTAAGGCTGGTAGTGAGCCTAAACGCCACCGAAGGATGATGACGATAGCTGAGAAGGTTACGCTTCTCGACATGTTAAAAGATGGTAGAAGTTACGCGGCCGCTGGGCGCCATTTTGGCATCAACGAATCTACTGTTCGCTATATCAAGAAGGACGAGGCGAACATTAGAAAGACGGCTGCAATCACCTTTAGCAGATCAGCGAAGCGAGTCGTTACAACGCGTAATAAAACGATCGTACGCATGGAAGGTGCTTTAGCTGTGTGGATTGCCGACTGCCGGAAGAAGAACATAGCGTTGGATACGAACACCATCCAAACAAAGGCTTTGAGCTTCTATGAGAATTTTGCTGCAAAGGAACCTAAAGACGACGACGGCAACCATGCTGAAGATGATGATGATGCAGATGATCCTCAACCAGGGACATCCACTGATTCCCAGCCTCAGAAACGTTTTTCCGCCAGCAAAGGATGGTTCGCGAAGTTTCAGAAACGCTTCGCCCTGAAAAGCGTTTCCCTGCATGGGGAGTCTGCTTCCGCTGACACTGCCGCTGCTGAAACTTACGTGAACCAGACGTTCAAGAATATATGGATGAGACCGGCTTGTTTTGGAAGAGAATGCCGTCGCGAACTTTCCTGTTCAAAGAGGAAGCCAAAGCCTCTGGCTTTAAAGCATTCAAGGATCGCGTTACCCTCGTGATGTGTGGCAATGCTGCTGGATTTTTGCTAAAGCCGGGGCTTATTTATAAGTCGAAAAATCCTCGCGGTTTGAAAAATAAAAATAAGAATCTCCTTCCCGTGTACTGGATGCATAATCAAAAAGCATGGATTACGAAGATGCTGACCTCCAACTGGTTCCATCAGTGTTTTATCCCGCAAGTCAGCAAATATCTCTTAGAGAAGGGCTTGCCATTCAAGATCCTTCTCCTTATGGATAACGCTGGTGGACACGCAACTGACCTGTCGCATGAGGGCATTCAGGTTGAGTTCCTGCCACCCAACACCACGTCATTAATTCAACCGATGGACCAGGGGGTTATCAGGGCGTTCAAGGCCCTCTACACGAAGAACAACTTGGCGGACCTCGTTGCGTGTGTGGATGCTGCCCAAGATGATGAGGATGAAGATTTTAACTTGAAGGCGTACTGGCGGCAGTACACCATAGCCACGTGCCTGAAGAATATTCAGAAGGCACTTCAAGAGATGAAACCTGCAACCGTGAATGCGAGCTGGAAGAAGTTGTGGCCCGATATTGTTTACGACGACAAGGGATTTACACCGTCGGAAATCCAACACTCTGCAATACGCAAATCTGTGCAGTTGGCTGCCATAATTGGAGGTGACGGGTTTGGCGACATGACGACTGAAGACGTCGACGAGTTGTTGGACTGCCATTCCCAGCCCCTAACTGACGCAGACCTCGAAGACCTGACGAAATCGGCAAGTGAAGAAGAGAGTGATACCCAGGAAGAGACCCAAGAAAATGTCGAAGAAACGGGCTTAACATTAGAACGGCTTGCCAAGGCCTGCAACCATGCGAAGGAGTTGAAAGAAATGTTGCAAGAGTGGGACGAGGATATGGTTCGCTCGATGCAATTCTGCAACAAGATCGATGAAGACATGACTCCCTACAAAATGCTCTTGGATCGAAAAAAGAAGCAGCGGCAACAACTTCCGATCACAATGTTCTTCCAGTCTCGCAAAAAAGAGCCAGTTCCTCCTGCTAGTACGCCTTCGGAAGAAATTAAAGAAGTTTCCCAGGAAGAAGTTGAAGAGGTGTCCCAGGAAAAGACACCTCCGTCTGAAGAGACGTAAAATACTACCTGGCTGCACAGTAGAACACATCATCAGCTTCATCATCATCATTTCTACTGTGCAGCAAATTCATCGCCATCATCATTCAAGTTTTTCTACAACTTCTTTCGTGGTGAGTACAGTAACAATCTTTATTTTTTACTTTAATATTCTTACTGTACATTCTAAAACTGTATTTGTGCCTGTTTTATAGTTTAGTACTGTACGTACTGTATGCATTAAGTTAAAGGGAAGGTTTTAAAAGTCTACATGTTGTAACCTATCATATTTTTTTTGTTTAAAATTTACATTCACGTACGTAAAACAATCTCTCTCTCTCTCTCTCTCTCTCTCTCTCTCTCTCTCTCTCTCTCTCTCTCTCTCTCTCTCTCTCTCTCTCTCGTAAATTGTTTTCCTGCTTTGCTACGTACAATACTGTATAAATTATATTTGTAAGGTAACATATTTTGTAAATGCTTTTACTGTAAATACTGTATGTACTGTATCATTATTTATCACTATCATCATGCGCGTTAAATACCTTGTTTGTTCTGAGCGTGGTTGTTTACTGAGCGTACAGTACTTTATGATGCCGTCGTTTCAGGCGGCGTCATAAAGAAAAACATTTCATTTGGAAGTCCTAAGAAAAATACGTAAACTAAAACATTGGTAATAAAAAAATCAACATACAGTACTGTATAATCAATATAATCGATGCAAAAACTAACCTATACATATATGTGTACACTAAATGAGTTTGTTTCTTCATTATGATCAGAGATGAACGTAAACAAAACATTGGTTGCCATTTTTTATCGTGCTTTTTAGGTGTTTAGGAAACGCATGATATAAAATCGCCTTTAATATTTGTGCCTGTTTTAGTTTAGGGTGCTGTAGTACATGCATTAAGTGTTCTGTACATTAAAGGGTGGTTTGTTAACAGTACTAGGTACAAGGGAAGGTTTTAAAAGTCCGAATATACATGTTAAATAAATAGGTAAATATGATGTCACTACTTCGCGGATTTTCACCTATCGCGCCCACGTCTGGAACCTATCTACCGCGATAAACGAGGGTTCACTGTATAGGGTATTACTTTCGGCAACGCTGAAAACCAGCCAAGACAATTTTAGTGAGGGATAATTACCCCATCCGCTAGTTAGCGGGAGGGGGCTGGGGCAGACTAGCTATCCCGCTCACTCCCACATGTCGGTTGAG
Source organism: Palaemon carinicauda (assembly GCF_036898095.1). Lineage (NCBI taxonomy): Eukaryota > Metazoa > Arthropoda > Malacostraca > Decapoda > Palaemonidae > Palaemon > Palaemon carinicauda. The sequence continues at coordinate 81,252,103 of NC_090751.1, forward strand.
TAACCACTTTTGCTTCCTGGCAGGACTTCTAGGGGGACAGGGTAGCGGGCCAATTTGTATAAATAGCTCCAGGTTTGTATGTTAGGAAAAATACAAATTATTTCCAAATTTGTTATTTGTTCCGACACAAATACAAACCTTCGCTATTTATAGGGTGACTTACTCTTAGGAGGGAGGAAGTTCTACCAACTGGCCTTGGTCATGACCCGGGGTTCCCTCTAATTGATCTTTGATCTAATTAGTAGGAACCCTACCCTCGCTAAAATCAAAGTAGTCACAAGGTAACTCAATGATAGCAGCCTGCAGAAGCTTGTGTGAGAGAGAATCGTGGCTTGTCTTTACGTAGGAACTCGAGGATAAGCATGAGTTCTAAGACATATCCAATACCCCCCCTCATGAGGTATTAATGACGTAAGAAAGTATTTATTCATACTCAGGATGCATAAGGGAAATGGATCTTATCTGCAGAGGGGTGAGGTCAGCTATGCTTTGGTCTTGCGGAGCTGTTTCCCCAGGGGGGGAGAAGGAGAAAGAAAGAAGGGAGACAGACATTCTTTTCATTCACCCCAGACTAACCCGTGTAACCTCAGCCCTCAACCCTCTGCTACTTGTCTATCAAGGAGCCTGAGGCATTAGATCACTTGTTGTGCGGCCACCACAGGACCAATGGAGAAGGTTTCCATGCGCCTCTGGGTTATGTCTTTCAGGTAGTGGGCTGTGAAGGTCGTCTAACGCTTCCACACGCCCGCTTGCAATACCTGTGCCAAAGAAAAATTCTTCTTGAACGCCAGAGACGTTGCAATGCCTCTGACGTGATGAGCTCTGGCTCGGTTGGACAGAGGAGGATCTGGATATAGAGCGTATTCGATTACTTTCCTTATCCAGGAGGAAATAGTACTCCTCGTGACCCTCCTCTTGACGTTCCCCGTGCTGACAAAAAGTGCTCGTACATGGGGGCGAGCTTTTGCTGTTCTTCTTAAGTAACACCTCAGACTCCTTACTGGACATAGCAACAGTTGGTCTGGATCTTCGGTTACAGAACGAAGACTATCCAAAATGAGCCGAACCTGGAGTCCGGCACACCCGGATTTTGAGTTTTAGCTACAAACTCGGGGATGTAGTTGAGGATTACTTCCCCCATCTCCTAGAGTGGGACACATCAGCAGATAGACCATGAAGTTCGCTGACTCTCTTGGCCGAAGCCAGAGCGAGCAGGAACACCGTCTTTCACGTGAGGTGGTGATCGGAGGCCTGGCGTAGTGGTTCATAGGGGAAGCCCTTCAGAGACCTGAGGACCCGAACCACGTTCCAAGGGGGAGGTCTTAGCTCTGCCTGGGGACAAGTAAGCTCGTAACTGCGTATGAGAAAGAAAGTTCCAACGAGGAGGAAATATCGACTCCTTTCAGTCTCAAGGCGAGACTCAAGGCTGAGCGGTACCCATTGACTGCCGAGACCGAGAGAAGCATTTCTTCCCGAAGGTATACAAGAAACTCCGCTATAGTTGGAACAGAGGCATCGAGGGGAGAGATAGCCCTTCCATGACACCAATCACAGAAAACTGACCATTTCGCCTGGTAGACTGCCTCTGTGGATCTCCTGAGGTGTCCAACCATTCTTTTCGCAACCAGTTGCGAAAAGCCTCTCTGTGTGAGGAGGTGCTGGATAGTCTCCAGGCGTGAAGTCGAAGCGAAGCTACGGCTTTGTGGAAGATGCTGGCATGTGGTTGTTTGAGGAGGTCGTGCTGTGGAGGGAGCTCCCCCGGGATCTCCGTGAGGAGATGCAGAAGGTCCGGGAACCATTCTGCGTGATGCCATAGTGGAGATATGAGGGTCATTTGCAAGTTGTTGCTTGCTCATACCTGGTAGAGGACTTTTCTCATCAAACAGAACGAGGGAAACGCGTAAGCGTCCAGGTTTATCCAACGTTGTTGGAAAGCATCTTGCCAAAGTGCTTGGGGATCCGGGACTGACGAGCAGTACAACGGGAGCCTGAAATTCAGGGCCGTTGCGAACAGATCCACCGTCGGGGTACCCCACAAAGTCAGGACTTTGTTGGCTATTAAAGGATTCAAAGACCACTCGGTGTCAACTATCTGAGTCGCTGTGCTCAGCTTGTCTGCTAGCACATTCCGCTTGCCCGGAACGAAGCAAGCTGATAGTCACCGAGTTGTCCTCTGCCCATCTGAGTATCTCTACTGCAAGATGGCACAGCTGCTGCGAAAAGGTACCGCCCTGTTTGCTTAGATAAGCTACTACCATGGTGTTGTCGCTCATCAACACCACGGAGTGCCCCGCCAGGACCTGGTGGAACTTTTTGAGGGCCAGAAAGGCTGCCTTCATCTCCAAGAGATTTATGTGCTGGTACCTTTCTGATTCGGATCATTGGCCGGAGATGTAATGGTGCAGCACGTGAGCCCCCCACCCTTCTTTTGATGCATCCGAAAAAAACATCAATTCCGGGGGAGAGACGAGAAGATCGACCCCTTTGCAAAGGTTCGGCTCCGCCAACTACCACCTGAGGTCCGACTGTTCCTCTAGCCCTATGCGGACTAGGTGATCCCGGGAATCGGAGTGTTGGTTCCACTGGGATTTCAGTCGCCACTGGAGGTATCTCATCCTGAGGCGACTGTTGGGGACCAGTCGGGTCAGGGAAGAGAGGTGACCGAGAAGGCGAAGTCAATACCGCGCCGGGAGCTCTTCCCGACTGAGGAAGACCTGTGCTATATCCCTCAGTCTCTGGATCCTTTCGTCTGATGGAAACGCTTTGTGCCTTAGGGTGTCTAATCGCATGCCTAGATATACCAGTTCTTGAGAGGGGAGCAGTTGAGACTTATCGAGGTTTACTACGATCCCTAGATCCTGACAAAACCTTAGAAGCTCGTCTCGGTGGCAGAGAAGGGCCGCCTCCAAGTCTGCCAGAATCAGCCAGTCGTCCAAGTATCTTAGGAGACAGATGCCGACTCTGTGAGCCCAAGATGATACTAGGGTGAATACTCTCGTGAATACCTGAACTGGTAATGCTTCCGATTGAACATGAACCTCAGATACTTCCAGGAAGACGGGTGAACTGGGATCTGGAAGTATGCATCCTTTAGATCTAGAGTGCACATGAAGTCCTGGGGTCTTATCGCTTGTCTGACTGTGTCAGCCGTCTCCATCCTGAAAGGTGTCTTTTCAAGGCCGAGAGATTGATGACTGGTCTCCAGTCTCCAGACGCCTTTTTCACAAGAAAGAGTCGACTGTAGAAGCCTGGGGGCCCGTCGAAGACCTCCTGGAGAGCATCTTTCTCCAACATGGACTGGACTTCTGCCCTGAGGGCAAACTCCTGTGCGGATCCTTTCGCACAGAAGTTCGATGGAATCAGCACTCGAGTCAGTGGAGGGAGGGAGAGCGTGAACGGGATACGATACCCTGAACGAATCACCTCGACCGTCCAGAGTTCAGCCCCGTGGTGAAGCCACCTCTACCAGCGGCTTTGCAGGCATCCCCCCACAGGTAGGCAAATGGGAGGATTGCCTGTCTTATTGGGACCGGCCTCGGCCGGATCCCTTCTTAACCTTTCCTCCACGAAAGGACTTTTTGCTGTAAAAACCCTGCTTTGCACCTTTTTTACCTGCTGTTTTGGGTCTCTAGCCCTTTTCGGTTGCGGGTTTTGCTGTGCTTTCCGCTGTGGCTGAGAGGGGTAAGGTCTAGCTGTTAAGACCTTTTGGATGAGGGAGTCCTGACTGGACTTCCTCCACCTCTCTGCCACCCACTCGACATCCTCGGGATGGAACAAAAAATTACCCTCAAAAGGAGCATTTCTCAGTCTCGCTACTTCGGCCTGAGGGAAATGTCTATGGAACTTGCCTATGACAGCATCTCTCCTCTTCAGGATAGTGTTGGCCCAAAGGTTCACTACCTGATGGGAGAGGAACTCGATGGTCCGAGTGCCAGACAATAGGAAAGTCTCCAAAGACTTCCTGGAGGACTCCCGGGACAGGTCTTTAGACCGCATCAGTTGTCCTAAGGATCCTAACTAAAAATCCAGCCACGAAGTAGCCTGCATGGCGTACTTCGCCACCTTCTCCTGGTTTAGGATTTCAGAGGCCGAAAAGGAGACGAAGTCCCATAAGTTTCTCGAAGGGGATGGCCTTCGAGAGTGCCTCTATAGAGTGGTCGAGAGGCAGCGTTGGAAGAGATTCCCCGAGGATGTCATAGTACCTCCTCTGAAACACATACAGAGGAGGTAGGAGCTTGGAGGATAAGCTGGAGCGGAGAGAGGAGGTGGACCCAGTTGCCTGGGACTCAACCTTCTGTTTGGCACTCTTCAACCCCTTTGACCAGGGCAAAGCTGCATTGATCCTATGAGGTTTCTGAGTGCCATAGAACTGGTCAAGGACTGTTTCTTTTCCATCTAGAGGGGCTGCTGATAGATCTGGAAGTCCATTGATGGAACGGATGCAGGCTAAGACCTGCCTGAAGGCGTGTTCCGACTCCTTCCTCTCATCCTCTGTATGCTTAGGGCTAGCGGCTGCTGGCAGAGCGTCGTCCTCAAAATCGCTCTGCCCTTCCACGTCCGAGCTCTCATCCATAGGAGCCCGAAGTGGGTCGAAGTCGTCAACTGGATAGACTGGGGATAGGGAGACTGCCGAGGAGATGCTCGCTTCCGGCTGCCTGGGAGGCAGTGAGGAAGGAAGCCTGGCCGAGGATTTGGGGATGGTGAACAAATCCTTCGGTTCCCTCCCACGAGGCCGGAGGTCCTCTGTCCCCAAGGGCCTAGAGGACTGTATCGGCTTACAGGTGGAATGTAAGTCCGTTGCCGTATGGGGTAAGTCCCGTCCGGTCGCACGTCGTGCCTCCTTAGACACTATCTCGACCAGTAAAGGACGGAAGGAGTCTCCATAGGAAGTAACCCTATCCTCCCTAGGGGGGGGCGAAGGATGAATCCTTTTCCCCTTTGGTCTGGCCTGTGGCATCTTGAACTGCAGGGGGCTACCCTGAGGTTCATGCCTAATCTCCTCCAGAGGTCTTTTGCGAGGGGATGACCGTCTCCCCTTGCCAGAAGGACCCTCCTGTGCGGAATCTTCCGAACTCCACCTAGGATCGGAGGGAGGAGAGGACCCTGGAAAGAGAGGAGGCGATAAAGGGATCCTAGGTGTGTCACCTAAGGACTGGGAGCGGGGAAAGACTCCTTTCATGGCTTGGCGCATTGCATCAAATATGGTGCTAAGCCACGGGGGGTCACGGGCTCCCAAGGAACTAAGGGGGAGGTCCTTAGGAAGGCACTGCTCCCTGGGTTTAGGAACTTGGGCAGGTTTCCTAACCCTCTTGTCTGAGGGAGGCTTCCCTACAGGCAAGATCGGCACAAGCCTACCCTTAGGGATAGGATCTGGCCTCGGTCGCGCAGGCGCCTATTGTCTCTGTTGAGGCCTAAGGGGCTTGAGAGACTGATTGTGAGCGCCAAGATGGTCAAGCACTCTTGCGCCAAACTGTTGGTAGGCGGAAGGGTGCTCGTGCGCGTGCCCTTCCAGATTGCGCGCACCTTTTTTGCGCTCGTGGCGCACATGAGGTTGTTGACACACCTGGCACACATAAGGTTGTTCGCGCGCATGCCACGCAGTATGTTGTTCGCGCACATGGCGCGCAGTAGGATGTTCGCTCGCATGGCGTGCAACCGGTTGTTCGAGCGCATGGCGAGTAACAGGATGTTCGCGCATATAGCGTGCCATAGGATGAACCCGCGCGCCACGTTTGTCATTTTGTTTGCGAGCGCCAAGTCGGTCGTGCGCGCCAAGTCAGTCGTGCGCGCCAAGTCAGTCGTGCACGCAGATCCGGTTGTGCGTGCCAATTTGGCCGTGTGCGCCAACTTGGTCATGCGCGCGAGAGCTCTCAGGTTGGTGAGAGAACTCACTGCTACGCTCACCCGAAGGTTCACGATAGCTTGTGTTGTGTGAGCGCGAATGATCAACACAACGAAAGTTTGAAAACTCTCTGTCATAAAAAGTACGACTATGGTCACGAGAACCCAAAAGTTCAGCGTGAACTGTGTTGCGTGAACCTGAAGGATCAACGCAACGAGAAACCAAAGTTTCTCTCGATACACCTTAGTGTTACAGTGAACCCTCGTTTATCGCGGTAGATAGGTTCCAGACGCGGCCGCGATAGGTGAAAATCCGCGAAGTAGTGACACCATATTTACCTATTTATTCAACATGTATATTCAGACTTTTAAAACCTTCCCTTGTACGTAGTACTGTTAACAAACTACCCTTTAATGTACAGAACACTTAATGCATGTACTACAGTACCCTAAACTAAAACAGGCACAAATATTAAAGGCAATTTTATATCATGCATTTCCTAAACAGGCTAAAAAGCACAATAAATAATGGCAACCAATGTTTTGTTTACATTTATCTCTGATCATAATGAAGAAACAAACTGGAGGTAGAGCTTTGCTTATTACCCAGACATATTTCCCATACTATTCCCTTAGAACTACATCACATCTTCCTACTTTAGATATATATATATATATATATATATATATATATATATATATATATATATATATATATATATATATATATATATATATATATATATATATATATATATATACAGTAGGGTCCCGAATTACACGTGTTCTAATTACGCGATTCCTCAATTACGCGATCGATAGTTTTTAAAAATTAAATTTCCTGTATCTGCGAGGAGCATTCTAAATCCGCGAGTCAAGCACCGCGAAGCGTAGGAAATCTATTGTTTTCTTAATTGTATTGGGGGGGGGGTGATGGTTCCCCGATGTCTGAGGAGGGGGGGGGAGAATGTGAGAGAAAGATTTCTGTTCAAACATTTTAAGACTAGTTTTGGATGAAAAATGTTAAGGTTTGCCCATCTGTTGTGTGAACTTGTCGCTAGGCTAGCCTAACTGTCCAACACCTATATGTATAATATTCCATATTTGTACTAATTAATTTTTATACTTACGTTGTGATTATGGTGAAAAATCCTTATTCATTAAACTTTAAATTAAAAATCATCAAAATCAACAGTGCCATTTGAAATATTGAAAAGTTTCCAAAAAAAAAAAATCAACAGAACAGCATCGTTGCTTTCGTGTGCAAGACTACCGCTATCATCCAGTAGTAGTGCGTTGTGCTCCGTTTCATCTAAATTGTTTGAAATTCTTTTATATAGAACTTTTGAAACCAAAAATTAAATTAAATAAAGACTATTTTATATCATGCTACTGCCAAACATGTCACTACAACCAAACTCATTACTTTGTTTAGTACGTTCCATCGCCGATCATAACAAACTCGCTAACCAATTTTAACATCTGTCTATAGGTTAACTTTTGCGGCAAAAGATATCTTACCAGGTACTATGTAATAATAATGTTATAATTAATGTTGTTTTATTTATCCTTAGAAAATCAAAAGAAGAGCTTTTACTAAAGATGTTATTATAAATAAAGATTATAAATAGGTGGTAAAATATCTATAATTAAAGTGTAGCAGCATCAAGAAATGTTGGGGTTCGCCCTTTGCATAAGAATGTACAGTACATTGGATTAGACAGAACGTAGAAAAAATCAATTAGGGAAAAATCGGTATTCGATATCTTCATCAGCATCGTCAATCGGGCTTTTTATTTTTTTTATTCTCAGTCGCTAACTAGTTATCGCCCTGTCAAGATCTGCACACATTCCGATAATTCACATTTGAAGGTTTTCTGGGAGAGGATGGATAGAGAAAATACCGAACTATATAAAATGTTTTTTTAACCTGTTAAGCGTCACCCACGTGATAAACCGTTCACCACGATCTACTCGGTACCGCCTTCAACTGTATATTCCGTTCATGACT
>NC_090751.1:81264954-81470046 GCF_036898095.1 Palaemon carinicauda
GAATTCTAACTCCTGGAGCGAGTATCCCTAAAAAAGACCTTAGGGATATCGTAAATATCAGTGGACGTATTCTTGACACGCCTCATAGCAATCTATACCCCGAATAGAGTTAACACTTCGTAGGGGTAAAATGGCAAGAAAACGAAAACGATAAGAAAGGGGGGAGCCGTTCATAAGGCATCCCTCCTCCCCGTTTCGAAAGCGTGCCCTGCGCCGCTCACGGCGCCATCTGTATTCCTTGTAGCGATACACGAGGTGCTACAGATACTGTATGTAGGGAGGGGTCCTACTATCCTTTTCACTCATATTTATTTTGAAAAGGAGCAGGGCGGGTCCATCAGGACGACATGGCTATCTTACCCAAAAATAGATTTTTCGCTTCGCTCAAAATCCGTTTTTTGGGCTCAAGCCATGTCGTCCTGATGGAAGTATACCAGAGCATTACTGTATCTGTGGATTCTCAATACGTGCCGTACTCCTCAAGAATGTTTCTTAGTCAACTCGACTGACAGACCTAAGATGTTACCGTTATACATCTTTTCACTAATCATAAGCCATGAGAGTGCTTCCTGCCCCCTACAGGGAGGAGTCCTACTAGACTCTAGAAACGAACGAAGAGTACATATACCTATGTATGAATCACTCGCTAGCCAGTACCATATAGTGGTCTCACTCTATATGAAGCGAAGTCTTACGGGACTACCGTATCCAAAAGAAAAAGTCCCAACCAGCACCCTGGTCGAAGTAAAAATAGACAAAAGGTTATATCTGCGTAGGATTAAACTTGCTGCTACCACCATCCTCAGAAAGGGGTGGAGTCCTTATTGCTAAGGAAAGTATAAACCAGTATAATCCAGGCTTTGCATTAAGGAATAGGCTATTATAGATATCCCCGATTAATATACATAGGCTAAATGCTCAAAAAACAATATGAAATCAAAAATATAGGTGAAGGAGACGCAAGGTTCCCGAGAACAAGTTTATTGAGAAACAATAAATAGACATGGTCACCATAAATATGTACATATGCTAGGTGGATGACCAACAATTTTCACAAGTACTGTAGTGCATGGATGAATGATTATCTGAAAGAAAACATATGTGTCACTTACACATACCCCGGTATCAAACTTAACGTCCATGTTACTACTTCGCTGACAATAGCGTTGGCAAACGCTTGGCACACCTGTCTGTACTTGTGTTACCATCACCATCACGTTGGAACAGTCACTGTGGGCTCTGAGAGCCTACACTACCAGTTATATCAACATATATAACTAACTATTCACCCAAGAATCCAAGTCCCAAATGATTCCGCTGTTCCTCGCAGAGTTAAACAGCAGGGTTAACGACGCAACCAACTGCTACCACAGACCTCTTTAGCTGCTCCACTTGCTTAGCATAGTGGCGAAAGAATACCCTGGAAGACTTCCAGCCAGTGTATGAACGAAGGTGTTCAAAATCCATAAAGTTAAAGAAGTTTAAAGATGAAGCAACTTTCCTCGGATCATGACCTGCGGGTGAACTGTCAGGATCCGCTCTGCGAATAAAATATGTAATTTTCGCCCTAAGTTGATTTAAAGATAAATTCGAGCCCGATGTTTCTCCTCTGAATAGTTGGCCCCCATGGAAGTCTGAAGTTCTACGAAGATAGACCTTAAGGCATTCTACGGGACATAGAGATGCATCTTCTTTCAGAGGGCAGATTCTCCAGGGACCCCACCTGTTGGTGGGCAACTCGTTCTTAGCGAGAAACGTAGGGTCCGGAAACAGGTTCAGTTCTCCCCCATCCAGGAACTGAACTCGGCCCTCCTCTCTCGAGAGGGCCACAATCTCACTAACTCTGGCCCCAGAAGCAAGGGCAAAAAGGAAGATCACTTTTTGAGTCAGGTCCTTCAACGCACATTCCTCATTATCTAGTAATGAGGCAAAATGAAGGACTTTGTCTAATGACCATGAAATAGGCTTTGGAGGAGCTGATGGTCTAAGCCTAGCACAGGCCTTTGGGATCTTATTAAACATTTCGTTAGCGAGGTCTACCTGGAAGGCATATAGAATGGGTCTTGTTAGAGCTGACTTACATGTAGAAATTGTGTTCGCCGCCAGCCCCTGTCCGTGGAGGTGAATGAAGAAGGATAGGCAGAACTCCGTAGAGATCTCGTGCGGGTTCTTATCTTTGACAAAGGCTACCCATTTCTTCCATGCAGATTCGTACTGCCTCCTAGTAGACTTACACTTGTATTCTTCCAGGAAGTCGATACTATCTTTCGAGATTCCGAACCGTTTCTTCACCGCTAGGGAGAGAAAATCATGAGCTGCAGGGTTCGGGTTTTCTGTAATGAAGCGAAGACAGTCGACTTCTGGACTTGCTGGGACAGAACTGGGTCCGGGAGTGGTAGGAACCTCAGTCGTAGTTCCAGAGCCAGAGGGAACCATACACTGTTCGGCCACTTGTGGGCCACTATTGCTGCTACTCCCTTGAAGGATCTCAGTTTGTTGAGGACCCTCAACATCAGATTGTGAGGGGGAAACAGGTAGATCCTGGACCATCTGTTCCAATCGAGGGACATCGCATCTATTGCTTCTGCCGAGGGGTCCACATATGGGGACACATATTTCGGCAGCTTCTTGTTGTCCTTCGTCGCGAAGAGGTCTATCTGCAGTTCTGGGACTTGTCTCAAGATGAAAGAGAATGATCCTGCGTCTAGGGACCATTCTGTCTCTATCGGTGTTACCCTGGATAGAGCGTCCGCGGTCACATTCCGGACTCCTTGAAGGTGAACTGCTGACAGGTGCCACTTCTTCTTCTCCGCCAGTCGGAATATGGCTAACATCACCTGGTTGAGAGGTGGGGATCTCGATCCCCGCCGATTCAGACATTTCACAACCACCTCGCTGTCCAGTACCAACCTTACGTGGATCGAGTGACGTGGGGATACTTTCTTCAGGGTCAGAAGTACTGCCATAGCTTCTAGAAAGTTTATGTGAAAGGTCCCAAATAGCTTGGACCAGATTCCTTGCACTTTTTTCCGATGGGAGTGACCCCCCCACCCTACCTTTGAGGCGTCTGTGTGGATTGTCACTGACGGGGGGGGTGGCTGAAGAGGTAGAGACCTCTTTAGACGACTGGCTTGAGACCACGGTCTGAGAAGAGAACGTAGCCGAAGTGGGACCGGTCTCTTCAAGTCCCTTCGCTCTTTCGATGCAAAGGTTCTCCATACTCCCGCTGCATCTTTTAGCTGTGCTCTTAGCACAGGGTCTGTTACTGATGCAAACTGAAGAGAGCCCAAAACCCTCTCTTGTTCGCGTCTTGATATCCTCTCGGAACCTAGAAGTCTCCTGACAGACCCTGCTATTTCCTTCCTCTTTGACATCGGGATGGAAAGACGGTGTGACACTAAATCCCAGTGAATTCCCAACCACTGGAACCTCTGAGCTGGAGAAAGACGAGACTTCTTTCTGTTGATCATGAAGCCTAGATATTCCAGGAACTGAATCACTTGTAGGGAAGCTTGCAAGCATTCTGCTCTGGATGCTGCCCACACCAACCAATCGTCCAGGTAGGCTACTACCTGGAACCCTTTTAGGCGTAACTGTTTGAGAGCTGCGCTCGCAAGCTTCGTAAAGATCCTTGGGGCTATGTTTAGTCCGAAGGGCATCGCCCTGAAAGCGTAAAGTTTTTGTTGTAGCTTGAATCCTAGGTAGGGGGAGAGACGACGACTTATTGGAACGTGCCAATATGCGTCTGACAAGTCGATGGAGACGGTATATGCCCTCTTGGGCAGTAAGGCCCTTATGTGTTGTAACGTTAACATCTTGAACTTGTGGTTCACTATGAACTTGTTGAGTGGTGACAAGTCCAGAATGACTCTGAGTTTCCCCGAGTCTTTCTTGGGAACACAAAACAGCCTCCCTTGGAACTTGATGGACTTTACCCTCCTGATCACCTTTTTCTCCAACAGATCTTGGGTGTACTCCTCCAAAACGGGGGTGGAGTGTTGGAAAAATTGAGGGCACTGGGGCGGAGTACTGTACCAACTCCAACCCAGTCCATTTTTGAGAAGGCTGTGGGCCCAGGGATCGAAGGTCCAGCGATCCCGGAAATACTGAAGTCTCCCACCTACCGGCGACACTTCACTTTGACTGTCCTGCAGTCTTGCCTCCCTGGCCGCGACCACCTCTGAATCCTCGTCCCCTAGAGGGGCGTCTTGATGACCCTCTAGCTGCTCCTCTGGGCCTTGCACGAAACGTGGTCGACTGTCCCTCGAACACGGGATTGAATGCAGGGGAAGCTGATGACATGGCTTGGGGAACCCATTGGAAGGTGGTCGGGGTCTGGGCTACCAGTTGTGGAACCGGAGGCAAAGCTGGCTGTTGCTGCTGTGGTCTTTGCTGTTTGAAGGACTTGGCTGGACGGGAGGAAAACCTTGACTTCTTCGCCTTTACTTTCGGCTGAGGGCCCTCATCCGGAGAAGACTTCCTCTTAAGGGACAGGCCCCACTTCAGGAGAAGATTGCGGTTCTCAGTGGCTGCCTTGTCCACGATCTCTTTGACCACGTCCTTGGGAAAGAGATCTTTACCCCAGATGTTGGATGAAATTAGCCTCTTGGGTTCGTGCCTCACTGTGGCCGAGGCGAACACAAACTCCCTACAGGCTCTCCTTGCTTTAACAAAGCAATAGAGGTCCTTGGTTACTGTGGCCAGATGGATTTTGGCCATAACCATGAACATCTCTGGCATCTTGGGGTCGCTAGCCATCGTCTCCATGTTGGTCTGGAGAGACATCGAGGCTGCCAGGCGCTCCTTTGTGTCCAATTCCCTCCGTAGAAGGAATTCCGACAACTTGGGAAGGTTTTCGCCGAACTGCTGTCCTGCAATGTCGGCGTCCAACTTCCCAACCGAGAAAGTAAGGTGCACCTCCTTCCAGTCCTTATTATCCATTGGCAATGCCAGCGATAGAGGTTTACATTCCTCCAAAGACGGGCACGGCTTGCCAGCTTCAACCGCCTTGATGACGGCCGCAAACCCCTTTTGCATAAAGGGGAAGGCCCTAGCCGGGGAGGATACAAAGGAGGGGTGCTTCTTGCTCAAGGCGGCAACCTTTGAGTTTGAGAACCCCCTCTCCTTTAAAGCAGCTGTCAAAGTGGCTTGAGCCTTGGAGTGATCCAGGATAATCACCTCCTTTGGTTCCGTCTCCTCCTTCGAAGCCGGCTCCTTCTTCAAACGGACATAGCAGTCCGGGTAGGCCCCTCTACTGGGCCAGAATTCCACCTCCTCAAGGGGAACTGAACCCAGTTTCTCCGACATGACGATCTTCCCAATCGTCATCGGCATGTGCTCGGCATATCTCCACGGGTTGGCATCCGAGCACAGAGGAAGGTCCTTAACGTTGAGCTTCTTTGGAGGTCCACGTGATGCTGTGATCTTCTGCATCTGGAGCTCCAAAGTAGCGGCCTTCTGATTATTCTCCCTCTGCATCTGTTGGATCATACCAACGATGGAAGAGAGAGCCTGTCCAAGCTCTGCTGGAAGAGCGGACGAGGTAGAGGGGATAGGTTCAGGGACCTGAACCGGCACGTCTGATGATACGGGAACCTCTTCCTCCACGGCAATAGGATCTCGATCCTGCTCCTCGCCCTCTGCGAGGAGATCCTGCTCCGCACGATCGGACAAGTCGGACATCTTGTCGTCCAACTGGATGTCCTGCAAGGCGTCAGCGACATCCTCCTCCACTGGGATCTGGATCAGAGGGATCTCCGGCCGAGGCTGGGGAACAACAGCATCAGGGGAAGCCTTGGGAAAAAGGTATGCCCTCATCTTCTCGTTAGGAAGATAAGGTCCAGTGGTGTTTTTCTGAAAACCCCTTACCCATACGCGAAGCCTCTCCCTCGCTGCATCTCTTGACTCCGCCGACCTAGGGGATTCAAAAGCCTCTGATAGCAGGTTAGTACATACAGCACATACCTGCGGATCCCAGTAACGATGTTCATCATTGGAGGCTGCACAAGCCGCGTGCCTCCTACACGAGGCATGTCCGCAAAAGTTCTTACTGCGGACATTGCAGAAGACACTATCACACTTCGGATGCTCCTCCTGTAAAAGAAGAAAAATTTCCATGAATATCAAGTGAATTTTAATTCACATGTAACAAATGAGTATTCAACAAGAATAAGGGAAAGACACCTACTTGTGAAACCCACACAAACACCTGTGGAAGCCCACCAGCCAAGTCACATAGTTAGTCTTTACTAGAATAACCAGAGAACGTATTTCCAAAGGAAATTAGGTGTAGCTCACACCTAAGGTAAAATAATACCATTCTGGCCAGGAATAAAAGAATTATCTTTTATCCTTGTAAGGCGACACCAGGTGATTATACCAGTAACACAAGTAAGATAGAAAAAGACAGTGTTGTAACCTACTACATCATGAACTCCCTTGGTTGAATATACCACCAAGAGAGGACTGATACAGTACCTGAGGGTGGTGTGCCAGCCGGCTATTGCCGCTCAGCACCCCCCCCCCCCTTGTTTTCGAAAGGTAGATCTCAAGTACACAACATCAGATCACCTTTATTGGGGAGAACTCCAGAACCCATGCCCGAACCGGCCGGCAGTGGTTGCCAGACCGTAGCCACCCGGTTTGCACTGAGTTGCCGGCCATCATATTTAGTGGCCGGCTGACTGGGCAGTGTCGCGGGCCGGCCGGCAGCAGTAAACAAACCCTGCCGGCTGGCCCCCACACTAGGCAGCGCTCGGCTGCCGGCCCCACTTGTAGTGGCCGGCAGATGAGCAATAGACCGGCCGGCAAAGGTATACACCCAACGCCGACCGACAGCAAGAGAACTGGAGAACACCCCTCCCCACCGACGGCCGGCCTGTAGGCCGGCAGACGGCAAGGACAACACATACTAAGACAAAAGAATGAGTGCCGGGTTAAGAGACTATAAGTCTCTGGGCCCGGCACCCGAAAGAGTGCCGAAAGGAAGGGGGAGACACTAAGTCAAGCTTCCTAACCGCTGCCTACTGAATTTTCAGACGGCAGCGATAGAGGGACCAAGAAAGGACCGGGCAGCACTCACAGTAATGGTCTCTGCCGGTCGGCACACTTTGCCGGCCGACAGGAGACCACGTCAGTTCCTCATCCCCGCCTAGGCTAGGCAAGGATGCAGACGACTGACACAATGAACGGAAAAAGAGAAGGGAAGGACAGAGGGTCCTATCCAACCTTACCTTGGTTAAGGGTCATTCCCAACTAAGACAGTTCATCTCAGTTAGAGAAAGACCCGAGAGGGAGGCCGGCACTACTGGCTGCCTCCCACGAACCACGGCAAGGAAGGAATTGCCTTTCCAGAAAAGGGAACATATCCCGAGACCGGAACGGCAAGGACAGTCTGATGAGTCACCGAGTAAAGGGATCACTACTGGAACCCAACAAGGTGGACTAAGGGGGGTAACCCTTAGTGCCCGAGTCAATCGGCAAGGGAGACTCTGCCCCATGCCAGACAAACCGGGCTCAGACTAAACACTGTTGTACTGTCCCCCTCTGAACCAATACTGTTGGAACGGGAAGGTACAGTACTACTCCAGCATAGATATATTTGAAGATTAATTCAAATAAACCACTAGAGTTAAGCCCAAGGCTTAAACAGAGGGAAAGGGTTTGCCCCTTCCCCGAAGAGAAGGGAGCAAACGGGGAACAGATAATATTATAATGACCTAAGACAACCTAGCCTAGGCACTAAGAGAATCGATTACCTAATTCACCGAAACTCACATCAATACTATCTTGGAAGGTACTCGAAAAGGACTAATATGTATAACGTTGCCTAACGCTTAAAGCAATAAATTCACATTTGGAAGACTAATTATCATGCAGGAAGTATATAGGCCAACAACTAGCCTACGAAGACTAGTGTTGGTAGCCTTGGCAATTTCGCCAGGCACACTACTATCGCATCATAACAGAATTCCTAAATAAGCTAAATAGCTAATATTTAAGCGCAAAGGGGGCTGGGAACGTCGCTCTTGCTAACAAATAAATCCTATTCTAGCGAGCGACAGCATCCATGATGCCTCCAGCAGGCAACAGCTCTTGTATCAAAGATAACTCTTTTAATAACTTTAATTTAACCAAGAGCCTACATTTATACATAAAAGAAATAATACTCAACTTATCCGAGGCAGAAGAAGTTGGAGAAAGCATTATTAACGAGAAAATTCCAAGATTGGGTAGTAAACAGGGAAAAACACACCGAGTCGTAGAGCTACGCAAAAAGGAATACAGATGGCGCCGTGAGCGGCGCAGGGCACGCTTTCGAAACGGGGAGGAGGGATGCCTTATGAACGGCTCCCCCCTTTCTTATCGTTTTCGTTTTCTTGCCATTTTACCCCTACGAAGTGTTAACTCTATTCGGGGTATAGATTGCTATGAGGCGTGTCAAGAATACGTCCACTGATATTTACGATATCCCTAAGGTCTTTTTTAGGGATACTCGCTCCAGGAGTTAGAATTCTGGGTACCTGAAGGTAAATTCTCTGGGAATATCGCCGTAGTTGTAATACTGTATACCCTAGGAAGCTGCCTTTAAGGAACTTCCATCAGGACGACATGGCTTGAGCCCAAAAATATATATATATATATATATATATATATATATATATATATATATATATATATATATATATATATATATATTACTGTATATATATGTGTTATGGAAAAAATCCGTGAAGTGGTGAATCCGCGATGGTCGAACCGCGAAGTAGCGAGGGTTCACTGTAGTGCGACTAAGGTTATGAGAGCCCAAGGGTTCAGAGTAACTCAGGTTACGAGGCCTCGAAGGGTCAATGTAACGAGGAACTGCCACGAGATCCCGAAGGATCAACTTGACTGACGATACGAGAACCCGGAGGTTCAACGTTACCGTTGTTACAAAAGCCCGAGGGTTCAGCCTAACAGAAACAGGAAGGTTTCAAGTCGCGAGAGCCCGAAGGTTCAGCGCGACGAAGACCCGAAGGACTCCTGCTGTCATGAGAACCCGCAGGATCAACATGACAAGAGCCCGAAGGCAAACGATCACGCCACCCCAAAGGGTGATCATCACAAGACCCCCAAAGGGTCAACGTGAGGAGAACCAGCAGGTTCAAAAAGACGTCTCCTCACAGCCCGAGGAGGAAAACGTCCAGGGTGGAGAGGGGTTACCCACTCCTCCACTCTACGAATCTCCGGAAAGGAACGTTCAACAGACTCCGCCCGAGGGGGAGACTGATTAAGGTCTACAGATAATTCCTCCGCAGAGGAGGAGAGTTCACCCGAAGGAGAACTACGCTTATAACAAGGTTCTCTTTCCACCCCGTTAGGAGAACCTAAAGCGTAAGGAGATTGCCGATGTACAGAGGCAATCTTCTCTCGCGAACGAGAAATATGTTCCCCCGAAGGGGAAGCTTACCTTGGAGAGAGCCTTGCCACTGCCCCTGGTGGGTTAGCTAACTCCTCGGCGTCGGAACCAGACTCTCGGCCTGACCGACGGGCAACAGCGCCTGCGCCCAGAAGGGGAGGATCGACCTCCGCAGAGGAAGGAGATGTCCGCCTTCTCTCTGCTCCCCTTTGGAGGAGTTCAAGAACTTCCTTCGTAGGGGGACCATCGACGCCCAGCGATGGCCACAAAAACACAAGGTCTGGAAAAGAACAGGCGCTCCTGGGGGAAGAGAAGGAGCCAACTCACTAGGGGAGCCGCCACCTTTGTCTATCCCACAGGGTTGACCTGGAGTCACGAGCCCTGTACTACTGCTCGACCGTGCCCCGGAAGGGCCTGGTCGAGAATTAGCTTAGGGCAGAGATTTGGGCGTAGAGGAAGCAGAAGCCCGCGATTTCTTCGATTTCGAAGAAGACCCCAAAAGCGAAGATTCAAGTTTAGACTTCTTCTTCTTACGCGCAAACCTCTCCCACTGGGAGGCAGGCCACTCCCTACACTCGAAACAGGTGTTGTCCCGCAAACACTGAGTTCCCCGGCAAGCTGGGCAGAAAGAGTGTGGGTCCGTCTCCACGGACGACATGAAGGTGCCGCAGCAGCGGCCTTCAATCCCTGGACATGTCCGCATAGCGGGACAATAACCAAACACACACCAATACACACAAAAGAAAAAGGAAAAGTAATAAAGTCAAGGCAGTTTGATTAACGGCAGAGAGAGACGGCACGTCCACACTCTACCGAACCAAAAGCAAAAGTGGTTACTCAACCGACAGGTGTGAGTGAGCGGGGTAGCTAGTCTACCCCAACCCCCTCCCGCTAACTAGCGGATGGGGTAATTATCCCTCACTAAAATTGTCTTGGCTGGTTTTCAGCATTGCCGAAAGTAATACCCTATAAATAGCGAAGGTTTGTATCTGTGTCGGAACAATTCAACACATACATAGAGCATAAGAACACTAGAACATCTAAGGCTAATAGGTGGTAGGTCTTCTAAACAAATTATAGCGATAGTTTGAGACTCTTCGCTGTGATTTTTTTCTTATCCTGTAATCTATGTCTTGAGTTATCAATGAGATATTTTAGTTTATCTCTATTCAACAGTCACAGGTTATGCATTAAGCAAATAGTGTTAACAGCCATTCACAAATTGTTCAACTTGATAAAATTAACGAGGCAAAAAGGGCTTCAGTCAGAATAACGTACATGCTTGAGCATGTACTGTACACCTTCACGAAAGATCAAAACAAGGTTATTAGAAATGGCATATGTTTTCCTTTATAGACTTTTATATTTTCTGTTTATAATACTGTATATATACTATTATTTTCCTATTGAATATATAAATGTACTAATTTTATAAATAAAAGAGGTCCTCTGGCTACAACAGTATCAACTTACAACGATTCGTCATTACAAACCGGCTCTCACAAGGTACTGTACTTATAATATTTAGTGTTACTCAGATTTAAGTAACGATGTTTAGTTCGTTAATACAACGAACTACTCGCTGATGCAGGGTGCAGCTAATGCCATCCCCTGGCCCTGTAATAATGCGGTAAATGTCACTTTAGCATCAGTTTGCTATCTTAGCTTCTGGTACGCATTCAGGATTTCGGTGATGTTCCTTTTTGGATATTTTTCTGCCTTTTTTGCTTTGCATCATGTCTGGAAAGTGTAAGGGAGGCTCTTCTGATGGCAGTGAATCTAAGAAGAAGAGAGCCATGCCAATGGAAATAAAAGTGGACATAGTGAAGCGAGATGAAAAATGGGTGACCACTATGAACATAGGTCGTGCGTTAGACCTTAGTTGTTCTATGGTTACGACTATCACCAAGGATATACATCTCCTCCTTGAACATGTGAAAGGATCTGTCCCTATAAAGTAAACCATTTTATAAAACAACAGTTAAATTCCTTTGCCTGGCCAGACAGTACTACATTGTATCCTTTTCTCAGGTTACAGTCTATTTTTCCCTTTGCCTACACACACACAATGAATAGTCTGGCCTATTCTTTCCTTATTCTCCTCTATCCTCATACACCTGACAACACAAAAATTACCAAACAATTTTCCTTCACGCAAGGGGTCACTGCACTGTAATTGTTCAGTGGCTATTTTCCTCTTAGTAAGGGTAGAAGACTCTTTAGCTTTGGTAAGCAGCTCTACTAGAAGAACAGCACTCCCAATTCAAACCATTGTTCTCTAGTCTTGGGTAGTGCCATAGCATCTGTACCATGGTCTTCCACTGTCTTGGGTTAGAGTTCTCTTGCTTGAGTGTACACTCGGGAACACTGTTCTATCTTATTTCTTTTCCTCTTGTTTTGTTAAAGTTTTTATAGTTTATATAGGAGATATTTATTTTAATGTTGTTACAGTACGCTTCTTAAAACATTTCCTTTTTCCTTGTTTCCTTTCCTCACTGGGCTATTTTCCCTGTTGGAGCCCCTAGCCTTATAGCATCCTGCTTTTCCAACTAGGGTTGTAGCTTAGCAAATAATAATAATAATAATAATAATAATAATAATAATAATAATAACACAATAGTCTCATGATTGAGATGGAGAGGTTCTTGTGCTCTGCTTGTACAACCAGAATCAGTGGCATATCCCAGTGAACCTTAAGGTGATTAGGGAGAAGGCTAAGAGTAGAAGTGACTCTTTAGTTATGGTAAAGAGCTCCTCTAGGAGGACACCTCAAAATCAAACGATTGTTCTCTAGTCTTGGGTAGTGCCATAGCCTCTGTACCATGGTCTTCCACTGTCTTGGGGTAGTTTTTTCTTGCTTGAGGGTACACTTGGGCACACTAATCTGTCTTATTTCTCTTCCTCTTTTTTTTTTTTTTTAACTTTTTATTGTTTATTTTTTTACTGCTCATAATATTTGATTTTGTTATGGCCCTCAAAATACTTTGTTCTAATTGTTCATAAGTTCTCTTGTAGTTTTTTTCTTGTTTCCTTTCCTTACTGGGCTATTTTTCCCCGTTAAAACCCTTGGGCTTACAGCATCCTGCTTTTCCAACTATAGTTGTAGTTTAACCAGTAATAATAATAATAATAATAATAATAATAATAATAATAATAATAATAATAATAATAATAATAACAATAATAATGACAATGATAATAATTATAATAATAATAATAATAATAATAATAATAATAATGATGATGATGATAATAATAACAATTTGTTTGAGACCTTGAAAAGTCAAAAAGAGGAAGGGGGTGAAAGTGAGAAGTTTATAAGCAGTAAGGAGTGATTTTTGTGATTTAAGGCTCGTGCCAATCTGCAAAACCTTAAAGTGCAAGGTGGATCTGCTAGTGCTGATAATGAAGCAGCAAGTGAATTCCCTGATGTGTTGGCTGATATTACTAGGGAAGGTAGAATTTGTGCTGAAAAAGTCTTCAATATGGATGAGAAAGGCTTGTTTTGGAATCGTATGCTAAACCATACCTACATAGCTAAGGAGAAGACTGCACCAGGGCATAAAGTTGGCAAGAAGAGATTGATCTCGCTTCTTGGAGGTACAGTAATGCTTCTAGTGACCCTAAGCTGAAACCTATGCTTGAGTATCAGGCTGATAATCCTAGGCCATTAAAGGGGGTTTGGAAAAGTCTGTTACCTGTCACCTGGAAGTCTAATAGGTGGCATGGGTGACTCTTGTTATTTGAGGGCTGTTTTTTTTTAAACCACTTTGTGCCTGAGGTAGAATACTATTGTGTTAAGAAGGTTCTACCTTTTAAGGTGCTATTATTGCTGGACAATGCTCCTTGTCACCCTGCCAATTTAGTTGACTTCCATTTGAATGACAAGATGGTTTACTAACCAACCACATAACACTATTTCCCTGTTACAGCCTATGGACCAAGGGATAATTTCTTCCTTCAAGGCCTACTGCCTACATAGGACAATTGCTATGGCTTCGTAAGCAACAGAGGTGAAGGACACGACCCTCTTGATGTTCCAGAAGTCCTACAACATCCAAGGTGTCATCAAAAACCTTGCTGAAGCTTGATCTGAAGAGAAGCAAACAAACATGAATAGTGTCTGGAAGAAGCTTTGCCAACAGTTTGTCAACGATTTCTTTAACTTTAAAGACAGTTGAGGCTCTTACAAAGAAAATTTGTTGTACTCTAGAAAGCAGTTGGATCTTGAGGTGGATGCTGATGATGTCACCAAGCTCCTTGAATCTCATGGAAAGGAATTGTCTGCTGAGAACCTCATTTGGCTGGAGAATCAGAGGACTACAGAAGCGGAAGATGCCATGATCCTAGAGCCCAAGAAATGTACAGACAAGGCCTTGGCAGAAAGTTTTACCTTGTTAGAGGGAGCAATGGCCAAGTTTGAGGAACAAGATACCAGCACAGAAAGGTTTATGAAGGTTTCCAGGGGGGTTGATAGATGCTGTGAGATACTGCAAGGAGATCTTAGAAGCAGACAAACTTGAGCATGTACTTTAAAAAGGTAGAGAAGCCTGCACATGAACCTTAACCCTCTACCTCTCCAGCATCTCTTCCTGACTCTCCAGTTCCTCTTCTAGCCTCTTCCACTTTCTCCTCTCAATAAGCCTGTCTCTTCACCACTTGAAATGCCCTTCAATGTGCAAGCCAACCACAGGAAAAAAAATGGTTATATGTACAGTATTACTTATTGTCTATTACAGTACGTACAATACTGAATAGGTACAGGTATTTGTATGTTTAGGGTACAATAATTTATGAATGGTAGAGGATTGTTTTCTCTCTTTTCTAATGTATAAATATACAGTATGTTATATATATAAATCAAACTTCCAATGAATCCTAGGAACGGATCTCCTTCATAGCCCAAGGACCTCTTGTAGAATTTTTCTTAGTTTGTTTTCAAGCCATTTTTAATAATCATTGTGAGATGGATTGACCATCGTAAATTAGTGTGAAACAGCATTGTATGATTTTACTCTTGCATTTAATATTCAAGGATAAGGGTAAAGTCAGAACTGAGGTAAGTTGAATTGATGTACAAGAAGGTATTACTGGAAGAGAAGAATCCGGTGCTTCAAGAACACAATTCAGCCAAACCTTTGAGAATGAGATTAGTGTATTTGGAAGTCTAAGGACGACACAAAAGAAACAACAAAACCTGATGGCATCATCTTAACCCTTTTACCCCCAAAGGACGTACTGGTACGTTTCACAAAACTCATCCCTTTACCCCCATGGACGTACTGTACCGGTACGTCCTTGCAAAAAACTGCTATTAAATTTTTTTTTGCATATTTTAGATAATTTTTTGAGAAACTTCAGGCATTTTCCAAAATAATGAGACCAACCTGACCTCTCTATGATGAAAATTAAGGCTGTTAGAGCAATTTAAAAAAAATATACTGCAAAATGTGCTTGAAAAAAAAATTAACCCCTGGGGGTTAAGTGTTGGGAAGTTCCAAATAGCCTGGGGGTAAAAGGATTAACTCCACCAAACACATATTATAATGGGTAACTTCATTAAAAATAATTATCTTAATAAATATTGGTATATTTTATATAAAACTGTCAGCATATGGTACTTACGACTATTACTCATGTTTGATAAGTCCTCTTTATCCACACCCTTTTGGCATTTAATCTTCATGTTACTTGAACATCTAGAACAGGAAGTATAATATAGAACATTGCAATACCACCAGAAATGAAAAGTGAATACTGCTTATTTACCAATATCTCTCTTATCTCAGCTTATAAAAATAGAAGTAAACCATAACTATAGTTAATTTGAAGAAATGGAACTTATGAATAGAGAAATAGACAGATTACTGAAATACAAAGTTCTCTTATATCTCTAAGAGTGATTGGTTGTTGTTACTTAGAATATTCTAAGGCCGATTTATGCTCGAGGAGTACCAAAGTGGCCCAGTTACAGATGAGAGATGTGGACCCAGGCAGTTGTGGGGAAGGGAAGGAAAAGGCTAGAAGCATTTACTTTACCACAGTAATTCATATAATTCATGCTTCTTTCGTGCCTAAAAAAACCAATGTATAAAAATAACTGGCATATTAAATGAATAGCATATTAAATAACTAGCATACTAAATAATGCAAACTCATGCACATCAATATGAATTTATGACAACAATAAACAATAAAACACAAGCAGCAACTCCATTCTCCTCTCCTCAATCTACCAAATGCACAGGGATGCCAAACCCTTCTCCCTCGCTACCCCATAAAGCCAGGGGCCAGTTTCTATCAACCACTAACTTTAACTTCCATCAAAAATAGTAAATGACTCCTGGATAACATCTACATTTATCTTAACCGACTCTTATTAGAATTTGACAAATCCTTAACTATATAAATTAAAAATTATAAATATGATATTTTCATAATAAAATAAATTTTTGAATATACTTACCCGCTGGTTATATAATGGCTAAAGTCCCTGACGCCTCGGCAGGAAATTCAAAATCTCGCGCGGCTTAGCGGAGATATGCCAGGTGTACCCTAGCGCCCTCGCGGTACTACAGGTAGAACTATACTCAACCAATTCAGATTTTCCATGCCCCATGGTCTCTAGAGGGGAGGAGGGTGGGCTTTAAACTTATATAACTAGCAGCTAAGTATATTAAAAAATTTATATTATTATGAAATATCATTTTTAAATATAAAACTTACCCGCTGGTTATATAATGGCTGATTGACAACCATTGGTGGCGGGTCAGAGACAGCTGCATAATTGGAAATTCACTTAAAGAGTTACATAAACAACTTAAGCGGTTCTCACCTGATAAGGAAGCTGACAGCAATCCTCTGCCTCATTTTGTCTGCTATCCTTAGGAGATCCAGCGGTTCACCCAGGGGGCTGATGATCTCTAGGATCTGTCAAACAGTTCAATAACCTATAACATGACAAGACCTCAACTAATACCCTTGTTCCGGGTGCTCTCTAGGAACAAAATGACCACCTGACTAGATCAAAGATTGCAGAAGATTGCCGACCAATCTTCATGTATAATCATAAAAATATATATAACAGTTCCAAGAGAAGAACAGGGGTACTAGGAATTTAGGGAAATATAGTGGTGGATGTTTCACCTACTACTGCACTCGTTGTTACGAGTGATCCCAAAACGTAGCAGTCCTCACAAAGAGACTGGATATGGTATAAGTAATGCAAGGCGAATACAGGATTACCCCTTCACAAGGCTGTATACGCGATGCTATGCACAGAACAGTTTAGTTTAAAAGTTACAGAAGTTCCTACAGCTCTAACTTCATGAGTCTTTATTCTTTCGACATCTTATGATCTGTCACACAACCGTGTGAAAGAACCTTTGTAATTAAAGTCTATACGAGATGATATAGAGTGTTTTAGACATAGATAGCACAGGCTTCTTGACCGTGCACCAGTCATGAAAAGACTCTTAACTTCTTTGGTCCTGTCCCGATAAAACTTCATTGTTTTAACCGGGCAAAGAACTCTTCTCAGCCCTTCACAAACCAAATTCGAGAGGATAGTGATCCCGAAAGATTTAGGCCATGGATGAGAAGGATGTTTGTTAATGACCAAGAATCCAGGTTGCAAGGCGCCTATGACTAAACCATTGTGAAGTCCATGTTCTTGCTAAAAGAGTGAACTTCACTGACTCTCAACTATGGTAGACTTACTCAGAAAGTCTCCAAAGTTAGGCCTTAAAAAAGAAACCAAGTGTAAAGGCTCGGATCTGTCACTACCGCGAAATTCCAGAAACGAACCCTAAATTTCAGGCTGGCGCATCTTGCTGACGCCTCCAAGTCATCTCAAATGATCCGAGAAGATCTATAAGGTCTCTATTTGATAGATCCAATCTTCTGCGTCTGAAGACAGCTGCCCGCATACTCCTGTACCCTCTGATGGTCGAGAAGGAAAAAATGTGTTTCTTCTAAGGTCTAAGAAGAAATAGGCCACTTGTGTTAGAGTTACCAAATGAAGAGCCAGCTTTAGCTCTACACCACTCCAAAAAACACCCTAATTGGGTTGGAAAACCTTGAGGCAAATGTCCTTTGTACAAGCGATAGCCTCAGCTGTCTCCTTCGAACAACCCTCTAGATCTTAGGGGTTTTCCGAAATACTGGAGGCAGATAGACCTAAAGCTTGATGGTTTAAAATAAAGCGTTCGTGATCCTGACACGGGAAAAGGACTAATAACATGCTTCCAGCATGCACCCAGCATGGTCCCAGCATGAGTCCAGTATGGTTCCAGCATGCTGCCTACGCTCAACATGCCGTGAGAGAGAATCAGGATCTAGAACCGCCTCCCAAAACACGTCCATATCGGTCGCAAGAAACCGATATTAAAGCTAGGCTTGTTGAAAAGAAGCATCAACAACGTGAACCTCATGCTGTGAAGTTAAAACCTGATCGTGTGTAACCAGCGAGTGTTCAACAAACTTAAAGCCAAAGCTTGACGCGAAGGAGTGTTAGCTGCGAGGCCAGAGAGATGCGAGGGAGAGACAATATTCTGTTTATACTGCTGTGAGAAAAAAGACTTGACTGTATGCGTCTAGCATGCAACCATAATGTTGCATGTGCTTGCATTGCCATAAGGTGTCAGCGTGCTGTATGCTTCCACCTTGTTGTGTAGATACAGCGCTCTGTGTGTGTCCCGCTTGTTGTAAATCTACAGCGTGCTGCGTGGAGGCGACAGCATAGCATCCGGTCATTGGCGGAAAGACGTATCTGTTTGCCGAGAGTTGTCCGCGTGTAGCATGCATCCCCATGAGTGATAGTCGTGCGTCCCGCAGACCGCGAAGATGGGACAACTCGTTGAAAGGATCAACTTTGACTGTCAGCGTCCAACATACAACCAGACTGGCGTCTGTGTCTGTGACTGCGTGAGGGAGAGACCAGAACTTGCGTCTGTGTCTGCGTGACGTCTGCCGTAAGAGAGACCAGACTGCTACAAGCACCCGCTCTAACGCTTCTCGTAACACGAGCATATCTCTGCGAGGAAGCGTTACTAAGCATAGGAGAACTATGCTTTCTGACACTAATCGGAAAACCATTTCTTTGGTCTATGGTAGTCCTTAGACTCTTTTAGGAGAAAATTTTCTCCACCCCGAGAATCGTAAATACTAAACACAGATGAAATTGACCTCTTTTAGTTCAGACCAAACCTACACTCACGGGGTAGCGTGTGCCCCAACTCAAGCGTGGGTGAAGGCCGGGAGAGAACATCAACCTCAGTCCTGTGAGCGACCTGGGAGAGTCCCGATGACATTTCAAGCGCGCCTTGTGCGCGAACTGAACGTATCCAATGCTGTGAGATACCGTCAACAGTAGTCACTAGACCTCAGAAGAAAGTACTAGACATTTCCCCAAACTGGGGGAGGAGTAGAAGCGTGAATAGAAGCAAACTGAGCACCTTTTCTCCCGAAGAACTATGTGTCTTACACAATTCTGGTGCTGACATGTCGCCTTCTTCCGAAAAGAAAAAACTTCCGGCAAACATTAGTTACTGCAGGATAAGTTATTAGAAAACATACGACTCCTGAAAGGTCTTGGACATATTGATTGGTGACTACCAAGTCTAGGTTTTGCGTCCTTTGACGAGGACAAAGTCTTTCCTCCCTGGAAGTGCATCAGATTCCAGAGGAAGAGCTAGGATTGTATGTGACTTGTCTGACTTCCGCTTCTCTCGCGAAAGAAAAAACACACTCAATTGCTTCCTGTTTAAGCATCACAACACGCCTGCTGCGAGGGTAAGTTCTGTTCGCGTGCATACATGACGAGTAACTTCCTAGTCTGGTAGACATGGAAAACGTAGAACGTCATTCTCGTCAGGGAACTGCGTTCTAATACGCAGGAAAAAGTTACAAGATCCATGATACCATAGCGATGACGAACTGATCGCTTCAAGACATTTCAACTTCACTCTTTTCAAGATACTATGTCACATGGTTGTGATGTCATAGCTTGACAATTGTAGGCTAAGAAAAGAGCATTACTTCATCATTCCAAAGTGGAGAGGGAACGTCTTGGACTGCATCAACAGTATCGCTTGGCGGAACAAACGTTTAATGCACGAGGTCCGCGAAGTACCTCGGCCTACCGACCTTCCTTCTCCCAAGGTTGGAACGTAAGGAAGAGGTATAGGACAAACACCTCCTCCAGAGCACTGCGCTATGTTTACGAGTCACTAACAAGAGCGGTTTAAAAACATAATACATTAAATCATAAAAGATCTGCCCGTGCTGGGAGATATACTTTTACGTTCTATTTTCATAAAGGCCTTAATGCCCTTCCTGCTGTTGCAGCTGCAGGCGCTGCATCAATCTCAACAGTAAGGTTCGTTATTTTTCTAAGAATGATTTAATGTTGATTTATTTATTTATTTTCCTATTAATTTACTGGTCCATCGTTCCCTAAAGGAGCCCTTAGGGTTAAAGCATCTTGCTTTCCCAACTAGGGTTGTAGCCTGAGCAGTCGGTTTGCGTTGAGCAGGTAATCGAAGTAATGGATCCACTTTCTCCCACCGCTGAACATTGCTGTTGGTAGGCCACCTGTGCGACAATGAGTCCTCACCGTTAAAGACACGTCGCCTGTGCGACCGTGTCAAAGACCAGAATCGAGACACCCAACCGCACTGTTAACAGCAGGCTGAAAAGACTGCATAAACAAAGACAGTTGCTCTTTCATGCCTAACCGCAAAGATCAAGGATCAACCTTAGGCGAAACGTATTCAGCATTATCTTCGTCGATCCATAGGGCTTGCCACTGTCGAGAGACGACACCCATCAGGTGGAGGCGGCGGCCTGCATCCGCGCCGCATGAAACGTAACACACGCAGAACGAATCTAATTTTGTTTTCAGCTTAGCGCCTGAAGCGCGCGTATGATGTTTGAAAACACTAATACTTCGCTTTATCTATAGCGAGGGTGAGCGTTCTGGTGATCGACAGAAAACGCTCGAGAGGACTTCAGTTCGGGTCTTAAAAGACTGTAACGCCTGGTTACCCTCTCGATTCCTTTCGCCGTTCGACTTAACTTCTCCCCTGGGTCCGGGAGCTCGACAGAGGTCTAAGGCTAGGATAACTACAGGTCCGAATAGCAGCACTCTCCACTGAATAAAATTCACTGCATAATTTATCACTAAAAAATTTGCACTTTACTCTTTGGTACAAAGATAGTTTCATAATTACCTGAAAACCAAAGTATACGCTCTCTCAAACGAAATGAACTCCGTAGGGAGAGCCTTATAATTCTGTCACTGGTTTGAATGGGAATGCAAAAGTACCGAATCCCATATAAATGCAACAAAATATTAAATATCAAATATTACCTTAATAGATATATTTATAAATTAAAATAAACCCTTAAATTAAGGGGTTCCAATAAAAGACGAATTGTCACTCGCACCGCGCACCATTGGAGCATCTACAAATAATATACGAACAATTTTAGTATTCCAAAAACCACCAAGGCAACAACGATACATAGAATCGTGCGCTACATCGATTGTAAAGAATACAGCATCGTATAAAATAAACTGAACTGTAACTTCCTTTAATCTCTGACTAAGGAAAAAAATACTGAAAGGACCAATTAATTGCAAAATAAAATGTTCCTTTTATATAGTACAACTTAAAACTTGAAAAGTGCGAAGAATGTACAATTCATAAAATCGCTACAATATATTGTAATATCGTAACAATACTGACTACTGCGTAACAAAAATAAACTGAATGCTAGGTAATCTTTGCAAACACATCAAAGATTATCTAAAGAAAACTGTGCTCGCGCGAGGGTTGTAACCTCTGCATTCCATGCTTTTAATTTTCTCTGGTATATTTGGAAGATTTATATCAGAAAAAGTACAAAGAAGGACTTTTTCGCCGGCCGTCACAGGTCGACCCAGAAATAATTCTTTTAATTTAATTTATAACTTAATACTTTAAAAGCATATTCACTTATCATTCTTTGTAAAAAAGCAAGACAGACTTTTAGCCTAAGGAAGAGACTGTGACGTCATCAATGGATGAAATGTTTACATTCCGGCCTTATGCTTTCGTGAGGTTTAAAATAGGTTGAAAAACTTTCTAATCCTATCTTTTAAGTTATAAATACGTGATCACAGATCAAATAAAACAAATAAGCGAAAGCCCAAACTCAAAAACATTAATACATCACCAAATAACGTCCAAACAGAGTAAGAAAACGAGAGAGAATTTCCAATAGTACTGCCAGCTATGGTCGGCAGAGAAAATCTGAATTGGTTGAGTATAGTTCTACCTGTAGTACCGCGAGGGCGCTAGGGTACACCTGGTATATCTCCGCTAAGCCACGCGAGATTTTGAATTTCCTGCCGAGGCGTCAGGAACTTTAGTTTTACATTTAAAATTGGAAATAATTTTCATTTTTACTATCTATACAAACCTTGGGCTGTTTACAACGGATATTATTTCGGCGATAGATGAAAACTAACCAAAAGACTTTTTAGCGAGGTACAGTATACCAAACCACTGTTAGAAAGCGGGGGTATACCTACCACCCTGCTCACACTCACACCAGTTACATGATGTCACTTTTTTATTACAGACAGGACTTTAGAGGGGAATAGCTGATAGAAGGATAGGTCTAAGTAAATAACTAAAGGTTTATATAGTTAGGAAAAATTTAAATAATTTCCAAATTTGTCATTTGTTCTGGCACTATTTACAAACCCTTTTGCTCTTTACAGTGGAGACACCATTAAAGTGGGTGGAGGTCCCTCAGCTTACTGGCTGGTGGTTGATGCCTCAGGATGTGACTCTGTGCTTCACATGACCTTGATAAAACCATCCTATCACCTCGCTAACTCTCCAAGTGTGAAAGATAACGCCCTGAGCAATCTTGTGCGATAGTACATGAACTAAGCATTGTGACTTGGCTGGTAAAAATAAACTTGAAGCTAAACTTCACACTTCACACTTAATCTAGACCTTGCCCGACCCCACCTCGCTTGGAGTTTGGGATCATAACAAATATATATACAGTACTGTACACATATATCAGGTTACACAAGGGACTATGGTACCCACCTTGCAGTCAAGAGGAGGTCTGCTTGCAGAGTTCCTCAAATGCTAAAATCCCAAGAGAAGGGAGAATGAAGAACGAAGATGCCAGTCACTAGCACATTCATTCTCGTATTACTTCCAGGTAACATCTGTCCTCCAGAGACTGCTACTTGTCCTACAAGGTAACTGAGGTGTTTCCGACCATGTTTTGTGCAGCCACCACCGGACCTATAGAAAAGGTGTTCAGATTCCTGTGGGTTATGTCTTGCAGGTAGTGGGTGGTGAATGCAGTTGGACATTTCCACACACCCCCTTGTAACACCTGCATCACTGAATAGTTTTTTTGAATGCCAGAGATGTACTAATCCCCTTGATGTCATGAGCTCTGGGTCTGCAGCCAAGAGGAGGGGAATCCGGCTCAAGGGCTCATCCAATCATCTGCCTGATACAGGCCAAGGATGTGTTCTTGGTGATCCTCCGGTTGACCCTGCCTGTACTGACAAACAGTTTTTTCATGTGTAGGCAAGCTCTTGCGGTTCACTTGAGATACTTCCTCAGCACCCTCACAAGGTATTGAGACAGTTGATCCGGATCTTCAGTTACAGAACGTACACTCTCAATTCAGAGGGCCTAAATCTAGGATTTACTACAGCTGGATTTTCAGTCTTTGCTACAAACTCAAAAACGAAGTTGAGTCACTTCCTCAATTCCCTTAAAAGGGAAACGTTGTAGGACAGACCATGTAACTCGCTGACTCTCTTGGCAGATGACAAGGCTAACAGAAAGACCGTCTTCTGTGTCAAGTCTCGATCTGATGACTGACGAATAGGTTCATAGGGGGCTTCTTTCAGGGCTCGTAGTACATAAACTATGTTCCAAGGAAGAGGTCTGACTTCAGAATGAGGGCAAGTGCACTCAAAACTTCATATGAGGAGAGAGAATTTGATCAAGGAGGAAATGTTAACTACACTCAATCTAAACGTGAGGCTCATGGCTGTGAGTGGTAGTCTTTCGCTGCCATGACTGAGAAGAGTTTTTCCTGAGGTACAAGAAAAACTCCCTTATCACAAGGATAGTGGCACAAAAGATAGACCACTTCACCTGGTAGAAGGTGGAGAATAACTCCCAGATGTATCCTGTCATTCTTCTGCAAAAAGCCTCTCGGTGAGAGGAGTTGCTGGACATCCTCCCAGAGTGAATACGTACCGATGCTACTGCCGAGGAAAATCTTCGCGTGTGGTTGTCTGAGTAGATTGGAAAGCGGAGGGAGCACCCTCAGTACCTCTGTAAGCAGGTGAAGGACGGAAACCCCTCTGTTCTCTGTGGGGAAAGCGTCATCCTGGTTTGATGCCTTGGTGAAAGGCGGTAAGACAGGCAGTCGCAGTTACAGGTCCACCAGTTAGTACAGCTGAAGAAGACGGTTTCCTCCACCTATTGACCCTAGGTGGAGGCCTGCCACCTTCAGGGCCCCAAACCTTCAGATGGTCATCTCTCCCATCAGGAGGGTGCGTGGGGCTGGGGGATTTTCTACTAACATTATGCAAGACTTCCCACAGCTTCAATTAACTCCAGTTATGATGACCAAGCAGAAGAGGAGAATGAGGAAACCGAATACCCTGCTGGGTAATAATCTCTATTCCTGTATGAACTGGGGCTCTCTATTTCCAAGGGAGGTCTCACTTGTGGCAATGTTCCGCCCATCTCCTATAGAGGTGCTTCCCCTGGAACTTAGACCTGTCTCCAGACCACCAGAAGAACCTGTTGCAGTACCTTCTACAAGAGACGGTCAGACATTTTTAGGACGACAGGAACCTTTCAGACCTTCACTGCTGGAGGAATTCCTGCCACCTCGGAGAGAGTCTAGATACAAAGACGGTGCCAAAGAATGCCAGGCCGAGAGCGGCTCTCCAACAAGAAAGAGCTTGTGGGATCTCCCCAACAGCAGGGACGTCTTCAAGCGATGTTCCTTCAGTTGATGACCTCGACGCCCTGCCCCAGGCTCGTATGAGTGAAAGCTCGGAGGTGGATGACGAACTGGACTTTGATGATGACTACCTCCCCAAGGCTGCCAGCCCAAAGTTCAACTCAGAAGTGGAGCAGAAGGAGTTATTGTATACCTTCTGGCAGGTTCTAGCCTGCCTGAGGACCATCAATGGGTTAGCGGACCCGGACACAGTCCCTTAGGAGGGCAAGGAAACTGTCCTTGACCTTGTGTACAGCCCCAACAACCTCCTAAGACCAGTACAACTCTGCCCTGGTAGAAGGTGTTGACGGTGGCCAGGAAGAAGGCGTTCTCTCCGATCAGGCTCGCCCTTAAAACTCCTCCCTCCACCATTTGTACCATAGAGAAGATATTATGAGGCCTTGGGTGAGCCTCATCTGGCTTTACCTCTGGACTCCGAAGTCTCTCTCTTAAGGGGAGTCTCATTAAAGAGGCTTTCTGGGCTCTTAGCCTCCTTTTCGTCGACCGAGATCCTAAACATGGAGAAGGTTGCAAAGTACCCCATGCAGGATACTTTGTGGCTAGATCTGTGGCTGGGATCCATGGGCCCCTTGTTAGAACTGAAGATTGGTCCAAAGATTCTACAAGGAAGTCTATGGAAACCTTCCTTTTATCAGGCACCCAGACCATTGAGTTCCTCGTTCACCAGGTGGTTAACCTGTCGGCAGATAGAAAGACTCTGGCTTGGGCAGAGTCAATTTCCATACCTAGGTATCTGATACATTGTTGAGGGACAAGGCTGGACTTGTCTAGGTTCAACTGGATTCTCAACTCCTTGCAAAAGTCGAGACGACGAACTCTGTAACATATGAGCAAAACTCGTGACTTTGCTAGAAACCAGTCTTCCCAATACCAAAGAAACCTGATATCCATGGAATGAGCCTAGGCTGAGACAAAGGCAAAGATCCTGGTAAAGACCTGACCTGTTCTGAAAAGCCTGAAGCACAGCATTTTGAAGTTGAAGACCTTGTCTCTGAAAAGGAACCTCAGGTAACTTTCTCAGTCCGGGATGGATGGGGATCTGAAAGTACACATCTTTTAGGTCTATGGTCAAAAGAAAGTCTTTCTTCCTGATGCTCTGAGGAACTGTGGCTGGGGTCTCCATCTTGAACCTTACTTGTAGAACAAACAAGCTCAAGTGGGAAAGGTCTATGATGGGTCTCCAGCCCTTGTTGGCTTCTCTACTAGAAAGAGGTTGCTGAACAAGCCTGGAGAATGATCTAAGACGGCTTTTATGGCCCCTTTGACCAACACCTTGGGCACTTCCTCTTGAAGGACGAGGAAGGTCTCTTGTGGAGCCCTTCGAATAGAATGGTCAGAGTATCAGAGTCAGAGTTAGCAAGGGTGGGCAGTCTACAAACAGGACTCTATACCTTGAAAAGAGAACCTCAACAGGCCAGGAATCGGCCGCAAAGAAGTGTCACCTGTCCTAATGGCTCTGCAGGCATCCTCCACTGGTGGTAAACTGGGGGACTTGCCCTCCCTAGTGGGAGCCTCTACAGCTGCAATTCCTTCGTCTAGAAGGGTGTTCTCTCCATCAAAAGGTTGACTGGTGATCTAGCCTCCTAAGGTGCCGAGTCCATAGGAGGTAACAAACTTCTCTGTTGGGTTGGCTACTTAAAATGAGTTTCTCAGAGGGTGTTGAAGGGCAGGCAACCTTGGGACCGCAGCTCTCTTCATAAAGGAAGACTGGTTAGCCTTCTAAGTAGCTGCAGCTCCTGGAGGTGGGAACAATGTGGGAAAGTCCACCAAGTTGGAGTTCCTCAGGCACAGGACATCTTTGATGGACAGCTGGTTGGTACACCTGGCCAAAACAGTGTCATGCCTCTTGAGGGAAACTATCAGGTGGAGGAGAAAGCCAAAACAGTGTCACGCCTCTTGAGGGAAACTATCAGGTGGAGTAGAAACTCCAGAGCTTTGGCTCTAAATCTTGAAAGATCTATGAACTTTAAGAATGTCCTCGTTCTTCATATCTTCTGTCATGGCAAAACACAACACTGCTTATGACCAGTGATCCAGCTAAGAGCAAGCCTGAATGGCAGACATAGCAGCAATTTCCATGTTCTGCATTTCAGATCCAGAAAGTCATCAAAAGTAATCAGGGCATAATCTTCCTGATTTGGCTCCTCTTTTGGAGTATAGGGTGGTTCAGTCTTAGGAACATCGCCAGAAGATTTAACTCTTCCATGCCAGTCCTTACTTTCTTGGATATCGTTATGCATATGATGAGAAGAGGGAACAGAGAAAGACAGGGAACAATTATATTTACTGCTCTGGTAAGGCTCTCTACCTCTATAATCATCAGAGGGACCAGCAGGAGTCCTTTTTAGAGCTCGACCAATGAGATGAATAGGACCTCTCAGAGGAAAGACACTTACAATACCTCCAACGAAGGCAGTGTCTGTGACGCTTTTCAGCTGGTATGACATTCCGTGTGGATGGGGGTACTACCTGAGGAAATGGGGGTAAGGGTTCAGGTACCCTTTTCCTCTCCTTATTCTGAAATATCTGAAAAGAAAGGATCTGGCTGTTCTGGAGAAAGAATAATCTTTGAAGTAGTATGAACAATAGGCTTGCGTAGGTTGTGGTAAAATAGTAGGTTTGTCATTGTTATGACACCTCAGGATATGTATGTAGGATCCAAACAAGGTAAATGAGTTCTAGAGGTGAGGCTACCTGGTAGTCCACCTGGGTTGACGTAGATACTTTACACAATCATAAGTAACGTCAGCACATCTAGGTGCTTGGGGGATAGCAAGATTAGATCGTGCATCTTTAGGATGTAAAATGACATCATAGTCATTGCACAAAACATGCTCATGCATTGGAATGACGGTGCGGTCTGTGACGTCAACATGCGCAGGGATGTCGGCACATGCATACAAGTCAACCTGTGTACGCTGAGGTAAAGTGATACATGTTGTTGAAACCTGCAACATAGATGTCATAGTAGAGCCAGTGAGGAATTTAGGCTTCCATAATGACTGCTTGGAAGGAGATGACGCAATTGTGCTTTGACAAATCAGCCAAACCAATAAAGTCTGAATCATAGTCAATCTATAGGAAGTCCGAACAGCGTCAGAATAATAGGGAAATTCTGGGATGAGCCCAAATATTCTTACGAGAAGAGAGATACCAGGGCAAGCCAAACTCTTATGAACGAGTGGGGGAACGATAAGGATCTTTCAACAGGGCCGCCTGAGTATGTGGGAAAACGGCAGTCTTGACTCTAGAGTGTGGCATTCTCGAGTGAGAATGAAAGGAGACTTTTGATGCTTTTAAGGGTGATACCTCAAGAAGCAAAAAGTCATCCTGCTGAAACTCTGCCAAATAGGGCTCACCACTAAGTGCACCAGTGGGAGGCAAGGGAGATCTGCATAAATCAGTATAATCAGGCACTAAGGACACTGGGACTGGATTAAGCACAGTAAGTACAGGGGCCATAGCCTGAGGATCAGTCTCAGGAAGTGACTCATGACCACTAGGCCAATGGTGGAAATAATACATCAACAAAGTTATCATCAAATTCTCGGCCACCATACCTGGTTACCGGAGTCCTTGAGGCCTCAGGAAAAGGAAGAATGGGTTGGGGTACGTTGTGCGTTGCAAAAACTAGCTTATGCATTTTGCTATCCAAGAAGCAGATGAGGAAGAGGAACAATCTCTTTAAGCTAGTTTCTTACGACGGGAACGACATTACTCCCAATGAGAGGACAGCCACTCCCTACAATACTCACATGGAGATACCATGGAACACCGCTTACCACAGCAGTTCAAGCAAACAGGATGCAGGTGTATCTTGACCCGACTCATTTAAGTGCCACAAGGACGAACATCCTGGCCAGGTCCAGTCCGCATTACACAAGCAACAGTAGACATTAAACCACAACAAAGCACTGCAAGGGTAATCCATTGTGGTGCGTGTTGTGATTGTTGAGCGGCAAAAGAGGACAGCCTCTTGACAAGACGACCAGAACAGTGAAACTTACCTCGCAGCAGGACGTAACATGGAGTTTCCTAGCATCCATTATTTAGTTACCAATTAGGCACCTTTTCCTTCTTTCTGGTTTGTATCCAGGTAAGGATAGATAGGGTATTTAATGATAATTTTTCTCACCACTGGGGATCATAAGGACACAATTATTATATTACAGGGTTATTTAATAAGTGGTGAACTCCTGTTAAAACCAAAAACATTGCTCCCCAAACACAAATGTATACTCTACAAGTACCAAATGCGCACAAGAGCAAGACATGGCAAGCACAACTTAGTCTTGTAAGTGTATTCTTCCGTGCAAATTTTACACTTACAGTAGTATACAGTCAAACCTCGTTAATCGCAGTTTCAGTTTTTCACGGCCAAGGAGGAGAAAAAAAAATCCTTTGTGATCATTGTTTACCCACCATAAAGAATTTTATTTCTAATAGTTGGCAACAGCATTGGGATGGCCAAGAATAATGCAATACCTATTAAATAAAAATTCTCATAAAAACTGCAATAAAATTCAAGCTGGGCCATGATTTAAAATAGCCAGCGCTCCTTTACACTGGGAGCGCTGCATGCCACTACCTATCTTTACACCTAGCTGGTCCTAGCTCTCTCTCTCAGTACAGTGTTTATCCATTTACAGTGGTAACAAATTACAGCTATATTTGAAATAAACTGAATTTTGATTTGGTGTTTCACTTAACTGTATCCAATAATAATGCATGTAATATTCACATTTTAGTATCGTATTTATAATTAAAAACACCGAATTATAATCTCATGAATTATTTACATTCAAATCAGCTGATCAAATCTGCGTAGTACGTCATCAATCTATGTATTCACTTTCACGGTATTATCCCACTGATATGACCATTCACTTTCACAGAATTACCTCACTGATATAACCTATCATGCACATTAGTATGATATCTCCTTCACATTATTATTGTCCTTCACATTACTATTGTCCTTCACTTATTATTATTATATCCTTAACCTTTTTCCCAATTCCTTCCCAAATCCCTTTCATACATTTACTTTGATCTCCCAAACACATCTACAACGTATTTTTCCAACTCTTTTGATTCTCATTATTTTTTGCGATTTCATTCATATTCTCTTTTCTAGCATTCATTCATCATTTTCATCTTATTAATCATTCTAAACCTCTATCTTATCCCTCATTCCACATACAGTATTCCCATTCCTATTTTTCATTCCTTCTTCTCGCATTTTACAAATTCATTCATTTC
This sequence comes from Palaemon carinicauda, assembly GCF_036898095.1. Lineage (NCBI taxonomy): Eukaryota > Metazoa > Arthropoda > Malacostraca > Decapoda > Palaemonidae > Palaemon > Palaemon carinicauda. The sequence continues at coordinate 81,294,686 of NC_090751.1, forward strand.
GCTGATTTATATAAATTAACGTAGATGTGGCAGAGGAAATGTGCAAGGAGAAGGAACTTGGCTACCGCCCTCCCCCTTCTCGTCTCTTTTATCATATTGTTTCGTCCTTCTCTCTCCCTGTTGTTTCCTATAACTGTATCCAATAATAATGCATGTAATATTCAAATTTTAGCATCGTATTTATAATTACAATCATAGCAAAATGACAAATTCATAGATAATTTGTATTTTTCCTAAAGATACAAACCTTAGCTATTTATTTTGGGGTATTACTTTCGGCGATGCTGAAATGACAAGCCATTAAAATTTTGCGAGGGTTAACTACCCATGCTGCTAGTTAGAGGGGGGGGGGGAGGTTAGCTTGCTATCGCTCCTGCTCACACACAGGTGATTTAGCTCATTTTGCTTGGAGGCAGGGATTCAATGGGGATAGGGCTGGCGGGTAAGTTTGTATAAATAGCTAAGGTTTGTATCGTTAGGAAAAGTACAATTTATCTACGAATTTTTCATTTGTTCCGTAACTGGAATACAAACCTATGCTATTTATTTAGGAGTGACTCACCCATTAGGAAGGGTGGACATCCCTGCCAATTTGGCTTTTGGCTATACCCGGGGGCTCCTTATCCGAGTATATAAGGAGTCCCTGTGCCTCGCTAAAACCTTGCTACGCAAGGTCCGCGGCCTACGCAAGCTGTGCGCTGAGACATTTAGAAGTGTGACTGTCCAGGTAAAGTTATTCTGAGTCTTTTTGTAGGAAAAACTGTTGGAACCAAGACTTCCCCAATACCACCTCGCCAGGGTATGGGGACACAACAGTATTAGCTTAATACTAGGTACACAAGGGGCCTGGTTTACCTGCAGTGGTTTGAGGTCAGCTTATGCTGAGAACACAGGATGCTGCTTTCCCCAAGAGAGGGGAGGATGAAGAAAAGAATAAGAGCCAGTCAAATCTTTTCATTCACGCAGACTAAAACCGGGTAACAGTGCCCTCAACATTCTGCTACTTGTCCGATAAGGAGCTTGAGGTCTTAAACCAGCTGTTGTGCAGCCACCACAGGACCGATAGAGATCATATCAAGTTCCTGTGGGTCATGTCTTGCAGGAGAAAGGTTGTGAAAGTCACCTGGAGCATTCACACCCTTGCTTGTAGAACCTGCGTCACAGAGTAATCTGCTTAGAAGGGCCATGGGTATAGCTATGCCCCTGATATTGTGGGTCGACGTGTTGGATGAGGATCTGGATTCAGAGCGTAATTGATGACTCTGTGAATCCTGCAGAGATGACGTTTTGGTGATCCTCCTCTTGTCTCTCCCAGTGCTGACAACAAGAGAAGGCACCCGGGTGGGCTGTTGCCGTTCTCTTGAGGTAGAGCCTCAAACCTCACCCCGGGTACAGTGACAGATGATCTGGATCATCAGTTACCGAGTGGAGACTTGTTGTCTAGGATCCATCACCTCTGGAGACTGCATCTGACAACAAACTCTAGAACGAAACTGAACATTGCCTTTCACCCTCTTCATGAATGGGCGATGTCGAAAAAGAGACCATGAAGTTCCTTGACTCGTTTGGCCACTGTCCAAGTATGTAGGAACACTGTTTTCTAAACCAGGTGAAAAATTGTTGCCTGGTGGAGTGGAACGTAGGGAGGTTTCCTTAGAGACCGGAGAACTCAAACCATGTTCTGAGAAGGTCTCCTCAATTCCTACTGGAAAAAGGCAATTTTGTAAGTCCGCATGAGTTAGGAAAGATCTAGATATGAAGTGATCTCCCTTCCTTTCAGATTGGAGGCGAGGCTCAAGGTTGAGTGATCGTCTTTACCTGCTGAAACTGAAAAGGGGGTCTTTTCCTCCTGAATATGCTCGAGGATTCTGCTATTGCTGGAATAGAGGTATTGAGTGGAGAGATATGCTTTCCCATGACACCAACCACAGAAGACATTATACTTTGCCTGGTAGACTGATGCTGAGGAATTCCTCAGATTTCCAGACAACCTCTTCGCAACTTACTGCGAAAAGCCTCTCAGAGAGAGGAGGTACTGGGTAGTCTCCAGTCATAGCAAAGCTTAAGCTTATGGTAGATGTTGAAGTGTGGTTGTCTGTGACATGAAAAGGGTTCTCTTGAGGGCTCTATCAGGAGCTGCAGGTTTGGAAACCGTTCTGCGTAATGCCATAGCAGAGCTATGAGAGCCCTTGAGAGGCTGATCGATGGGTTAGCCTTGTTGAGTACCTTTTTCTTCAGATAAAAACAGGGAAGAGACGTAAACGTCATCGTTGTACCAACTTTGTTGCCATGCTTCTTGACAGAGACCCTTGGGTAGGACTGGGGAGCAGCGGAACCTGAGGTTCAGGGGCATTGCGAACAGATCCATGGTTGGAGAACCCCATAAAGTCAGGACTTCGTCGGCTACAAGGTGATCCAAAGACCATTTGGTACACCTTATCTGAGATGCTGTGCACAGATTTTCGGTGAGCACTTAGACTGATTTAATACACCTGAAATTTAAAACAAAAGCACATAAATGTTTTATTGAAGCACAATTAACTATTTAAATAATCGTAATTTTCAAAAATGCAATAATGCTTACAAAATGAAATCAAATATATGAGAGAGAGAGAGAGAGAGAGAGAGAGAGAGAGAGAGAGAGAGAGAGAGAGAGAGAGAGATATCAGCTATTCATAAGTAATCAAATGCACAGTTTTTGTTTGTTTGTTTAAAAGAAACAATTATTATCGAGATATTAGGTTTTCAGTTTATAAAATAAGCTGTATTTCTGTTTAAGAAAAGATAGATAACATACTGCGCAAGAAACAACACATAAGAAGTTGCATCATGCTTCTAGAATAGCGGCGTAGGCTACAAGTCAAACAAAAACACAGAACACTTACAGTAAGTACAGTTAAGCTGTACTGTAGTAATATTACTGTACATATACTACAGTAATATAAAGTACAGTATCACTGATTATTAGGTTACAGTACAGTATTACTAGATAGGAACAACTTTTGTTATAAAGAACAGTAAGGGGATGATGACGACTCGGTAAAGTTTACCTTCGCACAATACTACTGTACTGTAACCTTACTGTGTCCGGTACGTAGTGTACATATGTGTACATATGTGTACTGTACACTGTAGATATGATTATAAACTGTTGTAGAAACCAAATTAAAGCAATGTTATTCAGTATTTACTGTGCTGATCATCAGCTCGGCCACCGGCTCGTGGCAAGGGGCTGTGACTTTTTAGGTTACGAGTTAGTCCACCCTAGTGTAGTATCTATTCGCGAAAATTTGGTTATCGTGTCTGTGTTTGTAACCTAACTATCGTGAATAACGAGGCTTGACTGTATTTAGTTATTGTCTCTGACACTTTATGCATCTTCCATAATAATCATAAGGTACATACATACATATACCAAGGCACTTCCCCCAATTTTGGGGTGTAGCCGACATCAACAAATGAAACAAAACAAAAAGGGGACCTCTACTCTCTACGTTCCTCCAGCCTAACAAGGGACTCAACCGAGTTCAGCTGGTACTGCTAGGGTGCCACAGCCCACCCTCCCACATTGTCCACCACAGATGAAGCTTCATAATGCTGAATCCCCTACTGCTGCTACCTCCGCAGTCATCTAAGGCATCAGAGGCAGCAGCAGGGCCTACCGGAACTGCGTCACAATCGCTCGCCATTCATTCCTATTTCTAGCACGCTCTCTTGCCTCTCTCACATCTATCCTCCTATCACCCAGACCTTCATTCACTCCATCCATCCACCCAAACCTTGGCCTTCCTCTTGTACTTCTCCCATCAACTCTTGCATTCATCACCTTCTTTAGCAGACAGCCATTTTCCATTCTTTCAACATGGCCAAACCACCTCAACACATTCATATCCACTCTAGCTGCTAACTCATTTCTTACACCCGTTCTCACTCTCACCACTTCGTTCCTAACCCTATCTACTCGAGATACACCAGCCATACTCCTTAGACACTTCATCTCAAACACATTCAATTTCTGTCTCTCCGTCACTTTCATTCCCCACAACTCCGATCCATAAATCACAGTTGGTACAATCACTTTCTCATATAGATCTCTCTTTACATTCATGCCCAACCCTCTATTTTTTACTACTCCCTTAACTGCCCCCAACACTTTGCATCCTTCATTCACTCTCTGACGTACATCTGCTTCCACTCCACCATTTGCTGCAACAACAGACCCCAAGTACTTAAACTGATCCACCTCCTCAAGTAACTCTCCATTCAACATGACATTCAACCTTGCACCACCTTCCCTTCTCGTACATCTCATAACCTTACTCTTACCCACATTAACTCTCAACTTCCTTCTCTCACACACTCTTCCAAATTCTGTCACTAATTGGCCAAGCTTCTCTTCTGTGTCTGCAACCAGTACAGTATCATCCGCAAACAACAACTGATTTACCTCCCATTCATGGCCATTCTCGTCTACCAGTTTTAATCCTCGTCCAAGCACTCGAGCATTCGCCTCTCTCACCACTCCATCAACATACAAGTTAAACAACCACGGTGACATCACACATCCCTGTCTCAGCCCCACTCTCACCGGAAACCAATCACTCACTTCATTTCCTATCCTAACACATGCTTTACTACCTTTGTAGAAACTTTTCACTGCTTGCAACAACCTTCCACCAACTCCATATAACCTCATCACATTCCACATTGCTTCCCTATCAACTCTATCATACGCTTTCTCCAGATCCATAAACGCAACATACACCTCCTTACCTTTTGCTAAATATTTCTCGCATATCTGCCTTACTTTAAAAATCTGATTCATACAACCCCTACCTCTTCTAAAACCACCCTGTATTTCTAAGATTGCATTCTCTGTTTTATCCTTAATCCTATTAATCATTACTCTACCATACACTTTTCCAACTATGCTTAACAAACTAATACCTCTTGAATTACAACACTCATGCACATCTCCCTTACCCTTATATAGTGGTACAATACATGCACAAACCCAATCTACTGGTACCATTGACAACACAAAACACATATTAAACAATCTCACCAACCATTCAAGTACAGTCACACCACCTTCCTTCAACATCTCAGCTCTCACACTATCCATACCAGACGCTTTTCCTACTCTCGTTTCATCTAGTGCTCTCCTCACTTCATCTATTGTAATCTCTCTCTCATTCTCATCTCCCATCACTGGCACCTCAACACCTGCAACAGCAATTATATCTGCCTCCCTATTATCCTCAACATTCAGTAAACTTTCAAAATATTCCACCCATCTTTTCCTTGCCTCCTCTCCTTTCAACAACCTTCCATTTCCATCTTTCACTGTCTCTTCAATTCTTGAGCCAGCCTTCCTTACTCTCTTCACTTCTTTCCAAAACTTCTTATTCTCTTCATATGAATGACCTAATCCCTGACCCCACCTCAGGTCAGCTGCCCTCTTTGCCTCACGTACCTTGCGCTTTACTTCCACATTTTTCTCTCTATATTTTTCATACTTCTCTATACTATTACTCTGCAGCCATTCTTCAAAAGCCCTCTTTTTCTCTTCCACTTTTACCTTCACTCCTTCATTCAGCCATTCACTGCCCTTCCTCATGCTGGCTCCAACAACCTTCTTGCCACACACATCACTTGCAATCTCAACATAAGGTACAAATTGTAAATATGTAAATGAACAGAAACGAAATAAGAGGAACATACAGTAAGTCCAGCAAACATTTATTTATGAATACCATAGAGAATATAAGAAAACTGATAGTCTAGTCCTCAGGAAATCATATAAAATGGTGAAATTAAAATACATTATATGGAATAGCTTTCCCTAAAATTTTTGATGAAAAGGTAAATAAATAAGGACCCATGTCAGAAAAGGGTCACGTACAGGACTGTACATGCTTGCCTAAACATGTAAAATGGACTTTTATTAAAAAAATCTATCTGAAACATGAAATATAGATGCTCTCCAAGACAAAAATGTAATAGGTTGAATGTCTACAATTCCAAGCCTAGAGGTCAAGAGTCAGTCACAAGGCCCCTTCAGTAATGATATTAAACTTTCTTAAATACCAACCTTTGTTGTAAATATTTTTCCGTTGTTGGGTCATCTTTCAAAAAAGAATGAATGCTATTGTAGTAATCCACACGGAATCCTGGCTTTAATCCACACATCTGCTTCTCACGAAGAGCTAGGTAACGAATCTGTAAAAAGTCACATAAAAATTTCTACTAAGAAAAGGACAATCAGTATTACTTTCATTCAAAAGTCCCCTGAAGTACAGAACATGACTATGACAAAAAGCCAAGAAATTTCAGTATTAAAATATTTTCTTTAGTGAAATGTAATTCTTTCGTCAACATTTTATAGTTTCCACACCAAACCTACATCTTACAAGCACAGTAATATAAACTGCACTAATATGACAAATTCGAAGATAATTTGTATTTTTCCTAGCCATACAAACCTTAGCTATTTACATTGGGTTTACCTTTTAGCGCAGCTGAAATGGCGAGCCATTAGAATTTAACGAGGGTGTATTACCCCCGCGCTAGTTAGCGGGGGGGGGGGGGGGGGTAGGGGAGTGGTAGCTAGCTACCCCTCCCCCCCCCTCACACACAGATGAATGCTGACTTTCACTTAGAGGTAGGATTTGTCTTGGGGGACAGGGCTGGCGGGCAAATATGTGTAAATAGCTAAGGTTTGTATGGTTAGGAAAAATACAAATTATCTTCGAATTTGTCATTTGTTCCGTAACCGAAATACAAACCACGCTATTTACATTGGGTGAATGAATGAATGATTTAAAGTTTTCAGGCATCCTGACATCTAAGGTCATTGACGCCGGTAACATTTAACTTTTACATTGGGTGACTTACCCATTAGGTAGGGTGGAAAGTCCCCAGCCATACTGGCTTTGGCTTTACCCGGGGACTCAGAATCCGAGTGAGTCGCACTCGAGAAAAGGAGTCCCTGCACCTCACAAGTTCCTTGCTCCGCAAGGAACCGTGTGGCCTACATAAGCTTGTGTGTGAAGGAAGAAGTGTGACCTGTCCTAGGCAGTTGACCTGGAGTTCCAGAAGGAACTCTGGGTTAGGACGTTCCTAATACCACCTCGTCAGGGTATGGGGGACGCGACAGTATTGATTCAATACTCGGAACACAAGGAAGCATGGTTTACCTGCAGAGGTTCGAGGTCAGCTATGCAGACACCAGGATGCTGCTTCCCCGTAGAGGGGATGATGAAGAAAGAAATAAGGGCCAGACATACTTCTTTCGTTCATGCAGACTAAAACCTGATAACAATGCCCTCAACCTTCTGCTACCTGTCCAAAAAGGAGCCTGAGGTTAGACCAGCTGTTGTGTAGCCACCACAGAGCGATAGAAAACATATCGAGACTCATTCTGTATTGCGAATGACCAAATGCAAACAAATTGAACCAGCTATTAAGGAGGACCAACTGTAATTGTCATTTCAGAGGATCCTGAGACATGGTTCAGCATCAAATCGGAGAAAGATCTTGAAATATCAACATAGAACGCTGAGAATAAGAAAGTAACAGTTGCCCTGCAACTAGAATATAACAAGAGCACGGAGCATACGTGCATGATGTCCTATCACATGGAGGCCGATGGCGTGGAAACCAACAAGTGTGTAGATCCCAGGTGCACTGAGGATCTGTTAGCATGAGACAGGTGTGTTAGAGGTCTATGAGGAGACGGTCTGCGACACCATCACGCTCCTTGTTGACGTCATCACCTTTATGTTCATTAATAGTGGAGATCATGCACGTGCATCTCAGTTGCGTGTGCCAGCCACGTTTGCTTGGAAGGAAGTACTGTATGGTCCAAATCCATACACATAGAGACCTTGCACATGGAGAGCTGTCTTGCAGACTGTTTCGAGATGGCCTGTTACGTTACGTCCTCACATAGCTCGTATGAGGAAGTAGCCCTTCCTCCACATTCCTTCAAATAGGCCATCATCTTTCTTGTTGACTCTCAGGAATTGTCTGGTAATAGGTGTGTGAACAGCTTTACCATCTACAATACTGCTTAGTGCAGGGTAAAACTTAGTATGTACCACTCAGTGCTGGGCACTATCTTAGTATGCACTGCTCCCTCTGGTACGCACTGTTCTTATGTATGCAGAAATAGATCGTTGTTACACACACAGCTACATTGATTGGTCATCTTTAAAGATGTCTTCTTTTTCGGGAGGAGAAACAGCACTCAGTCAGGGGCATTGCAATCAGTATAAGACAGAGAGCTATGCATGCTGACATTTCCAGAAAGCCTTCCCCATAGTACAGGACTAAACACAGGTGTAGAAGCGGCACATACTGATGTTTCTTCACATTAAGGAACGATTCTAGGCACTCACTCCTTCCCTACCTCTCCCAAAAGAGAGATTGCCCAGGATGGACTGATGAAGGGCAGCTGGCAGTATGTGCTCAGATCCTTACGAGAGTTGCGCATGCCAATATTCATCCCCACTATGGGACAACTCTAGGCACCTATTTCTTCTGGTATGAGATCAAGCACAGGTAAAAGGTGATAAACACATATACCTAGTACACTACTAATTGTCGCTTGTCTCGTGCACATGACTGACAATGAGAAACAAGGAACAAAAAGTATTTGGCGACATTGTTGCCAAGAGGCAGTAAGACACATCAAATGCTCAACCTCCAAATATCTGAAGACAGAGCAAATTCAAAAACAATTATTCTGCCAAAATGGGAGGGAAGAGGGGACAGGTAGTAGGTAACTTATGCGTATGAGGTGAGCTAACTGAATTTCTGTGTTAGGCAACTTGGACTTATGACAAACGCCAAACAATAGTGCCAACATTAACCAAGAACATCTGCTGACTGACTCCCAGGAACTGTCGCCAAGCGACATCTAGGCATCGGCAGGCAGAGATTCGCTTGACAACGAAAGCGTCTGGTCAGTCTGGTGCTAAGTGACATTTGGGGTTATAGATGATGCAAACCAATGTTGCTACACCAAACAGTAGACTTAATCATTGTCACTTATCTCAGGTGACTGTCTGATGACGAAAAGCAAGGAACCACGAGTAACTGGCGACACTGATGCCCAGTGAGTCGTAAGGCAAATACTGCTCAACCTCTGTTTGGCTCAGAAAGGAGTAACAAGGATTAAATTTATACCTAACAACTATCTCGTCGCCCAGCCGTATCATACAAGAACCCTTTAACCAAACACCAAGAATGACATTCTAAAACTAGCTAAATATAGTAATACAAAATAAACTCTTGTAGGTAAAGGAAAAATTAAGACTCCTGCCTGACAACCTCTCCTGGCGATACCAGCGGACCCAAGAACCAAGGTCACCAAAAGCCATAGAGACAGACTATGATTAATAGAGGTAAAGACGTAATGACCCTTAAGATCAGATTATGTAATGATCTTCCTAGTCAGGCAGTTAAATCAGAAAAACTTCAATGTTTGATCTAGCAGCAAAAGTTTCCTTTTGAACGAGCTGACAAAGGATTTTATGTTAACATGACCGAACTATCTGACATTGTTACTGGTCTTAAAATTTTCTATATTTATTACTAGTTACTTCTCTTGAACATTATTTCCATTACACACTGAGCTAGTATCCCTTGTTGGAGGCTTGGTCTTAAAGCACTCAGCCCATCCAACCAGGGTAGCAGCTCTGCTACAAGCAATGATAATAATATAAAGAAAATTTGACCAAATCATCTCTTGAGCATAAATACTGACATAAAGGATACGCGATTGAAAAAAAAAACTTCTGAGAAGATCCCTTTAGAAATTAAACGAAAGGGAGGAGGGGGATCGGATTTTTGCATAATTTGAGGAATAAACTTTACACTAATTCACAAACCTTCCCAACATCATTGTCCCTCCAAAAACCCAATAGACCCTTAAGAGTAACCTTCCCAGTCCCCTTGCTAAGGATTGAAGACTAACCATCCCAGGTCTAACAATTAATCTAAAACCCTCTATCTCCACCTAAACACTCTCTGGCACCGTTATGGGAACACACAGGGATTTGTTATGCAATTTACCGTCAGGCACCTAGGGTTCGCAAAAGGGGAACTCAGTCGTATCTTTACCTTGGTTACAGTCGACAGGTACCTGATGGGAGTTAAAAGAGAATGCTTATTAGCATTCATAAAAAACGGATTTTGAGCGAAGCGAAAAATCTATTTTTGGGTAAGATGGCCATGTCGTCCTGATGGAAGTTCCTCTAAGGTAGCTTCCTAGGGTATATTACAACTACGGCGATATTCCCAGAGAATTTACCTTAAGGTACCCAGAATTCTAACTCCTGGAGCGAATATCCCTAATAAAAGAATCAGGGATATCGCAAAATATCAGCGGACGTATTCTTGACACGCCACATGGCAATCTGTACCCCGAACAGAGTTAACACTTCGTAGGGGTCAAATGGCAAGAAAACGAAAACGATAAGAAAGGGGGGAGCCGTTCGTAAGGCATCTCTCTTCCCCGTTTCGTAAGCGTGCCCTGCGCCGCTCGCGGCGCCATCTGTATTCCTTGTAGCGATACACGAGGTGCTACAGATACTGTATGTAGGGAGGGGTCCTACAGCCCTTTCCCTTTTTTTTTTTTTTTTTTTTTTTTTTTTTTAAAGGAAAGGGGCAGGGCGGGTCCATCAGGACGACATGGCCATCTTACCCAAAAATAGATTTTTCGCTTCGCTCAAAATCCGTTTTTTGGGCTCAAGCCATGTCGTCCTGATGGAAGTGTACCAGAGCATTACTGTATCTGTGGATTCTCAAAACGTGCCGCACTCCTCAGAAATATTTCCCTAGTCAACTCGACCGAGAGACCTAAGATGTTACCGTTATACATCTTTTCACTAACCATAAACCATGATAGCGCTTCCTGCCCCCTACAGGAAAGAGTCCTACTAGACTCTGGGAAGGAACGAAGAGTACATATACCTATGTATGAATCACTGGCAAGCCCATATAGTGGTCTCACCCTATATGAAGTAAAGCATAGTCTGTAAGGAACTACAGCATCAAAAGGAAATATCGACCAACCCCATGGTCGAAACTGAGTTGGACAAAAGGTTTATATCTGTGTAAGAATAAACTTGCTGCCGCTACCGTCCTCTGAGAAGGATGGAGCCCTTTACACTAAGGAAAGTATAAACCAATGCAACAAGGCTTGCATCAAGGAACAGGCTATTATAGATATCCCCGATTAATGTACATAGGCTGAATGCTCAATAACTGATAAGAAATTGACATAGGTGAAGGAGACGCAAGGTTCCCGAGAACAAGTTTATTGACAAACAATAAATAGACATGGTTACCACAATTATATACATATCATCGGTGGATAACCAATAATTTGCACAAGTACGGTAGTAAACAGATATATGTTTATCTGAAAGAAAACATTAGAGCCACTTTTCACGTACCAAGGTATCAAAGTTAAAAGTCCATGTTACTAGCCACTGACATTAGCGTCAAAAAAGCTCGGCACACATGTCTGTACTTATGCTAAATTCACCTTAAAGACGGAACAGTCACTGTGGGCACCCGGTGCCCTCACTCCCAGATATAGCACCGCATATAACTATACACTCACCCTGGAATTAATAGTCCCAATTAAATCCACTGTTCCTCGCAGAGTTAAACAGCAGGGTTAACGACGCAACCAACTACTACCACAGACCTCTTTAGCTGCTCCACTTGCTTAGCATAGTGGCGAAAGAACACCCTGGAAGACTTCCAGCCAGTATATGAACGAAGGTGTTCAAAATCCATAAAGTTAAAGAAGTTTAAGAATGAAGCAACTTTCCTCGGATCATGACCTGCGGGTGAACTGTCGGGATCCGCTCTGCGAATAAAGTATGTAATTTTCGCCCTGAGTTGTTTCAAAGATAAATTCGAGCCCGATGTTTCTCCTCTGAACAGTTGACCCCCTTTGAAGTCTGAAGTTCTACGAGGATAGACCTTTAGGCATTCTACGGGACATAGAGATGCATCTTCTTTCAGAGGGCAGATTCTCCAGGGACCCCACCTGTTGGTGGGCAACTCGTTCTTAGCGAGAAAAGTAGGGTCCGGAAACAGGTTCAGTTCTCCCCCATCCAGGAACTGAACGCGGCCCTCATCTCTCGAGAGGGCTACAATCTCACTAACTCTGGCCCCGGACGCGAGTGCAAAAAGGAAGATAACCTTTTGAGTCAAATCCTTCAGTGCACACTCCTCATTATTCAGTAATGAGGCGAAATGAAGGACTTTATCTAAAGACCATGAAATAGGCTTTGGAGGAGCTGAAGGTCTAAGTCTGGCGCAGGCCTTCAGGATCTTATTAAAGATTTCGTTAGCGAGGTCTACCTGGAAGGCGTACAGAATGGGCCTTGTCAAAGCAGACTTACACGTAGAAATCGTGTTAGCTGCCAGCCCTTGTCCGTGGAGGTGGATGAAGAAGGACAGGCAGAAATCCGTCGAGATCTCATGCGGATTCTTCTCTTCGACAAAGGCCACCCATTTTTTCCAAGCAGACTCGTACTGCCTTCTAGTAGACTTGCACTTATATTCCTCCAGGAAGTCAATGCTGTCTTTCGAGATCCCGAACCGCTTCTTCACCGCTAGGGAGAGAAAATCATGAGCTGCAGGGTTCGGGTTTTCTGTAATGAAGCGTAGACAGTCGACTTCTGGACTCGCTGGGACAGAACTGGGTCCGGGAGTGGCAGAAACTTCAGTCGTAGTTCCAGAGCCAGAGGGAACCACACGCTGTTCGGCCACTTGTGGGCCACTATCGCTGCTACTCCCTTGAAGGACCTCAGCTTGTTGAGGACCCTCAACAGAAGGTTGTGAGGGGGGAACAGGTAGATCCTGGACCATCTGTTCCAATCGAGGGACATCGCGTCCACTGCTTCCGCCAAGGGGTCCTCGTACGGGGACACATATCGCGGCAACTTCTTGTTGTCCTTCGTCGCGAAGAGGTCTATCTGCAGTTCTGGGACTTGACTCGAGATGAAGGAGAATGATCCTGCGTCTAGGGACCATTCCGACTCTATCGGTGTAACCCTGGATAGAGCGTCCGCTGTCACATTGCGGACTCCTTGAAGGTGAACTGCCGACAGGTGCCACTTCTTCTTCTCCGCCAGTCGGAATATGGCCAACATCACCTGGTTGAGAGGTGGGGACCTCGATCCCCACCGATTCAGACATTTCACAACCACCTCGCTGTCCAGTACCAACCTTATGTGGATCGAGTGACGCGGGGAAACTTTCCTCAGGGTAAGAAGTACTGCCATAGCTTCTAGAAAGTTTATGTGAAAGGTCCCGAATAGCTTGGACCAGGTCCCTTGGACCTTCTTCCGATGAGAGTGACCTCCCCACCCTTCCTTTGAAGCGTCTGTGTGAATCGTCACTGACGGGGGAGGTGGCTGAAGAGGTACCGACCTCTTTAGACGACTGGCCTGAGACCACGTTCTGAGAAGAGAACGTAGCCGAAGCGGAACCGGTATCCTCAAGTCCCTTCGCGCGTTTGATGCAAAGCTTCTCCAAACTCCGGCTGCATCCTTTAGCTGTGCTCTTAGCACCGGGTCTGTTACCGACGCAAACTGAAGAGAGCCCAGAACCCTCTCTTGTTCGCGTCTTGATATCCTCTCGGAATCTAGAAGTCTCTTGACAGACCCCGCTATCTCCTTCCTTTTCGACATCGGGATGGAGAATCGGTGTGACACTAGGTCCCAGTGAATTCCCAACCACTGGAACCTCTGAGATGGAGAAAGACGAGACTTCTTTCTGTTGATCTTGAACCCTAGATACTCTAGGAACTGAATCACCTGTAGGGAAGCCTGCAAGCATTCCGCCCTGGATGCTGCCCACACCAGCCAATCGTCCAGGTAGGCTACCACCTGGATCCCTTTTAGGCGTAACTGTTTGAGCGCTGCGCTCGCAAGCTTCGTGAAGATCCTTGGGGCTATGTTTAGCCCGAAAGGCATCGCTCTGAAGGCGTAAAGTCTTCGTTGTAGCTTGAATCCTAGGTAGGGGGAGAGACGGCGACTGATTGGAACGTGCCAATAGGCGTCTGACAAGTCGATGGAGACGGTAAATGCCCTCTTGGGCAGTAAGGCCCTTATGTGTTGCAACGTTAACATCTTGAACTTGTGGTTCACTATGAACTTGTTGAGTGGCGACAAGTCCAGAATGACTCTGAGTTTCCCCGAGTCTTTCTTGGGAACACAAAACAGCCTCCCTTGGAACTTGATGGACTTACCCTCCGGATCACCTTTTTCTCCAACAGTTCTTGAATGTACTCCTCCAAAACGGGGGTGGAGTGTTGGAAAAATCGAGGGCACGGGGGCGGAGTGCTGTACCAGTTCCAACCCAGTCCATTTTTGAGCAGGCTGTGGGCCCAGGGATCGAAGGTCCAACGATCCCGAAAGTACTGTAGTCTCCCTCCTACCGGCATCACTTCACTTTGACTGCTGCCCTGCAGTCTTGCCTCCTTGGCCGCGACCACCTCTGGATACCCTTCCCCTTGAGGGGCGTCTAGACGAGCCTCTGGCTGCTCCTCTAGGCTTTGCTCGAAAGGTGGTAGACTGCCCTTCGAACACTGGGTTGAATGCCGGGGATGGCGAGGACACGGCCTGGGGCACCCATTGGAAGGTGGTCGGGGCCTGGGCTACCATCTGGGGCACCGGAGGCAAAGCCGATTGTTGCTGCTGCTGACGTTGCGGTCTGAAAGGCTTGGCTGGGCGGGGAGAAAACCTAGATTTCTTCGTCTTCCCCTTCGGTTGGGGACCCTCATCGGGGGAAGACTTCCTCTTGAGGAACAGGCCCCACTTAAGGAGAAGATTCCTATTCTCCGTGGCTGCCTTGTCCACCACCTCCTTAACTACATCACTGGGGAAGAGATCTTTGCCCCAGATGTTGGATGAGATCAATTTCTTCGGTTCGTGCCTCACTGTAGCCGAGGCGAACACAAACTCCCTGCAGGCCCTCCTCGCCTTGACAAAGCTATAGAGGTCCTTTGTCACCATGGCCAGATGGGTCTTGGCTGTCACCATGGCCAGATGGGTCTTGGCCATCACCATGAACATTTCATGGACCTTGGGGTCACTTGCCATTGTCTCCATGGTTGTCTGGAGAGACATCGAGGCTGCCAGACGCTCCTTTGTCTCGAGCTCCCTTCACAGAAGGAATTCAGACAGCTTAGGGAGGTTTTCGCCGAACTGCCGACCTGCGATATCGGCGTCCAACTTCCCAACCGAAAAGGTAAGATGGACGTCCTTCCAGTCCTTGTTGTCCATCGGCAAGGCTAAAGACAAAGGCTTGCATTCCTCCAAGGAGGGGCATGGTTTGCCAGCCTCGACTGCCTTCAGAACGGCCGCGAACCCTTTCTGCAGAAAGGGGAAGGCCCTAGCCGGAGAGGATACGAAGGAAGGGTGCTTCTTACTCAAGGCAGCAACTTTCGAGTTCGAGAAGCCCCTCTCCTTCATTGCAGACGCCAGCGAAGCTTGGGCCTTGGCGTGATCCAAGACGATCACCTCCTTCGGCTCCGTCTCCTCCTTCGAGGCCGGTTCCTTCTTCAGACGGACGTAACAGTCCGGATAGGCCCCTCTGCTGGGCCAGAATTCCACCTCCTCAAGGGGAACTGAACCCAGCTTCTCCGACATGACGATCTTCCCGACCGTCATCGGCATGTGCTCGGCATACCTCCACGGGTGGGCATCCGACCACACAGGAAGGTCTTTCACGTTGAGCTTTTTCTGAGGCCCACGTGATGCTGCAATCCTCTGCATCTGTAGTTCCATTGCAGCTGCCTTCTGATTGTTCTCCTTCTGCATTTGCTGTATCATGCCAACAATAGAGGAGAGAGCTTGTCCCAGCTCTGGTGGAAGAGCGGACGAAGTAGAGGGGATAGATTCAGGGGCCTGAACCGGAGCGTCCGATGGCACGGCATCCTCTTCCTCCACGACGTTCGGATCTTGATCCTCGTCCTCGCCCCCTGCGAGGAGGTCCTCTTCCGCCCGTTCGGACATGTCCGACATCTTGTCGTCCAGCTGAATGTCTTGCATGGCATCCGCGACTTCAGCATCCACGGGGATCTGGACGAGAGGGATCTCCGGCCGAGGCTGGGGGACGACAGCATCAGCAGAAGCCTTGGGAAAGAGGTACGCCCTCATCTTCTCACTTGGAAGATAAGGTCCAGAGGTATTCTTTTGGAAACCCCTTACCCAAACACGAAGCTTCTCCCTCGCTGCATCCCTTGACTCCGCCGACCTAGGGGAATCAAAGGCCTCAGCTAGCAGGTTAGTACACACTGAACATACCTGAGGGTCCCAGTAACGGAGATCATCCTTGGAGGCTGCGCAAGCCGCGTGCCTCCTACACGAATCATGCCCACAGAAGTTCCTACTGCGGACGTTGCAGAAGACGCTACCGCACTTCGGATGTTCCTCCTGTAAAAGAAGAAAATTTCCATGAATATCAGGTGAATTTCAATTCACATGTATATACAAGCATGTACAAAGTTTAAAGGAAAGACACACACTTGTGTTTCCCACACAGTCACTTGCTGTAGCCTTCCAGCAATTAAAATCAAATGGTTAGTCTTTGCTAGAATAACCAAAGTAAATGTTTCCCAAGGGAAATAGGTGTAGCTCACACCTAAGGTGAGACTTTAACATACTGGCTAAAGACAGAAAGAACTCTCTTTCCATCTCTGTAAGGCAACACCAAGTGACTGCACAAAGCAACACAAGCATGTTAGAAAATACAGTGTTGTAACATTACTATATCATAGCCTCTCCCCACAGTATATGCTATACAGGGGAATACTGATACAGTATATGGGGTGGCGTGCCGGCCGGCACCCCCCACAGGTAGGTCTCAAGTATACAACTTAAGAACTCTAAGGCGGCAGAACTCTAGTTCCGATATCTGTGCCGGCCGGCAGTGACTGCCGGCCGGCAGCTACACTAGGTGGCGCCCGGCTGCCGGCCACCACTCCCAGTGGCCAGCAGACAGGGCGAGGTAAAGGCCGGCCGGCAGAGGTAAACAACCCATGCCGGCCGGCAGCCACGCTAGGTAGCGCCCGGCTGCCGGCCGCCACTCTTAGCGGCCGGCAGACGAGTGAGGAGACCGGCCGGCAAAGGCATGTAGCCATCGCCGGCCGGCAGCGAGAGAACTAGAGAACACCAACTGCCCGGCTGCCGGCCACTAGGCTGGCAGTCGGCAGAGTACAACACACAAGAAGAAAACAGAATGGGTGCCGGGCTAAGAGGCTATACTACCTCAACGCCCAACACCCGAAAGAGTGCTGAAAGGAAGAGGAGAATCTAATTCAGGCTTCCTAACCACTGCCCACTGGATCTACAGACAGGCGTGGATGAGGGACCAAGGGAGGACCGGGCAGCACTCAAGGTAACAGGTCCTCTGCCGGCCGGCACATTCTGCCGGCCGGCAGGGAACCAAGTCAGCTCCCCATCCTAACCTGTGCTAGGTACGGATGTAGGAAGGCAGACACTAATGACATTACAGAAAGGACAGAAAGGAAAGGGACAAGAGGGTCCTGTCCAACCTTACACTGGTTAAGGATCACCCACGGCCAAGAAAGCCCATCTCAGCCTAGGGGGAATCCGGGGAGGGAGGCCGGCAATACTTGCTGCCTCCCTATAACCAATGCAAGGAAGGTATTGCTATTCCAGGGAAAGGGACACACCCCACACCCGGAACAGCAACAAGGACAAGTCTGAAGGGTCACCGAACGAAGGGATCATAACTACAGAAACCTTCAAGAGTGACCGAAGGAGGCTAAACCTCCTATGTCTGTGTCAGACAGCGAGGGAGACTCTACCCCAAGCCAGACCAACACAGACTCAGACTTAAAACACTGCTGTACTGCCCCTCTCTAAACCAGACTAGCTGGAGCAGGAAGGTACAGTACCACCCCAATATAGTTGTATCGAAAGTTAATTCAGAAAAATCACT
Organism: Palaemon carinicauda; assembly: GCF_036898095.1. Lineage (NCBI taxonomy): Eukaryota > Metazoa > Arthropoda > Malacostraca > Decapoda > Palaemonidae > Palaemon > Palaemon carinicauda. Next base: position 81,312,686 of record NC_090751.1, read on the forward strand.
AGGGTTAAGCCCAAGGCTTAAGCAGTGGGAAAGGGTTTGCGTGCCTTCCCCGAAGAGAAGGGAGCAAACGGGGGGAACAAGAAAGCATATCAATAGCCTAAGACAACCTAGCCTAGGCACTGGGAGAATCGATTACCTAAATCACCGAAACTCACTCATATACCATCTTGGAAAAAACTCAGCATAAACTTATATGTATAACGTTGCCTAACGCTTCATTAAAATTTAAATAACCACACTTGGAAGACTAAATATCATGCAGGAAGTACAAGGGCCAAACGACTAGGCTACAAGGTCTAGCGTAGGCCAGCCTAGGCAAATCCTTCGCCAAGGCACTATACTACAGCATCATAAAAATATTCCTAAATAAGCTAAGCAGTTAAATTTATTAAAGCGAAAAGGGGGCTGGGAACGTCGCTCTGGCTAACCAAATAAATCCTATCTAGCGAGCGACAGCGTCCAGGACGCCTCCAGCAGGCAACAGCTCTTGTATCAAAGATAACTCTTTTAATTACTTTAAATTTTACCAAGAGCCTACATTTATACATAAAAGAAATGGTACTCAACTTATCGGAAGCAGAAGAAGTTGGAGAAAGCATATTAGCTTGAGTAAATCCAAGATTTTTGGTAGAAACACAGGGAAAACACCGAGTTGTATAGCTACGCAAAAAGGAATACAGATGGCGCCGCGAGCGGCGCAGGGCACGCTTACGAAACGGGGAGGAGAGATGCCTTACGAACGGCTCCCCCCTTTCTTATCGTTTTCGTTTTCTTGCCATTTGACCCCTACGAAGTGTTAACTCTGTTCGGGGTACAGATTGCCATGTGGCGTGTCAAGAATACGTCCGCTGATATTTTGCGATATCCCTGATTCTTTTATTAGGGATATTCGCTCCAGGAGTTAGAATTCTGGGTACCTTAAGGTAAATTCTCTGGGAATATCGCCGTAGTTGTAATATACCCTAGGAAGCTACCTTAGAGGAACTTCCATCAGGACGACATGGCTTGAGCCCAAAAAAGGTAAATTAAAATTTTACTCTAAATGAATACTTAACAGCATATTGTAAAAGTTCTGTTGAAAAAGATTCTCGAGCTACTGTGGTGAAGGATCAAACCTATGCCCCTGAGGATCCTAAAATCCACAAGACCAGCACTATAACTATTACGCCACAGCGACTATAGGAAAAAATAAATGGTTGAAGGGGAGGTGTGTTAGCACAATCAGACTCTGAATTCACCTCACTCAAAGATAAATAAGGCCATGAACCAAAATTTCCTTATTGACCGTGGCCTTTTCTCCTATCTTCGAAAGACCTTCCGGCTGCAAAGACACAATTATTGAACTATGCAGCCATCTACTTACAGGCCAAAAACTGAATAATTTGCTGTTGTAAGATTAAAAACTTTTACCTGCACAGCTGGAACAACTCTCATGGGAGTCATATTCCTTACAACTCATTTTGACACTGCAGGAAGGGCAGCTCCTGACAGGGTTGGAAGGAGGAATCACTGATGAATCCTACGATTCCATCAATAAGAAGAAGTCAGGTTGTAAAAAAACAATAACAGATTAACGGCAATCAAACATGATAAAGAAAGGACTTCCAATATCAATAATAGGTATAAAGACACCAACACTCACACATATGCTCAAAAGAGCTGAGGGCTAAAAGGGTTTGTTCCGTAACTAGAATACAAACCACACTATTTAATAGGGGTATTACTTTCGGCGTAGCTGAAATGACAAGCCATTGATTTTTAACGAGGGTTAACTACCCATACCGCTAGTTAGCGGGGGTAGGGGAGGGTAGCTTGTTACCGCCCCCCCTCACACACCTGTGATTGAGCTCACTTTTGCTTTTGGCTCGGATGGTGAACCGACGTTGCCGCTCTTCATCCTCGCTGAATATTGGCAGCCATTAATGACTTTTGTCTTTTCTTTTTCTCTTAGTGTGTGTGAAGTTGACTTCTGCGACCATGCACACCTGCCCTGGACTCTCCTGCCTCCCTTGTGGGACATATATGTCGGCAGTGGAGACTGATCCTCACACCCTTTGTCCTTCATGCAGAGGACAAAGCGTGTAGGGAGTGGTCTTCCTCCCAGTGGGAGAGGTTTGCGCGACGGCGGAAGAAGTCCAAGCGGGATATTTCTCCTTCAAAGGTTTCTTTGAAGGAAGAAAAACCCAAGGCCTCTTCTTCCGTCTCCCGACCCTCCTCCAAAGCTCCTACTCGTTCGGTCTCTTACGAGAGACCGTCGAGTAGTAGCGTAGACCAAGATATTATTGGCCAACCCCAGTTCTCGAGAGATGATGTTGCTTCCCCTAGCGAAGCAGCCCCACCTCTCCCCCCGGGTGAGGCCTTGTCACTAACTCCCCTTTTACAGATTTGGTCTTCCTTGGGGCTTATGGGTCCACCCTCCAAGGAAGCCTTGCTGCAGGTCATCCGCATGGGTGCTTCTGTTAAGCAATCATCGTCGCCATCAGAGGTAGAATCCCTTACCCTTGTCGACGTTGTTGTGTCAGAGGTGTCTCATGCGGTAACATCCATCTCCTCTGCCACTCCAGACTCTACAGCGGTTGCTGCCGACTTAGTTCCCCCCGTTCCTGAACATCTTTCGAGGGGGAAACTAAGTTCAACATCTGTCTCTCCTGCAAGTGTTTCTCCCCCTCGGGGGAGTTTACTTATAGAGACTCTTCGGACGACTGCTGCGGCGCACGGTCAGCTTACTGATCCAACAGCCCCCAGAGGGCGCATTCGTCGGAAGGCACGCCTTCCTCTTCGCCTTAGAGGTCTCCCTTCACCACCGGTGAACGAAGATGAACCAAAGAGGTGCCTCGCCTCTTTGGTTCATCTTCGTCACAGCCGTCCCCTGCAGAGGAGCCTCCGCTGCATTCTGACCTTCAATCATCAATCGTTACTGCTCCTGCAATTAGTCTTGTGACTTCGGTCATGGACCTCTCTGCCGATTGTTCGCGATCCCCTTCAGTGGATGGTCGGCCTTACAAAGGGCACGCCGACCATCCGCCCTCCAGACCTGACGACCTGCCATCACCGTTCCTGTCACCAGTAGAGCCTTTTGTAGCTCTACCAAAGTGCGCAGCTGCGCGCCATCACCCTGCAGCTTGCCATCTGACAGAACTTTAGCGCTCACCAGCAGCTAGTCAGACTGCTCGTCACTCTACAGCGCCTTGGCGCGCCCCTTCACCTGCTCGCCCTCAGTGATGGCAGCAAACTCATGCGCCTGCGCGCCAACATTCTGCACGTCAGTGCTCTCCGGCGCGCCACGCGCCCACGTTCACCTGCGCACCCTACGCTCACACGCCCAGGGTCGCCCACGCGCCAGTGCACTGCAGCGCGCTTGCCCTCTCCTGTGGGCCAGCGTTCTCCTATGCCTACGCGCCCACGATCTCCTACGCGCTAGTGCCCACCTGCGCGCCAGGGCTCTGCTGCGCGCCAGCGCTCTCTTGTGCGCCCTTCCTCTCCCGTGCGCCAGCACTCTCCCGCGCCCCTGTGCTCTCCCGCGTGCCACCGCTCTCCCACGAGCCAGCGCTCTCCCACGCGCCAGCGCTCTCCTACTCGCCAGCCTTTGCACTATGTATCTCCCGCATGCCAACGAATGCCTGTGCGCCAATATTCCCCGCCGCACAAACACACTGTAGGTGAAACAGCAAGCACATTGCAGGTCTCACCTACGCACCAACTCTCACCGGCGCGTCGGTGCTCTCCTGGACATTTGCGCTCTCCTGCGCCCCAAATATCTCCGGCGCGCACGCACAGAGACATGTGTACGCGCCACCACGTGCCCGCGCGCCAGCTCTCACCAGCGCACACACGCCAATACTCTCACGCGCACCAAGATTATCTTGCGCGCCCGCGCCAGCGCTCTCCTGCGCGCCCGCGCCAGCGCTCTCCTATGCGCCAGTGCTCTCCTACGCATCAGGGTGTGCACCATGTATCTCCCGCGTGCCAGCGCTCCTACGCGCGCTAATTTTCTCCGGCGCACAAACACACTGTAGGTGAGACAGCAAGCACATTGCAGCCTTAACCTACGCGCCAACTCTCACCAGCACGCCGGCGCTCTCCTGGATAATTGCGCTCTCCTGCGCGCCAAATATCTCCTAATCGCACGCACAGAGACATGCGTACGCGCCACCACATGCCCGCACGCCAGCTCTCACCGGCGCACGCACGCCAATACTCTCCCGCGTGCTAAGATTCTCCTGCGCGTGCACCACCAGGCACGGCCGAAGGATCTACACCCGGCAAGGTCACCATCACCTCATTCCCCTCCCTGCAAACGCATTCCAGTGCACCCTGCGGGAGAAGGGAAACAGGCACAAGCAGAGAGGTTCAGGATCCCTAAACTGCCTTCTAAGGCGGACCCACCTATTATGGTGACTCCTCGTATTGAACCTTCGGTCCCTTTCCCTTCAGGGGATCTGTCTGACAGTGCATCAGTCCGTAAGCAGCCTTGGTTCAGTACCTTAGTCAGAGCTGTAACACAGGCATTCAAGCCCGTCCTGTCTGACCGCTCATCAGAGCAACCCATAGCTCTGGACTAAAGACACAGAACCATGGCTTCCTCTACCCCTTTGAAGAGGAAAAGAGGAGTTCCCGATGCGGTCACTTCCCCGAGGGTGAAGCTGACTCCGTGCAGACCATCAAGGCAAGTCCCTCCAGTTTCTCCCCAGGGATACTCTCCCTCCCTGTCGGATGAAGACCATCCGTCACCACGGGAGCTGCGAGAGGAGAGACACTCTTCCATCGCACCAATGGAGGAAACCTCCCTTCACGAGGAGAGTTCCCCTCAATCCGAGACCAGGAGGGACATGACACTCAGGCCTTCGATGTTGGAATCTTACCTCCTTCCTCGGAAGGAATCCAAAGACTCCAAAACTCAGCCAAATTCCTCCACTAGGGATAGAACGGAGACAGCCAGCCACTCAAGGATTGTCCGCGACTCACCCCATGAAGAGCTCTTGGGGATAGAAGGAGACTTCGCTGCGAATCCTACATTACGAGGAGACCAACAAGAATCAGAACATGCATTCTGGCAGGTTCTGACTCTAATGAGGGTTCTCAATGGGTTTTCCAACCCAGAGATACCCACTCGAGAGAACAAAGACACGGTCTTAGACCGCATCTTCGGCACTCAGAAACCCTCAAAGACCAGTGCAGCCCTGCCCTGGTCTCAAGGGTTGAAGAGTACCAGGGACAAGATCTCCCAACAGCTCTCCGAGTTTGCCTCCTCCAACCGTGCCGGCTCTACGAACAAGCTCCTCCTACCTCCTCGCGTACAGCAAAGGAGGTACTTCGAGATCCTGGAGAAACCCAGTTCAGCTCTTCCTCTTCACCACTCTCTGGAAGAGCTAACCAGGGGAGTCCCTCTTGAGAGACTCTCCAGCCGGAAGGTCTCGTTCTCGGCAACCGGGGTCCTTAAGCCGGAAAAGGTCACTAAGTATGCGATGCAAGCTACTTCGTGGCTGGACATCTGGTTAGGGACCTTAGGTACCGTGATACGATCCAAGGATTTTCCCAAGGAGCGTACCAGGAAGGCAATGGAGACCTTTTTACTCTCAGGCACTCGCGCGATCAAGTTTCTTGCCCACCAAGTCTCGAACTTGTGGGCAAACACTATCTTGAAACATCGAGATGCAGTATCTGAGAGGTTCCACCAACAGGTCCCAAGCGTTGAGATAAATAGGCTCAGACATTCCTCCCTAGAGGGGGCCCATCTGTTTGAGCCTAAGGGCGTGGAACTTGCTGCTGAGAGGTGAAGGAAGTCTCATCAAGACTCCCTCCTCCATAGGGCTTTAACAACTAAGCCCTATAAACCTCCAGCACCTCAGCAGCCCCGTCCAACCAAGACCGTAACGACAAAAATAGCAGCAAAGACAGTGGTGTCTAATAAGCCCTTTCACAGACAAAAAGTCCTCCAGGGGAGGAAAGAATCCTAGAGGGAGCAGCCGAGGCCACAAACGCTAGGACAGGCACTCCCCCTGCGTTTCCACCAGTGGGGGGATGCCTACAAAGTTGCCCAGACAGGTGGAAGCAACTCGGGGCCGATTCCTGGACAATCTCCATGATTCGTCTAGGTTATCGCGTCCCGTTCATAACATTTCTACTTCCCCTGACCAGGAATCCAGTGTCAATAGACTCCCTTGCCATGGGATCGGCAAGGGGGCAGGCCCTTCGAGCAGAAGTCCAGACCCTGTTAAAGATGGCGCTCTCCAAGAGGTCCTCGACGAGTCCCCAAGCTTCTTCTGTCAACTCTTTCTTGTAAGAAAGGTGTCTGGAGGCTGGAGACCAGTCATCGACCTCTCAGCCCTAAACAAGTTCGTCAAACAAACTCCGTTCAGCATGGAGACTGCAGACATGGTCAGACTAGCAGTAAGACCTCAGGACTTCATGTGTATACTGGACCTAAAGGAAGCGTACTTCCAGATCCTAGTCCATCCGTCTTCAAGGAAGTACAGTACTTAAGATTCAGCCTAGACAACAGAAAGTGCCAGTTCCAGGTTCTGTGCTTCGGTCTTTCCACAGCACCCCAAGTTTTCACCAGAGTGTTTGCTCTAGTGTCATCTTGGGCACACAGGATTGGCATCCGTCTCCTCCGTTATCTGGATGACTGGTTAATCCTAGGAGACTCGGTGTCAACCCTTCTTCAACACCGAGACAAACTTCTGAGACTTTGCCAGGATTTGGGGATCATGGTAAATCTCGAGAAGTCTTCTCTGCTTCCTACACAGAGACTGGTATACTTAGGCATGATCATAGACACCAATCTCCATAAAGCCTTCCCATCAGACGACAGGATAACAAGGCTGAGAAAGGTCGCAAGACCCTTTCTCAGACAAGAAGAACTTCCAGCCCAAACATGGTTACTTCTCCTCAGTCACCTTTCATCGCTGGCCCGTCTAGTTCCCAATGGTCGCCTCAGGATGAGATCCCTCCAGTGGCAACTCAAGTCCCGGTGGAATCAAACTCGCGATTCCCCGGACATCTAGATCCCCATGGGATCAGGGGAACTGACAGACCTCCAGTGGTGAGTGACAGACAAGAACCTACGAAAGGGAGTGGATCTTCTCGTCCTGCCCCCGGATTGGATGCTGTTCTCAGACGCTTCAAAGAAAGGGTGGGGGGCCCACGTGCTGCACCACACGACCTCAGGCCTCTGGTCAGAGTCAGAAAAGTACCTCCACATAAATCTCCTAGAGATGAAGGCCGTTTTTCTGGCCCTTCAACAGTTCCAACAGTTCTTGGCAGGCCACTTAGTGGTGGTGATGAGCGACAACACCACAGTAGTGGCTTACATCAACAAGCAAGGAGGTACTTTTTTGCAGCAGCTATCTCATCTAGCAGTAGAGATACTGAGATAGGCCAAAATCCACTCGATACCACTATCAGCACGCTTCATTCCGAGCAAAATGAATGTGCTCGCCGCCAATCTGAGCAGAGCATCTCAGATAGTAAGTACTAAGTGGTCATTGGATCATCTAGTAGCCAACAAAGTCCTGACTTTGTGGGGTTCTCCGACTGTGGATCTCTTCGCAACGGCCCTGAACTTAAGGCTCCCGCTGTATTGTTCCCTAGTCCCAGACCCCAGCAATGGTGGGACAACATCGACGTTTACGCCTTTCCCTCGTTCTGTCTGATGAGGAGGGTACTCAACAAGACCAGAACATCGGTCAATCTTTCAATGACCCTCATAGCTCCGCTATGGCATCACGCAGAATGGTTTCCAGACCTTCTGCAGCTCCTAACGGAGCCCCCAAGAGAACTCCCTCCATGACAAAATGTACTCAAACAACCACATTCCAACATATTCCACAAAGCCGTAGCTTCGCTACGACTTCACGACTGGAGACCGTCCAGCATCTCCTCTCTGAGAGAGGATTTTTGCAACAAGTTGCAACTAGGATGGCTGGATACCTGCGAAAGTCATCAGCAGCAGTCTACCAAGCAAAGTGGAAAGTCTTCTGTGGTTGGTGTCGTTGAAGGGGTATCTCTCCACTCGATGCCACTATTCCAGCAATAGCGGAGTTCCTCGTGTATTTGCGTGAAGAAATATACCTGTCAGTCTCGGCAGTAAAAGGCTATCGCTCAGCCTTAAGCCTCGCCTTCAGACTGAAAGGAATGGACATTTCTTCATCGCTAGAACTTTCCTTACTCATACAGAGTTATGAACTTGCCTGCCCTCAGTCAGAAGTGAGACCTTCCCCATGGAACGTGGTTCGAGTTCTCAGGTCTCTTAAGAGACCTCCCTATGAACCATTACGCCAGGCAACCAATTGCCACCTGACTTGGAAGACGGTGTTCCTGCTAGCTTTGGCTTTGGCCAAGCGAGTCAGTGAACTTCATGGTCTCTCATACGACATCACCCATTCAAGGGAATGGGGAGAGGTAACGTTACGCTTCGTCCCTGAGTTTATTGCTAAGACTCAGAACCCAGGAGTAGTGGATCCACGTTTCGACTCCTTCCGGACTTCTAGTTTCCATACTGTAACAGATGACCCAGACCATCTCTTACTATGCCCAGTGAGGATTTTGAGGCTGTATCTTAAGAAAACAGCCGCAGCCCGTCCTCGTGTGCCTGCACTATTTGTCAGCACAGGAAAGACTAAGAGGAGGGTCACCAAGAACACCATATCAGCGTGGATTTGCAAGGTCTTAGACCATGCACTGAATCCAGACCCTCCTCCGTCACGTCGCCCCAGAGCTCATGATGTCAGGGGCATAGCTACCTCCCTGGGTTTCAAGAGAAACTTTTCAGTGACGCAGGTTCTTCAAGCTGGGGTGTGGAATCGTCAGACCACATTCACATCCCACTACCTGCAAAACGTGACCAACAGGAGACTCGATACGTTCTCTATCGGTCCTGTGGTGGCTGCACAACAGCTGGTTTAAAACCTCAAGCTCCTTATTGGAAAAGTAGCAGAAGGTTGAGGCCATTGTTACCTGGTTTTAGTCTGCGTGAATGAAAAGGTTTGACTGGCCCTTATTCTTTTCTTCATTCTCCCCTCTCTTGGGGAAAGCAGCATCCTGGGTTCTCTGCATAGCTGACCTCAAACCACTGCAGGTAAACCATGCTCCCTTGTGCACCTAGTACCCTGACGAGGTGGTATTGGGAAAGCCCTAGTTACACAGTTTTTCCTTCTAAAGAACTCGGAATAACTTTACCAGGACAGTCACACTTCTACATACCTCAACACACAGCTTGTGTAGGCCGCTGACCTTGCATAGCAAGGTTTTAGCGAGGTGCATGTGTAATAAATGAAATAGTTAGTTATTACATGTTTAAAACACATGACGTAATATGTCATTGTGGATGAAGATGCTAGCGTGAGATTTGCTGTAGTCATATAAAATCATAAACAGGATGTACTTTGCAGCCTCGGCAATGTAACATTTTTCTGAAACGTCAACACCAATGCATAGTGTGTGAAAGATTGTGTCGTCACCGGATGCAGGTGCCTTCCGAGAAAGAATGTAAAGTTTCCATATTGTGTTTAAATGCTAAGACAACTAAGCATACGATATCTGTGATATCGATAATTTAAGCAGTACATATCTATACTTCACCTGAATTGGTCATCCGACCAAACCAGCTCCACTCCTGTGATGGAGATGTTTAACTCTGTTGTTTTTAGAGAATAAATACTTTTTAAAGTTACTAAGATGAACTTCATTATCAAGACTTAACATCTTAAACAACACATACTCAATGTGTGCTTATAAAAGTAACACACTAATAAATGGTGGCAGCGGTTAAACTCTACGAATCAGAGAAAGATCTTCAAGTAATTATAATAATAAACTCTAAGAATTAGAGGAAGATCTTCAAGACATCAAAATAAAGCTGTAAAAACCAGAGAAAGATCTTCAAGAACTCAACGTTAATGAATCTACAATTTTGACTAAGTAACATAGTCCATCAAAATCTATAACATTTAATGAATGTTATACATACAAACTGATGAACTGGATCTTCAATCAACATCCTAGGAAACCCAAGGACTGACATTCAACGCTTACAAAACATATCCAGGAAGCACTACATTTAACGGAAACTCGAACGATACATCGCTAACAAACATCAAGAGAGAGAGAGGATGTGACGACATCACACAGAACCATATATAAGCTAAGTACAATTTTTCAAATTCATTCCAGTTTGGGCAGTGAAGTGTAGTTATCACGAGTCGTTAGTCGATTATTACTGGGGTGAGTGGTTTGCTAATCTTTTATTTTCCTTTCATTAAAGGAAACTGTGTTCAACTCCGAATTCTCATCTAGAATTTTTTCTCTCTTTGTGCTAATTCCTTTTTCTTTCAGAAATTTACAGGAAATATCTTTGTGTTCGGTTTTCTTTCAGAAATTCTCGGGAAATGTCTTGGGATTAGTAACATTGTTTGGGGAATTTTGTTATACATATGCGTTTACACAGTGGACGTCTGTATTCATATAGAAATTTTGATAGAATTGCAAGGGGTCGAAGAGATAGGAAAAGAAATACAGCAGTCATGACGCCCCCTGTGAGCCCCACCCCTGGACCTAGTGGCGTAGGCCAGACTAATCCTCCCCCAATTGTGACGTTTGTAAATGCCAGGTCTGCAATCCTTCCTTTTCAGGGTCGAGTCAATGGGTTCTTGCCTCAAAATGTGGAGTCATGGATTTCATCCGTTGATGCCCATTTAAATGCCAAACAAATCGTAGACCCTTTTGTACAATTACAAGAAGCTAAAAGTTTTATAGATTTTTCTGAGGGGGATGCGAGTGCGTATTTAAGAGGTGTTTCATTTCAAGAAGCAGTTACCTGGGATGATTTCAAAGTTAGGTTACGCGCGGTCTATGGGGGTGAAGAAGCCTTGGATGTAGTATTAACGTTAAGAAATACACTTAATCAAGCCACTATGAATCGGCTTAATGTTATTGAGAGAGCAGCTCTCATAGCTGATAGGCTTAATGAATATCAGGATATTTTAGGTAATTCCACTTGGGTTACTAGAGATAACATCTCCGTGAAAGATTTTTTACGATAAATGTATTTAACTTGCATGACACTTATGTTGCCTGAAGCTTTAGTGCTATGTTTTGATAAAAAGTTAACGCCTGCAAGTACGGAATTGGATGTATATAAACAGATAAAAAAACACATGTCTAAGTGTCCAGATCTTGATCCCGTGTTAACTCAAGTTTTTGCAAAGAATGAAACAAAGCCACAAACAGTGAACGTAGTTAATAATAGTCAAGTAGCGGGAATGACGTGTTATAATTGCAAACGTCAAGGTCACTTAAGCGCGGACTGCAGAACGAAATTCTGCTCAATTCATAATAGTTCAACTCATTCATACAATCAGTGTTACTCACGTAAGACACAACAGAATCCCAGAAATACACAGTCAATTCCACAGTCAGTTCCATATGGAAATAAAAAGAAAAATCCTCATTTTAATAATAAGAAGAAACAACCAAATGTCAATGCAGTTCAGAGTCCAAAGCAAACAAACACTTCTTCGAATATCGCTGAGCCTGGGTCGTCAAACCAGACCTCGCAAGGTCAGACTAATTTTCAGAATGTGCAGAGCAAAGCAAATACCACATAGTTAACTCCAGAGGGGAAGAGAGTGATGTTGGGTCAAGGTCATTCATGTCAACATCAATAGTATTGAATAATCAATTTAATGTTTTATCAGATAATTGTGAAGCAATAGATTTTCCTATGAAACACACAGCCGAATTAAGTAAAACAGTGCATGCTCCCGTAGATTTGCAACGAATTCATACGATAATAAGCCAAAATGAGTTACGACCAACCTTATATGCTGTAAACTTAGAACACAAATCCTTTACGTTATTTTTTGACTCTGGTAGTCCACGTAATATCATGGATTTGAAGACACATCATTTGTTGTTTTCGAACTTTCCGATTGAAAAATCCGGAGTTAGACTCTCAGGTATAGGAAATAATGAATTAAATGTCATAGGCATAACTCATGTTCAATTCAAAGTCGGTAAACGCACGTTTGCCGATACATTTGTTGTTGTACAAAACATTGATATGTATCCAGCTGTAATTATAGGATACCCATCTATGGGAAATCAAAACATTATCTTAGCCCCTGCCAAGCACGACGTGTATATCAAAGGGAAATTCTATAAGTCTTCTAATACCTTAAAATCAGTTTTGGATAAAAAGGAGACGACAAATGTAACCGTAACGTAAGTTGAAGTACCAATAACTTGTCTCACTAATAAAGAAATAATATACGCGACCCAGCAGAATTCTCGTTCACCCGTAATATCATCTTGCACGCAATCTATTGAGCCAAACGTACCTTCGAATTTGATAGTGCAAATAAAGAAAACATTACCGGGGTCTGAAATATTAATCCTTTCCGACACTTTGAAAACTAACGGATTGTCTGTCACACAAGCTATTTATACAGTAGGCTCACATCAACAATGTAATATTGAAGTCTGTAATCATTTAAATAACACTTTAGTAATTCACAAAAATCAACATATCTTGGATGTACTGTAGAAGTTTATAAACATCGTATTCTTACCGATGCTGAAATCAATCACTCTCAATCAGTTGCGGATGAATCCCTTTTGCAATCTATTAAAAATAAAATCAATAAAGACATTCAAGACGAAGAAATTCAGCAGAAAATTTTTGGACTTTTAACTAAATATCATGATGTTTTTTCCACTACGGATGGATCCTTAGGAAAAACAGATGTGATCGAGCATCAAATAAGGTTAAAGGACAAGCAGAAAATTATCTATGTACCCTCGTACAGACTCCCTATGAAATTCCAGAATGAAATAAATGATGAAGTAGGTAAAATGCTAGAAGAAGGAGTCATTAGGAAATCAAACAGCCCTTACAATTTTCCTTTAATAGTTGTACCGAAAAAAGATCGAACATGGCGTATCTGCGTCGACTTCCGTCGTCTAAACGAGGAGACGATCCCTGATCGATTCCCAGTGCCATGTACTGACGATATTTTGTCTTTGTTAGGTCAAAATAAATATTTTACCAGTTTGGACTTACTTAAAGGCTTTCACCAGATATCATTAGAAGAAGATAGTATCCCATACACAGCCTTCAGCACAGCCAGGGGACATTATGAATTTTTACGGATGCCTTTTGGTTTACGTTGTGCTCCGATAACATTTACAAGAATGATTAACATAGTGTTTGGAGACTTGTTAGGGGATATATTGCATGCCTATATGGATGATCTTGTAATCTTTTCCAACACCTTAGAAGAACATCTACGTAAGTTAGAACTAGTACTACAGAGATTAAGACAACATAACTTAAGGGTAAAGATTAGTAAGTGTGAATTTTTCAAAACAGAATTAATATATTTGGGTTTCATGGTGTCAAGCCAAGGTCTTAAAGTAGTCCATGATAAGGTGTCGGCTATACGTAATTTTCCCATACCTACTAATGTCAAGGGAATACAGCAATTTCTGGGTTGTAGTGGATATTACAGGCGTTTTATACGCAACTATTCAATAATAGCCGCTCCTTTAACTGATCTTACGAAGAAGGGCGTAGATTTCATATGGTCTGAGCATCAACAGGCGTTTAATACCTTGAAAGATGAACTGTGTAGTTCTCCTATCTTAAAATTTCCTGACTTCGGTAAGGAATTCTTCATTGCAACAGACGCCTCAGACTTAGGAGTCGGAGGGGTATTGCTTCAGCAATATGATAAACAATTTTTCCCGATAGCTTTCTATTCTCGAAAATTGAGAACTTCCGAAAGTAAGTATGCAGTAATAGACAAGGAAGGGCTAGCTATTGTTAATTCACTAGTGCATTTTAAGTTCATAATTTACGGTTATCCCGTTAAGGTTCTTACTGACCATAAACCACTAACCGAGTTCTTTAAAGGCTTCAACCACAGCCCTAAACGAACTCGGTGGCATTTGATCATTCAAGATTTTGGCGCAAGAATCGGGTATTTACCTGGGAAAGCAAATATCATTGCGGATGCATTATCACGCAACCCCGTGTCATCTTGTACGGAGCCTTTAGCTGAATTAATAGATATATCAACATCCATGCCTATTGTTAAAACGATATCTGAACAAGAAGATTTAGGCTGGAGCGCTGAATTATTACAGACTGAGCAAAGAAAAGATCAGAAAATAGAAACAATTATAAATGCTTTGAAAGGCAATCATAAGGAAAAGGGATATATAAAGTATAAGCAGCAGAATTATATAATCAAAGATGATATTCTGTGTAGGACTGTGACAAGGAAAACCCGCAATACACCACATGTAACTAACGACCAGGTAGTAGTACCAATCTCACTTATTTCCACTGTCCTGAATTGGTTGCATTCAAATCCATTACATGGACACCCGGGGTTCTCATTAATGTCACAGAAAGCCAAATCATTGTTTTATTGGCATACGATGCTTACAGATATAAAAAGACACATAGCTAATTGTCGCACATGTCAGGAAAACAAAGGGCATACGAAAACACCTGTCAGCCTAGGGGCTTATCCCGTGCCCAATCAACCCTTTGAAAGAATACATTTAGATTTGTTAACAGGATTTTACGAGTCAGACAGAGGAAATAAGCAACTCTTAGTAATTATAGATGCTTTAACTCAATACACAGAACTAATAGCGCTTAAAACTAAAACTGCGATTGAATGCGCTAGGAAGTTTTACGAGTGTTACATTTGTAAACATGGAATTCCACACATGATAATTTCAGACTCGGGTGGTGAATTTAATAATCACTTTCTTACCTCATTGTGTGAATTCCTTAGCATAAAGAAAATAAATACCATGATATATCACCCAGAGTCGAATGGGCTAGTGGAAAGAGCAAATAGAAAAGTTTTAAATATATTAAGAGTAACACTAGGGGGATCAGACCCCAACTGGGATATTGCAATACCGGCGGCACTGAGTACTCTGAATCATTCATATCATATATCAATTAAAATGTTACCGCATGAAGCATTGTATGGTACCCCAGTTAGAACACCTTTCCATGTATTAACGCCTACAACTAATCTATCAAATCCTTTAAAAGAATGTATAAATGCAAGCATAAGTCGATATGATATCCTTCGAAAGAATTTAAAAGAATCACAAGTCATAATGAAAAGGAATCATGATAAAATAGCGAAGCCAACTAAAACATATACCGTGGGTGATAACGTGTATATACAAATCAATGTGCGTAAAGGACTCAATTATAAACTAACACCTAAGTTTGAAGGCCCATTTAACATTTTGGAAACATTAACGGCCAATAGGTTTAGAGTTCAAAACGTATCCCAACCCACGGATGAGAGAATAGTACCATTGGCTCACATAAGAAATTAAAAATAAAAAGAAAAAAAAAAGAAAAAGGGATGGAAAGAAGTGAGGGAAAAATTTTTTATTTTATGTGATTAAAAGTTTTCTTCTTAATACAGGAGTAATTACATATATTTTTCTCATTACAGGTTTCCAAGATGAATTTTTTGTTGTTGGGAGTGATATTGTTCGCTCAGACATTTTTCTCGTGTGGGATGAGCTCTAAAACTAAAAGTATAGATTTTAAATATGGCACTATAGTTGAAAGACAAGAAGACGTTTTTATTACATCGAGCAGCGTAGTTGTAGAAGTGAATATGCAAGCAATTTTTCTTCCAGAGAGTGATGTCACTAGCTTAAAAACCGCCATTTCAAGGTTTTCTGTCTCATTGGATGAGTTGCATAGGAGACATTTTCATTTGACTACAGAGAGTTTGCTTGGATCGACATTAAAAGTTGCAGAGATGCTATCTGATGACTTGAAAAATAAGACTTACGAGACAGGATCTTTGGCTTATGACCTTTTGATGTGGACTGTAGGACACGAACATAAAGAAAGACGAAATCCATTTATTTATGCTGCATTAAACATCTTTGGGTCTATTGCAAGTTTAGGTTTAGGAATTTCCAATCGTCTTAAGATTAGTAATCAAAATAAGAAAATTGACTTCTTGACTCATGAAGATGAATTGATTATGTCAGAACTAAGGAATCAGTTAGCTTCGATCAATCAAATTATGGATTTAGTAAATTAACATTCAAATAATATCATTCAGATTATGGAAGTACAGAATTTGTTGGCAACGTTAACGTATTATGATTCAAAGATAGATCACATACATAACAGAATTGCACATTTCATTGAGAAATCCAAGGATTATATAGAAGCTATCACGTTAGCAACTAAAGGTGTACTGTCGCCCCATTTGTTGCCTATAAGTTACTTAAAGTTAATTCTGGAGAACGGAAGGGATAAACTAGGCTATGTTCCTTTGTTAGGCGAACGTAGGTTAGAATTTTATTACAGCCTAATTACAGTAAGCATTGATAATAACAAGATTAGGATTACAATTCCCTTTGATTCTTCTGATGCCTGGCAATCTTACAGGATATCACCATTTCCGACTTTCATGACGAATCACTCAAATCCAGTAATATCCAGTTTGACAGGACACGTATTGATTTCCCCAGACAAGGAAACATATACGGTCATTAAAGACTTAAATCAATTAACTCACTGTTCAGACGCAATGGATAGAAAAATATGTACAGCTGACTCATTTGAATTCCATAAAAACTTAATGGATTCATGCGAGTTAGGTATAGTGCTAGACGGTGCTCTCTCCCATACAAGTGAAAATTGTCTGGATAAGCTTTATCCCTTTGACAATAATGAGTTCAATTGCAGACTGAACAATGGCTCGTGGATACGATACGACAAGGACGGCTTCAATGTATCATGCCCTGACGGATCCACGTCATTCGCCCACATCTTTGTTGCAGCAGATGGTTATATCGGGACTTCCCCTAATTCCATGGTGACCGGGCTAAGGACACTCATCAGAGAACGAGCCTACTTCGCGAACTTCACGTGGACGTCTACAATGCCAGCACTACCTCTCCCGTACAATCAACAGGTTGCC
Source organism: Palaemon carinicauda (assembly GCF_036898095.1). Classification (NCBI taxonomy): domain Eukaryota; kingdom Metazoa; phylum Arthropoda; class Malacostraca; order Decapoda; family Palaemonidae; genus Palaemon; species Palaemon carinicauda. Next base: position 81,329,674 of record NC_090751.1, read on the forward strand.
AAGCGGTTGATGAAATTGACCGAGGTGGATCACCTGTCACCGACTTATAAGGAAATTCTTCACCCCATACTACTAGCAGGATTAAGCATTACGGTGATGATATTTATCGCCATGAACACCCTTGTTTGGCGTAGGTTATGGTACAGTTGGAAGCTAAAACAGAACGTTTCGCCATGTCCAGACAAAACTCCTTATTTAATTCAGTTTAAAGCCGTTTGAAGTGGCCACCTCATTCGCTAAAGGAGTAAAAGGCTCTGGAAATTGAGTTTGTACGAAAAGCTGTAAGTACGCTAGTAATATGTAATTGAGGAAATTTTTGAACTTTGCATTGTTAAAAATACATTTAAAAAAACATTTAAAAAAATACAAATCATTTTTTCTCTCGGCATCTAATAAAATATATAAGCCGGAATGTTAAAAGAAAAGAGAAAAAAAAATAAAAATAATAGAATCTATGGGCATCTAATAAAATATATCAGCCCTATATATAAATATATATATATATATATATATATATATATATATATATATATATATATATATATATATATATATGTATGTACGAAACCGTGGTACGTGTACGTACCAGGAATTCGTGTTTGTGCACTAAAATTGAATCTTTACCAAGGCAACAAATATTTTTATTAGTTACCGTATTGTGTTAATCTATGTTTCTGACAAAGGTAACAATTATTCTTTAACAAGTTACCGAATCATATGTATATCAGTATTTTTTTTGGTACCATATAATCATTTGCTAGCAATGTACCATATATATGATCTGTATTTATCATGCATTTTTTTTCTTTGCTTTGGTAATATCTTTTCATATGCGTTATTGTTATTATTTTTTTGATGTGCCTATTTGGACATTCGTCCTCATTTGCTTATGGCTAAAGTTAAACAAAGAATAATACGTATGTCCAGTCACACCTAGTAAACATGTTTTGGCTTGTTGTTAAATTTTTTTTGAAAAAATTGAGATAGCTGGCCGAGCTAATGTAATAAATGAAATAGTTAGTTATTACATGTTTAAAACACATGACGTAATATGTCATTGTGGATGAAGATGCTAGCGTGAGATTTGCTGTAGTCATATAAAATCATAAACAGGATGTACTTTGCAGCCTCGTCAATGTAACATTTTTCTGAAACGTCAACACCAATGCATAGTGTGTGAAAGATTGTGTCGTCACCGGATGCAGGTGTCTTCCGAGAAAGAATGTAAAGTTTCCATATTGTGTTTAAATGCTAAGACAACTAAGCATACGATATCTGTGATATCGATAATTTAAGCAGTTCATATCTATACTTCACCTGAATTGGTCATCCGACCAAACCAGCTCCACTCCTGTGATGGAGATGTTTAACTCTGTTGTTTTTAGAGAATAAATACTTTTTAAAGTTACTAAGATGAACTTCATTATTAAGACTTAACATCTTGAACAACACATACTCAATGTGTGCTTATAAAAGTAGCACACTAATACATGGACTCCTTATTTTTTGAGTACTGATATACTCAGATAAGGAGCCCCCGGGTAAAAGCCAAAAGCCAGATTGGCTGACGTCCACCCTTCCTATTGGGTGAGTAACCCCTATTAAATAGCATGAATTGTATTCCAGTTACGGAACAAATGACCAATTCACAGATAATTTGTATTTTTCCTAACTATACAAACCTTAGCTATTTAAGCAAACTTTCGGCGTCAATGACCTTCAATGTCAGGATGCCAGAAAACTTCAAATCAATCAATTAAGCAAACTTACCCGCCAGCCCTATCCCCCTTGAAGTCCTACCTCCAAGCAAAGTGAGCTCAATCACAGGTGTGTGAGAGGGGGCGGTAGCAAGCTACCCTACCCCTACTCCCGCTAACTAGCGGTATGGGTAGTTAACCCTCGTTAAAAATCAATGGCTTGTCATTTCAGCAACGCCGAAAGTAATACCCCTATTAAATAGCTAAGGTTTGTATAGTTAGGAAAAATACAAATTATCTACGAATTGGTCATATTGATATTCTGAAGGAGCTAACGGTTTTTATTCAACTGGTCGCTCCAAAGCAACTGATGAGAGAGTTTTATGATTTCTCATTCCAGCCCTCAATATTACCAACAGAGGTAAGGAATAGGAGGTATTAAGGTTGCCAATGTGGTAAAAATTTGGGTGGGTTATTGGGATTCAGGGCTAGATAAATTATCTAAAGGTAATGCTTATTAATACTGTAAAAAGGTTTGTGTTTGTGCTTAAAAATAAGAATGCAAACAACTTTTACTGTGAATAACAAACTTCTAGTACATGATGATGACTTCAAACTTTGAAACACACTCATACCTTTAGATTCCTCCATTTTCGGTCACATTCCTTGCCACTGACATGAAAGCCGTCTACTGATAATGACGCTGCTATATCTCTCCATAAAAATTTCTTCTTTTTGACACCATTTAAAAACTCTGGCCAACGTTCTCCGATGAGCCGTACCAACTTCTCAACGTGGACGTGAAGCCACTGTACTTTTTCCTTCTCCGATGTTTCAGGAGCAAATGTGGCCTCTTCCATACTTTCTGTAACATAGAAGGTTAAACATTTAAAACTATTCCTATTTCAAACTTAGGGACTAAAACCGACAGGAAAAATGCAAATTACTTAAAAATTTGTCAATTGTTCCAAACCTAATACAAACCTTTTGATCTTTACTAGGGAGACACCCTTAAATGGGTGGAAGTCCTAACCAACAGACTGGTATCTTGACCCGGGGTGTATCTCTGTGCTTTGCACAAGCTTAACAGAGGCACCCTAAAACATTGCTAACTCTCCCCTATGTATGAGAGCTCATGGCCTGGGCAATCAGTATGTGTGTGAAAACTAACGACCGTGACTTTAGCAGGTAATGATCTTGGAGTGAAATACTTTGCTTACTTAACCTAGTTATTGCCCAACTCCCCGTCGCTGGGAGGACAAGGATGTAAGAAACATATTTCATATTTCAGGCTACACAAAGGATATGCTTTTTACCTGCAGATGGAGGTGAGTAACATGACAAATTCGTAGATAATTTGTATTTTTCCTAACTATACAAACCTTAGCTATTTACATGGGGTAATTACTTCGGCGTAGCTGAACGACGAGCCATAAAAGTTTTAACGAGGGTTTCCTACCCCGCCGCTAGTTAGCAGGGGGTAGGGAGGGGTAGCTAGCTACCCCTCCCCCCTCACACACACCGGAGAATACTCCACTTTACTTAGAGGTAGGACTTATCTTGGGGGACAGGGCTGGCGGGCACATAACTGTAAATAGCTAAGGTTTGTATAGTTAGGGAAAATACAAATTATCTACGAATTTGTCATTTGTTCCGTAACTGAAATACAAACCACGCTATTTACATGGGGTGACTTAACCCTTAGGAAGGGTGGTAAGTCCCCGGCCATACTGGCTTTGGCTTGCCCGGGGATTCCATATTCGAGCGATCAAGTATTCGGACAATAGGGAATCCCTGCTCCTCGCTGGCGGTTGTGAAACTGCCGCGGCCTACGTAAGGTGTGTGCGAAGGTGAAAAGTGACTTGTCCCAGGCAGTTGCCCTGGAGTCCCTCAGAAGGAAATCCAGGCTAGGACTCTCCCAATACCACACCGTCGGGGTATGGGGACATGACAGTATTACACCCAATACTAGGAACACAAGGAAGCATGGTCTACCTGCAGTGGTTTGAGGTCAGCTGTGCAGAGAACCCAGGATGCTGCTTTCTCTGTGGGAGGAGAGGATGAAGAAAAGAATAAGGGCCAGACAGATCTTTTCATTCATGCAGACTAACACCAGGTAACAATGCCCTCAACCTCTGCTACTTGTCCATCAAGGAGCCTAAGGTTTAGACCAGCTGTTGTGAAGCCACCACAGGGCCGATAGAAACGTATCGAGCCTCCTGTGGGTCATGTCTTGCAGGTAAGGGGCTGAGAAGAAGGTCTGATGCTTCAACATCCCCGCTTGTAGGACCTGCGTCACTGAATGATGCTCCATGAAGGGCAAGGAAGTAGCTAAGCCCCTGACATCATAGGCTCTCGGGGGCGATGCGACGGAGAAGGGTCAGGATTCAAGGCAGGGTGTAGCACCCTGCGAATCCGGGCCGAGATGGTACTCCTGGAGACCCTTCTCTTCGTTACCCAGGATCCACGAACGAGGCTTGAGCCTGGAGACGAACTGCAGCCGTTCTCTGAAGATGCCAGCTCAGACTCCCTACCGGCAAGGTAGGAGATGGTCTGGGTCATCTGCTACAGGACGGAGACTCGAACCCTGGAAGGAGTGGAATAGCGGGTCCGGCACTCCCGGATTCTGAGTCTCGGCAACAAACCTCAGGGACGAACCTGAATGTTGCCTTCCCCTAAACCCCTGAATGGGCGAAGTCGTATGAGAGACCATGTGACTCGCTTGGCTGAAGATAGGCTAGCAGGAACACTTGTCTACCCAGAAAGGTGGTGATCTGGGGACTTACGTAGTGGTTCGTCAGGGGGTCTCTTTAGAGACTCGAGGACTCGAACCACGTCCCAAGGAGGAGGTCTCACCTTCGACTGAGGGCAGGAGAGGACAAGGCTTCGTATGAGAAGGAAGAGTTCCAGCAGGGGAGAAATGTTTGTCCCTAGAGCCTGGAGGCAAGACTTAAGGCTGAAGGATAGCCTTTCACAGTCGAAACTGAAAGGCACATTTATCCCGCAATCCCACTAGGGGCTCCGCTATTGCTGGAAGCGGCATCGTGTGGAGGGATGCCCTCTCCCCGACACCGGCCACAGAAACTCGCTCTTTCGCCTGGGAGACTACTGCGGAAGACTTGCGCAGATGTCCAGGCCTCCTTTTCGCCACTTGTTGTGAAAAATCCTCTCTCTTTGAGGAGATGCTGGATAGACTCCCGGCGGGAAGTTGGAGCAAGCTACGGAGGCAACACATCGATGGTGTCCCACCATTGCTGGAAGGCATCCTACCAGAGGGCCTTGGTATCCGTGACCGGGGAGCAGTACAGCGGGAGCTTGCAGCTCAGAGCTGTAGCGAACCGGTCCACAGACAGAGCCTCACCGAGTCAGGACTTGAAGGCTACTTGAGGATCCAAAGACCACTCGAAATGTGGTCCGCGTCACACTGCTCAGACTGTCGGCGAGCCCATTCCTTTGCCTTGAATCAAGCGAGCTGCTAAGGAGACCGGGGTGGACTCGGACCATCCCGGTATCTCTACCGCAGGATGGGATGGTTGTACTGAAAAGTACCTCCTTGTCTGGGCCAGAAAACCATCACTGTGGTGTTGTTGATCCTCATAACCACAGAGTAGTCCGCCAGGCTAGGTGGAGCTACTGAAGTGCCAGAAACACGGTTTCCATCTCTAGTAGGTCTAGAGAAGGTTCTTCCTGGTTCTGACCACCGGCCTGAGGACCCGTGGATCAGAACGTGGGCGCCCCCTCTTTCTTTGACGCGTCCGAAGACAGCGTCAAGTTTGGGAGAAGGACGAGAAGGACCACTCCCTATTATAGACCCTCGTCTGCTTCCCACCCCTATGGGTCCGTCTGTACCGGTTGTCCCCTAGGGGTCTTGGCGTCTGGGGAGACGTGCCCCCGACTCCCCTGCGCCCCGAGTCGCCACTGGAGAGAACTCATCCTGAGGTGACTGTGGAAACCAGACGGGCCTGGGAGGAGAGACGTAACAACCTTGGGTTGGAGGGTCTTCTCGTGTGAGGAAAGGTCTCGCGACCTTCCTCTGCCTTGGTACCCCCGTTGTCTGAAGGGAAGGCTTCGGGAGATAAGAGCCTAAGACCAGGCTCGGTATACCAGACTCTGAGAGGGCTGCGGGGAGGACTCCTCGAGGACCACCATGATCTTTAGAACTTGGCAAAGTCCGAGGAGCTTGTCCCGATGACGAAGAAGGGATGCCTTCGAGTCTGCCAGTATCGGCCAGTCACCCAGGAAACGGAGTGGCCGGATGCCGATCCTGAGAGCCCGTCAAGAGATCTGAGTGGAAGTATCGGAGAACTGTTGAGGCGCTGTGGAGAGGCCGAAGCACAGCCCTTGAACTGGTATATCTGCCTTCCAGGCAAACTCCAAAGTACTTCCTTGAAGATGGGTGAACCGGGACCGGAAGTACGAGTCCTACCGGACCAGTGTACACATGAAGTCTTGTGGTCTCACCGCAAAGCTGACCGCGTCTGCCGTCGCTATGCTGAACGGGGACTGTTTGACAACCCTGTACAGAGACGAGAAAGGAAGGAGACGATTAAGGAGGCCTAGGAACCCGTTGGCCACCTCTTGGAGGGAGCGTATCTCCGACATGGACTGGACTTCCACCCGGAGGGCCCGTCCCCTCACCGATCCCTACCCAGGGAGGAGGGAGGGGCTCGATACCAACCGGGACTGTAGAAGCAGACAAGCTCGGAAAGCTGGCCCTTGGCTTAGTCTCTGGCGCTCTCCATTCCCCGAGACCAGGGCAAGCTGCACTGGCGTAAGGGAGTCCTTGGGTGAGTAGACTCGGTCCAGGACCGTATACGTCCCTTACCGAAGAGGAATCTCTGAATCTGGGATCCCCTTGAGGTTTCTCCTGAGGGCCAGAACCTGCCAGAATGCAAGTTCCGACCCCTGGAGCTTCTCCTCCTGATGGACTGGCAGCGAGGTCTCCCATCCCCGGAGGCTCTTCCTGGGGAGACTCGTAGACAAGCCCCAAGGGTCCAACTGGATCCTGTCGAATCCTTGCGGAAGACTGGGCCTTAGGATCCCTCCTAGGAGGGAAACAGGACCCCAGCGATGAAGGATGTAAGGCTTTCGCCCCCTCCGCACGATAGGACCCTCGGAAGAGGCGGGGATTCTCCCTATGGAGTGAAGGGGGAGAGGACCGGGTCTTCCGACCCTCCTGGGATGGGTAATGCTCATCCGCAGGGGAGGGGAGATGAAGTCTGAGGAGGGCTCATCGCCTGCGTAAGGACTCGCAAAGGGACAGGATAGTCCTTGGGGGGGATACCATGCCAGGGATTCCTCTCACCTCCTTCAGGGGGAGAGGAAGCTGCTACTGATTAGTGACCCCAGTCAGAAGGCGCAGGCTCATCGCCTGCATGAGCGCTCTGACGACGGCATCCCACCAGGGATGCCGACCAACCCTCGCGCTGACAGGGAGTCCCTCTGGAGGGAAGAGGATCGTTCGATCCTCGGGGGGAGATGACACATGAGGGTTCGCCCATAGAGAATCTGCAATGAAGGGAGAAGAGACCTTTGACCTGTCCGGAAACCTCCACCCCTCCGGAGAGGGCGCTGCTCTGCGCTGCGGGGGAGGGAAACGCGGAGGTGGCCTGACCGCCATAAGCCCTGATGTAATCAGGGCACTGTCGCGTCGGAGAACGGTGCGCCGATCACGCTGACGATCGCGCGAAAATCACAGATCTGGGTAGCGCGTGAATAAAGCATGCGTAGCAGTATAACCGCGCCCGCATGCACGCGTACCCGCGTGAGCGTGGGCGTATCGGTGTCCGCGTGAACGATCCCCGCGCTTCCGCGCGTATGAAGATCGCTGGCGCTTGCGCGTGAAAGTTTGTGGGCGATAGCGAGGGAAACCATCCCACACGCGAACGATCTCGACGACAAAAGATCGCCGGTACTAGCGCCGTCGGCGATTGCGTGTGGGAAACCACCCCACGCGCGGAAGAAATAACGCTGACGATCTTCGGAGCTTACACAAGTACGAAGATCGTCAGCGCTACCGCGAGAGAAGACCGTAGGAGACAGTGAGCGAGAAACCAAGGTGCCCGCGTGCGTATGATCTCCAACTATGTAAGACGATCGTCGGCGATTCGCGTGAGCACGGACGATCTTCGACGCTCACGCGTGTGCGAAGATTGTTGGCGCTCGCACGCGAGAGAAGATAGTCGGCGATCACGAGCGGGAAAACCTCGGTGCCCGCGCGCGGACAATCTACGACGATCGCGAGCAGGAGATCGCGAGCGGGAGACCGCGCGCGGTCGATCTGTGCGATGATTGCGTGAGCCTCAATGGTCGCGCGGGAAACCATCCCGCGAACGGAACGATCTTCGGTGCTTACACGTACTGTGAAGATCGTCGGCGCTCGCGCGCCTAGCGCCGAATCCGAAGATCGGCGGCTAACGGCCGTCGACAATCGCGTGCGGAGAACCGCGCGCGGACGGCCTCGTTGCCGTGCGCGGGAAACCATCCCGCCCACAGACCGATCCTCGGCACTTACGCTCACTAAGAAGGTCGTCAGCGCTTGCGCGCCTAGCGCTGGATCCGAAGATCGCCGGCTAACGACCGTTGCCGGGTTAATGATCTTCGACGATCGTGCGCGGAAAAACTGCGAGCGGAAGGGCCTTGAAGATTGCGCGCGGAAAACCATCCCGTGCGCGGGCGATCTACAGCACTTACGCGTTAGCGCGTATCAGAAGATCGTCGGCTAACGATCCTTGACGATCGCACGCGGGCGGTCTTCAGCGCTTATGCACGAGTGAAGATCGTAGGCCCCTGTGCAACAGAAGATCGTCGGAGAGCGCGTACGCGCGCTTGGTTGAAGGATCGGCTAACTCGTAGATCCGGAACTGGGATGTGTCCTAAAAGGGAGGGCATCCCCTGAAGAAGACCAGGCGGTCTACTTCAGTGCCGACGATCAACTGAGGGACTGCTAAATACTCCGAAGAGTGGTCTCTGTGAGGTACCTTTCCCGCAAACGGGAGAGGTGTCCTTCGTAGAAGAGACTTAGAGACACCGTAGGCTGAACCGCTGGTGAGCGCCTGTGCGCTATCTCAGGAACCCCAACGATGTGCGCAAATGCGCAGGGAACGTTGGTAGCAGCCTAAATGAATACTGGAACAGGGTGTCTCTGAAGGCAGACTCAGGAACAGCAGGAACAGCAGTCAAGCGCTAGCGCGTAAGGGAACGTTGGCGCGCAGGAGATACCTGGCACTTAAGGGACTTACTCAAGGTGTGAGAAAGTCTCTCCTGCCCCGAAGGGAGGAGCCCGTTAGATAACGGGGGCGTGGGCGCCCAAGGCACGTCTGCAGTCAGGAACGGATACAGCAGGCAACAGGTACACTGAAGGACGAGAGACCAAGGGTCTAACGTAGCCTGAGTAGCGAGGCCCCGAGGGGATTAGTTGCAAGACCCCGAAGGGTCAACGCAACGAGAAACCGAAGTTTCTCCGTCACTAATCACCGAAGTGTAGAAGTGACTAAAGTTACGAGAGCCCGAGGGAACTGCGTAACTAAAGCTCCGAGACCCCGAAGGGTCAGGAAAAAAGAGAAACCGAAGTTTCCCTGTCACTAAACACCGAAGTGCTAGTGACTGAACAGCAAGCTGTTGACAACAGGAACAATCCTCCGAAGAGGAGTCTCTATGAGTGGCCCCTCTCGCGAACGAGAGAGGTGAGCACTTCGTAGAAGAGACTGGTGATGGAGCCCCGAAAGGCCGTGAGATCAGCTGACGTAAACAGGAACAATCCTCCGAAGAGGAGTCTCTGTGAGTGTCCTCTCACGCGAACGGGAGGGGACACTTCGTAGAAGAGACAAAAGGAGCAATCCTTCGAGGAGGAGCCCTTAGAGCGGCCTCCCTCGCGAACGAGAGAGGGCCAGACTGATCCTGCAGCTGCTCAGCCCCTTAAGCGTAGCTACAGAAGCAACCGCTCAGCCCCGAGAGCATAGTCGCTAGTACCATGGTCTAGCCTTGCAACCGCTCAGCCCCTTGAGCAAGTCAGAAGGGCGGCCGCTCAGCCCCAAGAGCATAACCGCCTAAGGACCAGGGAAAAGTAAAAAAGGGAAGTTAACTAACTATCCTGGAGGCGAATCTCCTTATCGTTCTAGGATACAATGAAGAGCTGGCAGTAGTCACGGGGGAACTTTTAAGAGAAGGGAACGCCCCTAACGATTGCCTTGAGAGACGGCGGCGAAGCCGACTCCCCAGGATAAACAGGACAGCTCTGCTTCGAAGGCACACACAACAGGCACGAAGAAACAGCATCGTAAACTGGAAAATAAAAAAAAGAGTAATTATTTAACAGAAATTCCCCCGGGTGAAACTCCGAAGAGAACCCCCGAGGGAAAGAACATAAGAACGAAAGAAGGTATGCGCCCCCCCTCCCCCAACCGGCATGCCCAGGTGAGGGGAGGGGACGAAAGTTAACAAAACAGAATTGTAACATTATAATTATGCAACTGACTTTGAATGTTCCAAGAATCACCGACCCCCGAAGGGACGTGAGCCCTGAGCTGAAAAGTTAAAACACAATTATAGTCATAAAAATAATTGAGACAAATAAAACAAAATAGCGACTCGGTCCTGAGAAGCTATCGTAGGCGTAGTACGGAGTAAGAGGTGAACGACCTCTAGAGAAGGGCCGGTCTCCACGAAGGCAACCATGGTGGCCTAGGAGTGAAAGGCCGTGATCAAGAAAAGATCGTGGTGACCTGCAAAGCCGGCGATCACTCTCGTAGACGAACACAACACACACCGCACAACACCGAAAGCAAAGGAAACTTACTATTTTCTATACACAAAAATATATATAAAGATCAATAATGTTTAAATATATTAAGTATAAGAAAAGGTAAGTTAAAAGACAAAACAATAATGGCCGTCAAGTGAGGATAGGAGCGGAGACTTCCGATCGCTATCCGAGCCAAAAGTAAAGTGGAGTATTCTCCAGTGTGTGTGAGGGGGGAGGGGTAGCTAGCTACCCCTCCCTAACCCCCGCTAACTAGCGGCGGGGTAGGAAACCCTCGTTAAAACTTTTATGGCTCGTCGTTCAGCTACGCCGAAGTAATTACCCCATGTAAATAGCGTGGTTTGTATTTCAGTTACGGAACAATTGCAGTTTCATGGGTGCTGTGCCTGAAGAGTGGGGAAGATGAAGGAAGAGGCCAGTCACTCTACCATTCATCCCAGACTAATCCAGGGTAACGTCTGCCCTCGACCCACTACTACTTATCCTGCAAAGGAGCTGAGGTATCTCAAACCACATGTTGTCCAGCCACCACAGGACCTATGAGGAAGGCATTCAGGTTCCTGTGGGTTATGTCTTGCAGGTAGTGGGTTGTGAAGGTCGTCTGACGCTTCCAAACACCCGATTGAAATACCTGCTCCAGAGAGTAGTTCTTTTTAAATGCTAAGGACATACATATGCCCCTGCCTTCATAAGCTCTTGTCTATGATCTTGTGGAGGACAATCTGGATTCAAGTTCAAGGCCCGATCTATGACCTGTCGAATCGAAGAACAGATCGTATTCTTGGTGACCATCCTTTTGACCCTAGCTATGCTCACGAAAAGCTTGTTTTCATGCATGCGAGCTCCGGCAAATAATTTAAGATTATGATTAAGTGCTTTTATAGTACATAACAACAATTGATCTGAGTCAAAAAGGGATTTTGACGAAGGAAAAATCTATTTCAGGGCGAGAGACCTGTGCCGCCCAGTGAAATGCTCCTTTAGCACCATTTCTAAGGTATATAACTGCTATATATTACCAGAGAAAAAATTGCATAGGAATGCCAGGTTGAACCCATCTCGCTCACCTATATAAGGTGTCGATATTATACTGGGGCGTGATGATTCACAGCCAGAGGTCTCGCACCATTTAGATATCTCCTCTTCAAAACCCCCGCCACAGCGAGGTGCCGATCAACACTACTACCACTAACCTAACCCACGCCAGTGATGTCACTCCTCATAGCACCCAAGGTTTGGGGCCCATGTTGGGAGGGAAGTCATGGGAGGGTTCACTGGGCGGCACATGTCTCTCGCCCAGAAATGGATTTTTCCTTCGTCAAAATCCCTTTTCTGGGCTCAGACCTGTGCCGCCCAGTGAAATTGTACAAGAGAAAAGGTCCCAAAACTTGGAACAATACCTGAGGAAGTAAAATAAAATCCAAAATAACAGGTAAGAGGATAGCAAGACATAGTTGATTAAGATTCACTATGTTCAGGAGGAATCACATTCCCTGCTGCCACTGTAGCAAATATAAGGCTTCCAGAGGTTTTAAACAGTAGCGTTTAAAAACTGTTGGAGACTTCCAGCCTGTATATTTAGTAAGTCCAGCAAAGTTCATAGTAATTAACTGAGGTAGCTACAGCTCGTATATCATGGACGTGAGGGAGTGATGTGGGAATGATTCTAGGTAGCCCGTTAATGAAATACAGAATCTGCTGTCTGATTCCTTTCAGGATGATGGTTCTTCCATCTTCTCTAATGGATAAGGGCCCTGAGGACTGAATGGAAGATATGTTTAAGTAGGCTTTCAGAGTGTTTACTGGACATAAAGATGGGTCCTGCGGAAGTGGGACAATCTTCCAGGGGAACCGTCTGTCCTGGGGGGTCCTCATTTTTGCTAAAAATCTTTTGTCAGGGGAAAGGAGTACTTCCCCTGACGAGAGAAATTCAATATGACCTGGATCTCTAGACAAGGCTGAAAGTTATGATATTCTGGCGCCAGAAGTCGGGTTCATTAAGAACAAGGATTTCCTTAACAATGGAATATAATGACAAGTCTCGTTAAGAGTGACTGAAGCCAACTTAAGTAAGTCATTCAGAAACCAGGAAACTGAGCTAGGGTGAGTTGATGGTTTCAATCTGGCGCAGGTTCTCGGGATGGATGAGAAGTATGAATCTGTAAGGTCAATATTAAAACCAATTTGGAAAATCTTCTTCAAGGCTGACTTAATTGTGGTAATAGTACAAGCCGCTAAGCCTGATTCAAATAAAATTCTGAAGAAGGTTACTGTCAGATTCATAGTCATCGTCTCAACCTTTGAGTCCCTTAAAAACTTGCAAGTTTCATAACAGCCGAATCATACTGTCGAAGGGTGGATTTCCTCTTATCCGATTCTAAAAATAGCATATTTGAGGATCAATATCTGCACCTCTTGAGCTGCAAATTTCATAAAGTCCATAAAGTTAGGGCATTCTGAATTTTGAGGAAGCTAACACACTGCGAGTTGTACTACTTGTGTTAGTATTAGATTGGGGATCTGTCGAGGTGGAGACCCAGTTCCACCAGAAGGGGAAACCCGTTGCTCTTGGGCCAGATGGGGGCTACTAGAGCAACTTGGCCTTTGAAAGTCCTGAGCTTGTCTAACACTTTCACGACAGATTTATTGGTGGGAATAGGTAAATTCTCTCCCAAATGTTCCAGGCTAATGACATTGCATCTGTGGCGTAAGCCCGAGGATCCGGGTTGGGGGCTACTTAGCACTCTAGTTTGTGGTTGGACTCTGTTGCAAACAGATCTATCTGCAGATCCGGAACCTGAGAAAGAATCCATCTGAAGGACTTTGGGTCTAGTGACCACTCCGACTCCAGCGGAGTTGTCCTCGAAAGTGCGTCCGCCACTAGCTATCTAGAACAAACCTGATATGTTGGTTTTTGGCTGGAGCCGGTTGCTTTAAGGTCAAAAATACCGCCATGGCCTCTAAGACATTGATATGAAGTTGGCGGAATATAGTCGACCATAGTCCCTGGACTTTCTTGTACTGAGAGTATCTCCCCAGCCTGTTAAGGAAGCATCTGTGTGAATGACCAGCTTGGGGGTGGATATTGTAAGGAAACGGATTTGCCAGATTTTGACTTTTGTCCATGGTTGAAGTCTTTTCCTCAGAATTGGTTGGAGTCGAGCCCTTTGTCTCGATATTACTCGTTTGCCCTGGAGCACCATACTCGGCTTATATCTTTCAGTCTGGCCTTCCGTAGTATATCTGTTACTGAGGCAAACTGGAGGGCACCCAGGATTCTCTTGATTCTCCTGGAAGACAATTTGTCTTTGAGAAAACGTATTGTGTTTTGCTATATCGTTCCTCTTGGCTGTCGGGAGACACAGAGTGTGGGAGCATAGAACCCATCGAATCCTAGCCATTGAAACTTGTCTTCGGGACCAGACGAGATTTCTCGAAGTTGATTTGGAACCAAAACTGTTGTAAGAGATTATCACTCTGTAGTTGCTGTGAGGCAGTTCTTGCCTAGTTGAAGCCTAGAAACGGACGAAAATGCCTTGCTATCGGAACATGATAGCAAACGTCTGCAAGATCCATAGAGGCGGTGACGGCCCCACAGGGAAGCAAGGTCCGCACCTGAGAGACGGTCAGCATGTGAAACTTGTCGCATTGAATGTAAGAATTCAGAAGTGACAGGTCCAGGATTACTCTTCGCTATTCTGAGTCTTTCTTTGGCACGCTGAACAAGCGACCCTGAATTAGAAGCGATTTACTTCCTTTATTGCCTTCTTTTGCAATAGATCGTTTTCATATAAGACTAGCTCTTCCGTTGGATGTTGATGAAAACTGGTTGGTGGAGGGGGCCCTTCTATCCAACTCCACCCTAGACCTTTGGAAATTATGCTGAAAGCCCAAATGTTGAACGTTCAACGGTTCCGAAAGATGTAAAGTCTTCCCCCTACCCGAGAACTCCCAATGATTTGCTGCGGATTTACCTCCTCGGCCTCCGCGGAATTCTCGGCCTCGAGAGCAGCTGTTGCGAAAGATTCCTCTCGAGCTAGTGCCTCTGGCGCGCTGGTAACCCTGGAAAGCACCCTGAGTTTCAAAGGTGGGGTTAAAGGCTGGGGAAGTAGCATAGGAGGTAGTTGCTACTTGGGACTGAGGAACCAGCACGTATTGCTGTTGGGGTTGACCCTTCGAAGTGAAAGGTCGACTCCCTTGTGCCACCGGGATGGTCTGAACCACCTGTTGGGACTGCCTGTTTGGAAGGAATGGAAAGGTCTCAGACTCTTTCTACCTCGAGATTGGTTGTTGGCCGGTTCGAACTTGCGCTTGGGGACTAAGCCCCACCGAACCTTGAGGCTCTAATTGACCCTAGCAGCTTCGCTGAGGATGTTGACTAAATCTTCAGGGAATAAGTCAGGGCCCCAGACTGGGGCTTTAATGAGCTTGTTAGGCTCATGTCTGATAGTGGTCTCAGACAAGACATGCCTACAGCAACGACGTCTGGCCGCAAAGAAGTGGTAGGAATCAGACAGTAAGGTTTGAAGTAATGACTTCGTCAAGACCTTAAAAAGTGGTTCCTCTTCATACATTAAAGAGGTCATTTCTGCCATTGTAGCCGCGTTGATAGATCTACTCAGGTGCATACAGGCTTCGAACTCGAGACATATCAGGGATTCCGGAAGCCTGGGTAACCGCTCACTGAACTGAATGGAAGCACAGTCAGCGCTTAATTTACCCGATGTGAAGGCCGCCGGGGCGTTAGTCCAGCAATCGTGATCCCCCGGGAACAGGAGGGAAGTCGGATCCGTTTCCTTCAGTTGCGGTAACGGCTTGTCCTCGTTTATTGCCTGCTGAGCAAGGTCCACTATCTTAGTGACACACGGATTAGGGGTTTACTCATCCACTACAAACATCGTGTACGAGCTCTTGTGAGGTGTTAACATAGTGTTAACACACTCCCACTCGTTTAAGGGCCAGGCACAGGTGGACTGAGCATGCCCCTTCGGGTAAATTTTGGTTTCTTTTGGGACCTTGTCAAACCTTACGAGTGTCTCCTCGGTAAGGCGTGCGAAACCAGGGAAAGGGAACTGTGGACCCGGCGGGTAGAATTCAAAATCTTCAACAGGCCGGGTGCCAAACCCTTCGATGGTTAACATACCATCTTGAAGGGAGAGTGCAAGGCCACCTTCCACGGATTGCTTTCGACGAATTCCGGGAGCTTAGAGGCATCCGGGATGATATATTGTTGCTGTTGAGGTAGCCCATAACGAATGAGACCCTGTACGAGGCTATCTGGTTTAGCACTCTCTCAGTGAGGGTGCTAACAAGGGAACCCATTGCCATAAATATATACACATACATACATATACATATATATATATATATATATATATATATATATATATATATATATATATATATATATATATATATATATATATATATATATATGTATATATATACACACACATACAGACATATATATGGATAAATATCAACACAACATCGTGTTCAAAATAGAAATGAATTTCTACCTCATACTTGGGATCAAACGCTGGCCCCTTCTAATGAAAGGTCAGGTCAAAACCAACCATGCCACGAGAGGCCATTGCATCAAATCTTGAAAGGGCTGCCGGATCAAAGGGAGCCTCCGGGGTCGTAGGTTTCAGGCCGGGCTTCGCTCTCGACCCAAGAGAGGAAGAAGTAGCTGCGGCTGAGTCTTTGGGGACTCTGGAAGACGAAGTCTTAACTGGTTTGGTGATTTGGAAGACCTGTGAGTCTTTGATAGGGGCTGGCGGGTAGCTTTAACTTTAGGGACAACAGGACGTGGCCTGACATCAGCCACGTGCTTCCCTGAAAACCCCTAAAAGGAAGACACAGGGTCTCTTTGCCCTGACACTCCGGGCGAACCTGCCGACCCAGATCTAAAGAGTCGCCAAGGTAGAAGTCTTGGAAGACTGCGAGCTCTGAAAGAGAGTATATCGTTACTAATAAACAAGGTAACTTCATTGGGAATGTAAAATAAATAGATCGAGAATAAAGTTTAATTCGATCAATTACAAAGGAAATAAAATGAAAATCCCAAAAGATTATATCCGAAGTTAAAATTATAGATAGTAACGACAGGAGCACCTACAGAGTATCCCATAGTAGGATAGTAACCCAAAAAGATCCGGGTGCTCCGAATTCTTAAAATAGACCGGTATGAAACCGGGACAAAAAGGCTAAGAACAAAATTTCGGACCGGTATAGTAACCGGGGAAAAAACTTTTCATAAATTAACTGACATTGTTAAAATAATTCCGTAAAAAGTGAAGATTATCAATGAAATAATATTGTCATAGCGAGAAATATACTATCCCGTCGCTACTGGGGAAGTATAGAATAAAAATAAAGATACATGAGTATCCCATAGTAGGTCAGTAACCCAAAAAGATCCGGATGCTCCGAATTCTTAAATTAGACCGATATGAAACCGGGGACAAAAGGCTATGAACAAAATTTCGGACCGGTATAGTAACCGGGGGAAAACTTATCATAAATTAACTGACATTGTTAAAACAAACCCGTAATAAGTTAAGATTATCAATGAAATAATATTGTCATAGCGAGAAATATACTATCCCGTCGCTACTTGAGAAGCATAGAATAAAATAAAGATACATGAGTATCCCATAATAGGTTAGTAACCTAAAAAGATCCGGGTGTTCCGAATTTTTAAAATAGACCGATATGAAACCGGGACAAAAGGCTATGAACAAACTCTAGGACCGGTATAGTAACCGGGGAAAAACTTATCATAAATAAACTGACATTGTTAAAACAATTCCGTAATAAGTTAAGATTATCAATGAAATAATATTGTCATAGCGAGAAATATACTATCCCGTCGCTACTGGGGAAGTATAGAATAACAATACAGATACATGAGTATCCCATAATAGGTTAGTAACCTAAAAAGATCTGGGTGCTCCGGACTCTTAAAATAGACCGATATGAAACCGGGACAAAAGGCTATGAACAAAGTTTCGGACCGGTATAGTAACCGGGGGAAAACTTATCAAAAATTAACTGACATTGTTGAAACAATTCTGTAATAAGTTAAGATTATCAATGAAATAATATTGTCATAGCGAGGAATATACTATCCCGTCACTACCGGGGAGGTATATAATAAAAAAGGGTTTATAATAACATGCTACCTTATAATAACATGGGAGCTTAAAGTACACTGCTATAGCAGTGGGTAAAACATTCTTAAGCCGTAAGGGCGATAAAACACTTAAAGTTAACAGCTTAATAGGTAACAGAATAAGTCAATCCGTAACTCTGATCATACAAGGGGAACAGTCGAGTAAAAGAAATATATATATAAATATAAGATTAATCGTAATATGGTTAGGGATATACGTTGGCTCCGGAGAGACAAGTGAGAGAGCCCGGGGCTCGTGTTAACCTACCGGGGTAGGTGGGACATGGGGAAGGGTTATTGGGGGTCAGAGACTCACCGACGGGCTCAAGGTCCTAACCAAAAACTCGACAAGATAACTAGGTCCGGAATCTACAAACGGGGATCCCGTAGATAAAATGATTAACATCGAGTGGGGTCCGTGAAGTGCGGAACGCCACACGGGGAGGGTGAAGGGAGGGAGCCCATAATGGGTCCGTAGGGTGCGGAACCAGGAGGTAGCATCCAGGAATAATATGTGTATATATAAGACATGGAACCCAAACCATAGCAGAAATCCCTCCCGCCGACCGATGGCCAATCGGAGCGGCGGGGAGAAAACGGCTACGGAGGGTACTATAACATATAGCCTCTTAAACGCTTGTGAAGGAGCCAGGCGATAACCCCGGGGAGGGGGGGGAGAGTGAAAGGGTACGGGAGGATTCGACCCGCGAAACAAAGCAGCTGACTCCAAGGCTCGAAGAGCGAGAGGCATCCCTGAAGTGGGGATGTAGGTGGGGGGAGGCTATCACGTGGACAGAGAGACCAGGCGTACCAAACTGGTCGAAGAACCACGACATATGGATGATCAATACGGATAGACATAATATAATACAATATAATATAATGATATATAATATAATTGATATGGTATAAAATATTATGAGTAGGAAAACATGCAAATAATATAGAAAGAGAGGGACGCAAGGGAGAGGCAGGGAAGAGCCGAACCTTCCAGCGCGGGGAGGACCGAGCTGGGCAAGGGGGGGGGGCAACATAACATAAAGTCGGTGAGGTGCCGACATAAAAATATGAAAACAAATTGCCTCGCGAGTCCCACTCAAACTAAAGCAACTACTAGTCATAAATATAATGTAACGTATCCGCTTATGATAACATAATAACGTGGGGTAACATAAAAAACTAGCAGCGCCCGAAGGCGAGCAGGCACGCCAACCTAACACGAACTGTGATACCGTAGTACCATAACAACTGTATCGTAAATAACAGGATAATGAAATACCATAACAAAATAAAATAACACGATGTGTGAACCGTGAATTACCCAGATAGGTTCAAAACGAAAAACAATTAGTATGGAAGACTAATTGTAAAGCGTTAAGAACAAGAGAGAGAGGAGGTAGCCAGCCGCCATGGCGGTCCCGAAGCGGGGCCGTGAACCGTGAAAATTAAAAACTGTGACAAAATTACAACAAAGGGCAAGGCTACCTCCAAATACTCAAAACTCATAGATCTGGTACTTAACTTCGACGGAGTGACAGTAGAGTCCGACATCATGAGATAAATCCTGGGTAAATCCGGGAAAAAACACACACCGAAAAAGTGAACACCGTAAAGCATTGGTACTATGAAAGGAGTGACGTCACTGGCGTGGGTTAGGTTAGTGGTAGTAGTGTTGATCGGCACCTCGCTGTGGCGGGGGGTTTTGAAGACGAGATATCTAAATGGTGCGAGACCTCTGGTTGTGAATCATCACACCCCAGTATAATATCGACACCTTATATAGGTGAGCGAGCTGGGTTCAACCTGGAATTCCTATGCAATTTTTTCTCTGGTAATATATAGCAGTTATATACCTTAGAAATGGTGCTAAAGGAGCATTTCACTGGGCGGCACAGGTCTGAGCCCAGAAAGATAAAGTACAGACTTTCAGTCCGGAAGGACCCAAACCCTCAGGTCCGCTACAGCCAGAGTCTGGTCTTGGCAATGGACTCGGGGACGAAGTCGAGTGTTAACATGACCTTCATCCCGTGGCTGGGATATGTTGTAGAAAAGGCCATGCACTTTGTTGGCTCTCACAGTAGAGGCCAAAGCAAGAATGTACTGTACCAAGAGTTTTTCCTCAATTTTTCTATCTGACACATAGACTCCTTAAAGGAGTCTATGATCTGACAATATGACAAATTTAGAGATAATTTGTATTTTTCCCTAACTAAGACAAATATGGTTATTTATTTGGATTATATTTCGGCGAATCTGTAAGGTAGCCATTAGACTTAAAGTACGAGGTGGCAACCCTTCCTAACCGCTTGAGTGGGTAAGCTGGGGCTGGTGGGGGGGGTACCCAGCCACCTCTATATACTCTCACAGCTGTGAGGTACATCACTTTTGATTGCAGGAAGGACTTCTGGGGGACAGGTGATGGCGAGCCAATTTATATAAATAACCCCAGGTTTATATTAGTTAGGGAAAAATACAAATTATCTCCCAATTTGTCATTTGTTCCCATACTAACAAACCTTACGTTATTTATTTGGATGACTCACTCTTAGGTGGGTGGAAGTATCATTGACCTGGTTTTACCTAGTACAGTATATGACTATGGTCTAGGGGAAACTTTAACACCTCACTAAAATATACAAAGTGGGTATACTGTAATAGTGGCCTGTGCAATTCATTGTAATAGTTTGTTGTTTTGTATAAACACTTTCTGAGTTTATATATAGGAAAAACAAGACGTTTCCCATTGCTTACCACGCAGAAAGCAATGGAAACATGGGCAGTATATAAATATCACAAATTTTTAAGTAATTTGTATTTTTCCTAACATACTGTACTTACCTAGAACTACCTTCTTAGGAGTTACTGGTAACTCTACCTAACCGACCAGCTTTTTGTATAGTTTACCCTCTTTCCGTTTTCTACGGGGTCAACCTCAGGCAGTGTGATATGTGCCCTGAGGCGACCCGGGGTCGGGAATCGTGCTAGCTCAGGTCGTCGAATCGTCAGTAAGTTTCGTTGGAACAAGTACTACTCGACCCTGCAGGTTCTCGGGGAAGGATGGGTGGGCCATAACCCGAAGGTAGTTCTTGGTAAGTATGTTAGGAAAAATACAAATTACTTAAAAATTTGTGATTTGTTCCAACACGGTTACTTACCTAGAACTACCTTCTTAGGAGACTTACACTTTAGGAGGTGGGAGTGTCCTGCAGGGACCAGAAGCCGACGGGGAGGCACGCGAGAGAGGGAACCTCTAAGGAGGTTTTGGTTCTACGACCACTAGAAAACTGCACGAAAAGTAGGGGAAACTATCCAAAAAACTCACTTAGTGTCTAATGCCGTACTTTTTCAAAACCAACTCCGATACATGTTCTCTTGGAGGACGTTTCTTCAAGTGGCTAAGGTCTTTTCGACATCTTCCTGGGCAGTACGGCCCGGGGAAGGAAGGAAAGGAGGTGAGGGGGGGGTAAGGTTAAGGAAGGAACTAGTGTCTCTTGGCATTAACCCCCCCGTTTACCCTGGGGCCATGACCTTAGATCTCTTGAAGGGCCGAAATGACTGGGCCAATGGAAAACCTGTCCAAGGATTTTCTCGAGCAATCCTTGAGATAGTGTTCTGTGAAGGTGTACTGTCTAGACCAGGTACCTGCCTTCAGGATCTTTCCCACAGCAATGTTTTCCTCGAAGGCCAGGGAGGTGCTCAGACCTCTAATATCATGTGGCCTTGGTTTACCTGGGAGAGGAGTCCCAGAAGCCTCGTAGGCTCTCTTTATCACCTGTCGTAGCCAGAAAGAGATAGAGTTCTTCGAGACCAGTTTCTTCACCCGGCCTGTTGAGACGAATAAATTTCTGATCTGCGGGCGGAATTTTGCGGTCCTCTCCAGGTATTCTCTTACTGTTCTCACGGGACATAAGAGTAGATCTTTCGGGTTGTTGGAGCGAGGGATGGCTGGCACTGAAAAACTATCAAACCGAGGATCCCAACATGCCGGGTTCTGGGTCTTCGCCACAAAGCTAGGGACGAACCTAAAGGTAACTTCTCTCCACCCTTTGGAGTGTGAGACCTCGTAAGAGAGGCCGTGTAACTCGCTAACTCTTTTCGCAGAGGCCAGGGCTAAAAGGAATGCTGTTTTAAGGGTGAGTTCTCTGTCTAGTACGTCCCTGAGAGGCTCGAAGGGTGGCTCTGACAGGACCTTGAGAACTCTGGCTAGGTCCCACTGCGGAACCCTTACTTCCCGGGGGGGACATGATTGTTCAAAGCTGCGGATGAGCGTAGAGATGTGCCTTGAGGCTCCCAAGTCAATGCCCCTAAGGAGGAAGACTTGACCTAAGGCTGTTCGTACTCCTTTGATGGCCGGAATAGACGAACCCACGTCGTCTCTCAGGTACACCAGAAAGTCTGCAATGTCCTGGATCGACGCCCCTGAGGGCCTGATGTTCTTGGACGCACACCACTTCACGAAGACCGCCCACTTTGCTTGGTAAACTACTGCCGAGGGACGCCGTAGGTAACCCGACATCCTTGCCGCGGTTCTCGATGAGTATCCTTCTTTCTTCAGTAGCTTCTCGATAACCTCCACGCGTGAAGGCGGAGGGATCGAGGGTTTTCGTGCCACCTGTGAAAATGAGGTTGACGCAGGATGTCTGGTCTGTCCGGAAGCGGCCAAGGAGGACGAAGAGCTAATTCTTTTAGGTCTGCGAACCATTCTCTCTCCGGCCACCCGGGCGCTACCAAAGTCATCGACAGGTTGGTCGTCGCTCTCACTCTGTTCAGCACTCGCCTGATCATCCCAAAGGGAGGGAAGGCGTACACATCGAGGTCGTCCCAGGGACATTGGAAGGCGTCCTCGAACGCTGCTGACAGGTCTGGGACTGGAGAACAGAACGCGGGGAGTTGGGCGTTCAGACGTGTGGTGAACAAGTCTATCACTGGGGAGCCCCACATTGGGATGACTGCCCGAGCTACCTCCGGGTGTAGGGTCCACTCTGAGCCTATCACTTGACCTGCCCTGCTGAGGCCATCGGCCAGCACGTTCCTCTTTCCTGGGATGAACCTTGCCGTCAGTTCTATCCCTTCTTCTGCCGTCCACTCTAACAGTTCCGTAGCTAGGGCGCATAGAACTCTTGACTTCAGGTCCCCCTGTTTCTTTACATACGCCACTACTGTGGCGTTGTCGCACATCAACGCCACAGTGTTTCCTCGTAGGAAGTGTACGAACTGTCGACACGCCCTCAGAACCGCTATCATCTCCAGGATGTTTATGTGGAGAGACACCTCCTCGCTGGACCACTGCCCTCTTGTCGATTCTCCTAGCAGGTGTGCTCCCCAACCCTCCTTCGATGTGTCCGTGAACAACAGTATCTCCGGGGGATCAGGGACGAAGGGCATTCCCTTCTCTGTGTCCGACCTGATGTTCCACCAAAGCAGGGTCTCTCTCGTCTTCGGGAGGACTGGGACTATTTTGTGGGGCTCCTTGCCTTGGGTCCACGATTCCTTCAGATTCCACTGTACCGTCGGAGTCTGAGTCTAAGTCTCCCTTGCGGTACTAAATTCTCCAGTGAAACCAGGTGGCCCAGTAACTTCTGCCAGTCCTTGGCCCTCCTGGGTTTGCCCGTCAGAAAGGGTTGAAGGATATGTTCCAGGTTGTCTATCCTCTCCCCTGAGGGGAAGGCTCTTACTAACTGGGTGTCCAGGACCATCCCCAAGTAAGTCATCCTGGTGCTGGGGACTAGCTGGGACTTTCCTAGGTTGACCGTGATCCCTAATTCCTTGCAGAGGTCGAGCAACATCACGCCTTGCTCCTTCAGTTGCTCCCTTGAGGCAGAAAAAAGCAACCAGTCATCCAGGTACCTTATCAGCCATATGCCTTTCTCGTGCGCCCATGCCGAGACTGTGGTGAAAACCCTCGTGAACACCTGCGGGTCCGTCGATAGGCCGAAGCAAAGGGTTTTTAACTGCAGGACACTGGACTCCCACTTGATTCTGAGGAACTTCCTGCTGGAGGGGAGCACGGGGATTTGAAAATAGGCATCCTTGAGGTCGAGGGACATGAGGAAATCCCCCTCCCTCAAGGCTGCTAGCACTGTCTTGGGGGTGTCCATTTTGAAGTCCGTCTTTGAGACGAACTTGTTGAGGGCTGAGAGGTCTATGACCGGCCTCCACCCTCCTGTCGATTTCTCCACAAGGAAGAGCCTGCTGAAGAAACCCGGGCCGGGGTTCTCCACTGGCTCTAAAGCACCCTTGGCGATCATGGACGCTACTTCCTCCTGTAGCGCCGACCTCTTCAAGGAGTTCTTTGGAACCAGCCACTCGACCCGGTGGGCTGGGATGAGAGGGGGAGGTTCTTCTAGGAAAAGGAGTCTGTAGCCCTCCTTCAGGACCGTCACCGTCCAGGGATCCGCACCGAGATCCCGCTATGCTTGCCAAAAATGTCTGAGGCATCTCCCTACTAGAGGCTCCTGTAGGAGTAGGGGGCCTCCCTTCCTACCTCCTTCTGGAGGAGCGGCCAGAGCGACCTCTCCTAGAGTTACTGTAGGAGGGTCTGAAGGCTGACTGAGGGGCTGCGTTGGTCCTACGGGTGGGCTGCTGAGAGGTTTGAAGCCAAGGAGCTGACGGTGGGGCTCTTCGAGGCAGCAAAGGGGCGGACTGGGAGGAGTGAGGGACGTCCGCTGAGGCTCTTCTAAACACGGGCTTCCTCATAAGGGGGGGGGCTAAGGTCCGTGTCTCTCACCCTCCTCACTTTCTCCATCATATCCTCCACCAATTTGATGGGGAAAATGTCGTTTCCCCACACTGAGGAATTCCTCAGTCTCCTAGCTTCTCTGTCCGGTAACTTCCGCACCAACTTGCTAAGGACAGTATCCCTCTTTCTAAGTACCCAGTTCGTAGCCATAGACAGGGACTGAGACGACAAAAACTTAAAGGCCTTGCCTCCCGAACTAACTAGCTCCTTCAGCGTGGTCTGATTGTCTGGAAGGGAGAGGTCGTGGGACGCCTGAAACCCCACCAAGGCGCAAGACCACCAATCCAACCAGGAGGACACGTAGACAAGGTCCTGTGCCATGTCCTCCATCATAGAGGCTTCTGACGGGGAAAAGCACACGGGGGCAATGGTGGCCCTGTCTTCCGAGGCTCCCTGGTTCAGTGAGGTCACCGCTGTTTCTACCACACGGGGTCCGCCGCGATGCCCTTCTTGGACGTAGAAACGTTTCTGCGATTTCAGCCCTGGAAGCAGCTTGGAGGAACTCTGGCTTCTGGGGTCCTCTGCCATTCCTGCCAGGTAGCTATCTATTTTCTCCATCCCCAACTTCACGTCCGGAGCGAGAGGGAGAGACAATGAAGGGTTTTGTTGCACAGGATTGACGATCATTATGGACAGTCTGGAGAGCACGGCCTTTGCTGCTGAGGGCTTAGGTTCGTCTAATCGGTGGTGTCGACGAATTAGGGCCAGAACCTTACGGTAGGAGGAGATGTCGTCAGACGAGCACTCCCCTCCTTCCACCAGGTTGTCCGTCACCAGTTCCTCCGTAGGGGGTACTCCGTGACGGTGGGAAAGGCAACGCTGGACGAGTCTGCCCGTGGTATGAGCTGCCCCGTGGGGACGAAGGTATCCGTCATGGGAGTACCTTGTTCCACGGGGGACTCCGTGGATGGGGGATCCATGCGGACCGACGGGCGCCCTTGGTGCTTTAGGAAGGCCTCTAAGGTGCCCGTGGTCGACGCTAAGCCTTCCTTCATAAGATACCCGTGGTATGGGCTGCCCCGTGGGGACGAAGGTATCCGCCATGGGAGTACCTTGTTCCACAGGGGACTCCGTGGATGGGGGGATCCATGCGGACCGACGGGCACCCTTGGTGCTTTAGGAAGGCCTCCAAGGTGCTCGTGGTCGACACTAAGCCTTCCTTCATAAGACGTACGTCCTTCCTAAGGGAAGAAGAAGCGGAGGCCACCGTTGGGTTAGTCACTACACGGGGGGGCTGGTTCAACCCCTCTTGCCGGTCTACTGGTCCGAAGGAGGAGGTAGGAGGATGAGACACAGAAGGCGAGGCTCTAGGGAGCCACCCGGAAGCAGCCGCGGCTGTGGTAACCTTAAACAGTTCGCTCCGGGGCACTGTGATGTTCACCCACTCCTTGGACTTGCTCTTCTTGGCTTTCTTCTTAGAGGAAACGTCCAAGACTGCGGGGGGAAAACCTCGACGTTTCTCAGGAGTGGGAGGCTGCAGAAACACGGGGGGTAGCGTAGACGAGGGAGCGGTTGAAGCACCTGAAATACGCCATGATGCCAGGGAAGAATCCACACTTGGTTTCCCCCACATAGGATCTTCCGAGGAGACGGGACCTGCGGGCACCAGGACCTCGCCTCCTACCCACACTCCTGCACTACTCTCAGGCCCCACACATGCCTGCCCCACACTAGACAGTTCCCCCACAGGAATATCAGACTCTTGGGGAAGGGCAATGGGCCTCTTCCCCGCAACGGACTTACCTCGTCCCCTACTCTGGGTAGGGGAAGAAGGACGGGAGCTACGGTCTGCCGAGAGGTCTGGGGAACCACAGGCGACGAGACACTGGATTCCTTAGGCGACTTCTTGGGCGTGGGTGCGCGTCGGAGACTGCGCGCGAGGGCGCGCTGGCGAGGGATGGCGCGCAGGCGGGGACCGATGGCGTGTTGGCGATCGCTGGCGCGTTGGTGAGCACTGGCGAGCAGGGGAAGAAGTTAGCTTCCCCACTGCGCCCAGATCAGAAGATCATGGGCGCGCAGGAGATCGTTGGGGCGCAGGCGAGCACTGGCGCGCAGGAAAGCGGTGGCGCGTAGGCAAGCGCTGGCGCGCAGGAGAACAAAGGCGCACATGGCGCGCAGCAGGATGAGGGCCCGCAGTAGCACGCTGGCGATCTGGAGAGCGCTGGCTCGCAGGTGAGCACTGGCGCGCTTTAACAGGAGCTTGTTCTGCCGATGAGCGCTGGCGCGTAGGGGACGTATGCACTAACTTGCGCATACGCCCTTGATGCCCCGAAGGGACCGTTGCCCGTTTTACAACAGGATGCGTTGGCGCCCACAGCGCGTCAGCAGCCAGGAACGGCGACGGCAGGTCAGCAGGTCGGAAGGGTGGAAGATCGGCGTGTCCTTTGTAAGGATGACCTTCCACCAAAGGAGATCGCGAACGATCTGCAGAGAGGTCCAGGGTTGTAGCTGGGAGAGTCGGAGAACGATGGCGAGGTTCCTCTGCGGCGGACTGCGGTGACGATGAACCGAAGAGGCGCCTCCTAACACCCTTGTGAGGTGAAGGAAGGCCTCTACGGCGAAGAGGAAGGCGGGCTTTACACCTTATACGCCCTCTGGGGGCCGTGGGGTCAGTGGGCTGACCATCAGCAGTCCTCCGAAGAGGAGTCTCCGTGAGTGAACTCCCTCGAGGGGGAGAATCACCGGCAGGAGAGACTGTTAGACTTAGTTCCTCCCTCGAAGGATGTGCAGAGGGAGGAACTAAGCCTTCAGCTACAGCAGGATCATCACGAGCAGAGGTTTGAGATAACTCATCGGAAGCCTCTGCCACGACAACGTCGACGATAGACAGATGATCAACCTCTGCTAAAGTCGGCGATTGTTTGACAGCGGCCCCAACCGGATCATGTCAAACAAGGCTTCCTTGGAGGGTGAACCCTCAAGCCCCAAGGAAGCCCAAAGCTGAAACAAATCATCATTAGTTACAGGAATATTTAAATCCTCCCCCGGGGGAGGAGGAGCTGCCTCGCTATAGGAGGCAACTCCCTCTCCCAAACCCCGAGATCGGGCAACAGAACTATGGCCTACGCTACCACTCGACAGTTTCTCGGAAGAAACCGATCGAGTGGGAGCTTCGGAGGAGGTTTGGGCCACGGAAGAAGAGCCCTTGGGAATTTCTCCTTTCAAAGAAATCTTCGAAGGAGAAATATCCCGCCTGGACTTCTTCTTCCGGCGCCGAGAAAACCTCTCCCACTGGGAGATAGACCACTCCCTACATTCACCACACACTTTATTTCTATCACACCGCTGGCCCCTACAATAAGGACAAAGGGTGTGAGGGTCCGTATCGACCGCCGACATATACGTGCCACAAGGGCGGTCGGGTAGTCCAGGACACTTTCACATAGCAGAGGCCAACTTCATGCACACCTGTCAAAAGAAAAGCAAAAAGCATTAAATGGCTGTCAAAGAAGGCGAGGGTGAAAGCGGACACATCCGACTACCACCCAAGCCGAGAGCAAAGTGAGCTCAGGCACAGGTGTGTGTGAGGGGGGGGAAGCAAGCTACCCTCCCTACCACCCCTCCCCCTCCTAACTAGCGGTGGGGTAGTATACCCTCGTTAAAATTCTAATGGCTCGTCATTTCAGCTACGCCGAAAGTAATAACCCACATTAAATAGCATGGTTTGTATGTCAGTTACGGAACAAATGACAAATTCGTAGATAACTTGTATTTTTCCTAACTATACAAACCTTAGCTATTTAACAGGGGTACTGTATTACTTTCGGCGTAGCTGAAATGACGAGCCATTATTTTTTAACAAAGGTTTACTACCCACACCGCTAGTTAGCAGGGGTAGGGGAGGGTAGCTTGCTACACCCCCCCTCTCACACACCTGTGCTTGAGCTCACTTTGCTTGGAGGTAGGACTTCAAGGGGGATAGGGCTGACGGGCAAGTTTGGTTAAATAGCTAAGGTTTGTATAGTGAGGAAAAATGACAAACTTATAAGAGTTTGTATTTTTCCTAACATACAAACCGGAATTCTTTACTATAGGAGATATTCTAGCGCGAGCTGGAAAATACGGCAGAAAAACCTTGACAAGGTTGTTAACGACCAGGCAGGTAGTTACCCACTGTTAGTGGTGGGGGGGGGGACAGCCGGTTGGTAGCTGCTGTTTACCTTCAATCGGATTCTAGCTAGGACTATTCTAGGGGGCGGTGATGGAGGGAAGATTTGTGTGAAGAATTCGGGTTTGTATGTTAGGAAAAATACAAACTCTGTTATAAGTTTGTCATTTGTTCCTACACTTGATACAAACCCTCATTCTTTACTATAGGAGACTTAGTCTTGAGGCTAGGGTGGCCAAGGAGTTCCCTATTCCTAGGGAAGATAGTCCTCAGACTAGACTATTTTGAAGCAACAATCTTCCGTTAATCTTCTTTCTTTGTAGATCCCCATAATCTCAGCACGACTGAAGGTTTGTAGCTTCGTGGAAACAAATATTTCAGGAAGAAGTGGGTCAGGAACATTCCACTCGGACCCCTTCAAACTTAGGATTCCCTCGCCCTTGAAAGGGGGAAACCTCGTGACCATGGGTATAACTTATACCCTGTGAGAGGAATCAGATGAGTATCATACCTTATTTCCAATGGTGAGTCCAGCTGAAACTGGATACAGACTAGGATCCCCAGATGGGAGGGAGAAGGAGACGAAGAAGATAGATGGATGTCCTTCTTAAAACCTAGTGTAACCCAGTATCCTCAGCGAATGGCTACTGTCCCCTAAAAGGGCGTATGGTAGGTACAGCACCCGTTGACCTGTCACAATAGGCCCTATAGAAAGGGTGTCTAGAGACCTATGTGTCACGTCGCTCAAATAGTGAGCGGTGAATGTACAGTAGATTGGCGTTTCCAGACCCCAGCACTTAAGACTTGGGAGACGGAGAAATTTCTCTTAAATGCCAGTGAGGCAGCCACTCCCCTAACTTGATGGGCTCTGGGTTGTGCTGCCTCTGGGTCTCCGTTGTAAGAACTCGCCATGAATTTCTTGAGCCAGAAGGGATGGTGTTGCGAGAGGTTCTCTTCTTTACCTTGTTGGTACTAAGGAAGAGATGATGGAGACGTGGTCTGAAAGGTCTGGTGCGCTTCAGGTATTTCTTTAGCGCCCTGACTGGGCATAGTAATGACTGGTCTGTATCCTGTTACCTTATTGAGGCTGGAAAACTGAAATTCTTGAAATCTCTCATCGGTAGATGAAGGATTGAGTCTAGCCACCAAGCCCGGTACAAAGTTGAGAGACACTTCCCCCCCCCCCTCCCCTAGAATGGGTGACGACGTAAGACAGACCATGTAGCTCACTGACCTTTTAGCCGAGGTCAGAGGTACGAGGAAGATGGTCTCAAGGTTCAGAAAGTAGCCTGAGGCCCTTAAGGGCTCATAGGGCAGCCCCTTCAGGGAACGTAAGACACGTCTCATGGTGATAGTCTAATCTCAACTGGGGGGCAAGATCACTCAAAACCCTGAATCAACCAAGGTGATGTCTTCTGAGGCGGAGAGGTCAACCCCTTCTCAGTCTACAGATGAGGCTCAAGGCTGAGCGATAGCCCTTAATCGCCGAGACTGAGAGGAGCTTTTCCTCACTGAGGTACAAAAGGAAGTCTGGGAACTACTGATTCCTTCCTTTTGAGAACCCAATTGCTCCACATGGTCGCTGTTGTAGCGGTTAAGAAGTCCATTGTCTTGGGCCCAGCAGTTAGGACTTCCTGTAGGGACTGCATGGAATCTTGGTTTGACAAGTCCTCATGGCTCGCGAGGTAGCCGACTGTACCAGACCACGTGTCAAGCCAAGAAGGAGCGTCTAGAAGGGACATTGAAGCCGCTTCCATTGCCGAGGCTTCTGTGACTGAGAAGAGCATGGAAGAGTAGAGTGTCTCTTCGAGGATTAGCCCGGTGTGAGCCTCGCCGTGAGGGGATCCAAGATCAGAGAAGGGTTGGCGTCTCTGATCTCGTAAAGGGCTTTTGTCTCTTAAACGGGAATTTATTGGATTCTTGAGACTTCACGGAACCCGTTTCTCCCGCGACCGCCTGCGATACCTCCTCAGACGGCCTGCAGTGGAACAGACCTGGTTTAAAGGTTTAAAGGTCGCTCATGAATGGCAGAGGCAGGGACAGTGACATTGCACTAGCAGTTAGGATAATGCCCTAGAGACTGACCATATATTATATGATCAACGACCAAGCCTCCTCTCCATCCCAACTAGGACCAGGGAGGGCCAGGCAGTGGCTGCTGATGACTCAACAGATAGACATATAGGCTCCCTCAAACCCCCCAACCTTAGCTCACAAGGATGGTAAGGTTGCAGACACTAATGACAATAACGAGTATGAGCGGGACTCGAACCGCAGACCGTCAAAAACCAGTCAGAGACGTTACCAATCAGGCCACAGCCAGAAGACCAATTCTGGTCTTAGGGTTTGGGGTGGACGACATAGCCTGTCTAAGGCTGGAGTGTCAAGAGGTCGAGGAGGCAGATGCAAATCGCTGAGGCATGAGATATTACACATAGTTCATAGAGTCCTTAAATTGGAGGATTCTAAGTCCTTCGACGGCAGCTCTTCCGAGGAATCCTCAGGCTGCGCTAATTCCTCGCATGTTGTTACAGGTAAAGTGGAGACCCGAGTAGCAGACAAACCTTATGTCTTACCCCTAGCATCTTTCTTATGGAAAGGGGAAGAACGGTAGGAGTCGGAGTGTCTGGAGGTAATGGCGAAGATCGTTGACGATAGTCGGAAGACTCTCTGTCATAAGAGTAAAACTCTTGATGACAACGGTCGCGCACATAGCGCTAATTGCGTGCGTGCGCGGACACTCGGTGCTAATTGTTATGAGAGCCCGACGACTCAGCATAACTGAAACTCGAAGGTTCCAAGTCGTGTGACCTCAAAAGTCCAGCACGACAGAGGCCCGAAGGACTCCTAAGGTCATGAGAACCCGAAGGATCAACATGACGAGAGTTCAAAGGCTCCCGATCACGCCCTCCGAAAGGGTGATCGTCACGAGACCCCAAGGGGTCAACGTGAGGAGAACCAGTAGGTTCAAAAAGACGTCTCCTTATAGCACGAGGGGGAGAACGTCAGGGATGAAGATAACTCCTCCGCAGGGTAGATTTGTTCTCCCGAAGGAGAACGTCGCTTAAAACAAGGCTCTCGGGGAGAACCAAAAGCGTAAAGGGGAGGAGCGTGGATCAGCAAACTCCTACAAGTTTTCTCTCGTGAATAGGAGGAAGGTTCTCCCGAAGGAGATCGCCTAAAACAAGCTTTCTCCCTGCTCTATGGGGAAAAGCGTAGGCGTAATAAACTCTCTCTCGCGAACGAGGGAGAAGTCCTCCCGAAGGAGAATATCGCCTAGGGCAAGTTTTCTCCCTGCTCTATGGGAAAAAGTGTAGGCGTAATAATTGCTCTCTCGCAAACGAGGGAGAAGTCCTCCCGAAGGAGGACATCGCCTAAGACAAGCTTTCTCCCAGTTCTATGGGAAAAAAGCATAGGCGTAATAATCCGAAGGAGGACATCGCCTGACCCAAGCTTTCTCCCAGCTCTTATGGGAAAAAAGTGTAAGTGTAATAATCTCTCTCGCGAACGAGGGAGAAGTTCCCCTCGAAGGAGGAACAAGCCTTAGACTTGCTTTTACCCAGCTCAAGGGGAGAAAGCAGTCTTTGGGGACGAGATAACAGAGGCAAAACTCGTCAAGCTGTCCGCAACTCTTCACGAAGGAGGGAAGGTTGCTGAATGGCTGAAGTGGGGAAACTCTCCCTCGGAACGGGGGTGGTTCTCTCACGCAGCCCAATTCCGAGGAAGGTTATCACTCCCTCGTAAGGGGAGGTTCTTCAACCCCAGGAGGCGAACCTCCTGGCAGCAATCTATGCTTCCCAACAACAAGTTGATCAAGTTGCAGGTGGACAACGAGCGCTACCTCGTAACATGGGCAGCTCATGAGCTGCCACATGAAGCGCAGGATAATGAACAGAGCGGCCGAAGCCATCAGCCTTGTGTTCTACGTCGCATCTGGGTGTTTTCTTTTGGCCTCTCTAACACGCTTCCCCTTTTTCTTCTGCTCTCAACCGAAGAGAAGAAGGGCCGAACCCCTGCATCTTCTTCCAAGGTTTTCGAGAGACTCATAATCCTTAACTCATTAGGGAGCAAAGGAACTAGGGAGCTTGTCCTGTCTGAAACACGAGAGCGAGGGATTGACCCCGTGAGTGTATGACCGGAGATTTGCGTGTGTAGCGCTAATTGCATGTGAACACCTTGCGTGACGGGAGTCTGAAGACTCTGCCATAAAAGTAAAACTCTTGATGGTCATGGGCTCAGTGTTGGTTGAGCGCACGCGAACACTCCAAAGACTCTCTGTCATAGGAGTAAAACTCTTGGCGACTTGTTTCATGAGAACCAGAAGATTCAGCGTGATCGTGTGTGCCCCTACAGGTTGTGTTGCGAGACCCTGAAGGGCCAGAGCAACGGGAAACGGAAGTTTCCCTTGTCACGAGACCCCAAAGGGTCAGAGATCGAAAAGTCGAAGACAAGAGCGATCTTCTCTGAAGATGAGGAGTGAAAGCAAGGAGAACAGCTCTTTCTGACTTTTTTAGAGCGAACGGAGACCATCACTGACTTTTCTAGAGCGAACGGAGACCCTCAAACTATTATGCGAAGAGGAGGGTTCGAGGCCAGGACGTACTTTGCCCTTGGCCGCGCTCCTGGCTTCTTAGGTGATCCCTCGCAAGAGAAAGACGACAGCGAGGCAGAACGATGACAAGAGGGAGCGCTCTTCTTAGGTTTGTGCCATGAGCGCTTATAGTCTCGAGGCGAGACAGAAGGCGAGGAAGAGCGAGAACGAAGATGTCTCTTCCTATGTCGTCTGTCTCTTCGGCGAGAACATCTAGGTGAAGGCGCGCTAGCTCTCCTTTTCCTCTTCTCTCTCTCCCTCCTGACCTCCGAAGAGGGCAATGACGAGGAGGAAGCGCTCTTCTTTTGTTTGTGACAAGAGCACTTATAGTCTTGCGGCGAGACATCTCGTGAAGAGATGGAAGGCGAGGAAGAGCGAGAACGATGATGTCTCTTCCTATGTCGCCTGTGTCTCCGGCGAGAATGTCTGGGCGAAGGAGAGCGAGCTCTGCTTTTCCTCTTCTCTCTCTCCCTCCTAGCCTCCGAAGAGGGTGAGGACGATGAAGAGGAGGAGGAGGAGGAGGTATTGCGATGTTTGCGCTTGCGAAGTTGTAATTTGTAGATGCGCAACGGAGTGCGAAGTAGGCGCCACAGGAGCTGAAGTTACTATATCCAGTAAAACTTCCGTGGGCACCGACTGAGTTGATGGGAGGTAGGCGAGGCCCGGAACTCCCGAGGGTTCCAAAACAGAAGGGACCTGAGGCACTACCTTGCCCGCAAGGAACTGGTTCCAAACTTCCTCCGAAGGAGAACCAGCAAGTCCAAGGGCAGGCCATACCACTCGTACATGATTTGGAATGGAAGCAGTAACAGAGTCATTCCTGAGGGGAGGCAACGTGATCCGCCTGACCAAGAGGAATGGGAGTTAAATCAATGGTGCCACTCTTCCTCGACTTCCCCCCGGAGGGAGGCAGGCAAGGAAGAGAGGAAGAGTCTGAAGGGAGAGATCGAGAGGCCGTAGAAGAGGTCCGTGACTCCTTACCTTCAACGGCGATCCTGGAGGTAAAGAGTCCTTCTAGAACTTCCTATTCTACCTCTCACGAACTTCTCCCACTGAGAGGGCGACCACTTCTACATACTTGGCAGGGGGAGCCTTCAGAAGACCTATGAACTCTGTACCCAGGGCATAGGGAAAGAGGATCCACCTCCAGCAGCGACATAAAGGTGCCCGGAACACTTCCTCATAATAGAGGACATCACATCTAACAAAGAAAAAGAAAAAAGGATTAATCAAAAATCCAAAAAAGAAAGGCTAGTCTGCCAGTCAAATAAAAGCAGGAGCAGGGGTGTTACCACTGAGAAGGCTAGAATTCGATTGAAGGTAAACAGCAGCTACAAACCGGCGGTCCCCCCACCACTAACAGGTGGGTAACTATCTGCCCGGTCGTTAACAACCTTGTTAAGGTTTTTCTACCGTATTTTCCAGCTCGCGCTAGAATATCTCCTATAGTAAAGAATGAGGGTTTGTATCAAGTGTAGGAACAAATACAAATTATCTACGAATTTGTCATTTGTTCCGTAACTGGAATACAAAACATGCTATTTAATAGGGGTGACTCGCCCATTAGGAAGGGTGAACGTCCCAGCCAGTCTGGCTTTTGGCTTTGCCGGGGGGCTACTTATTTGAGTGTTAGCACTCAAGAAATAAAGAGACCCTGCACCTCGCTAAAACCTTGCTACGCAAGGTCTGTGGCCTACACAAGCTGTGTGTGAAGGTATGAAGAAGTGTGACTCATCCTAGAAAGTTGTTCTGAAGTTCTTTAGATGGAAACTTGTAGACTAGGACTTTCCCAATACCACCTCGTCAGGGTATGGGGACGTAACAGTATTAATATTAATACTAGGAACACAAGGAAACATGGTTTACCTGCAGTGGTTTGAGGTCAGCTATGCAGAGAACCCAGGATGCTGCTTTCCCCAAGGGAGGGGATGATGAAGAAAAGAATAAGGGCCAGTCAAACCTTTTCATTCATGCAGACTACAACCGGGTAACAATGCCCTCAACCTTGTGCTACTTGTCCTATAAGGACCTTGAGGTTTTAAACCAGCTGTTGTGCAGCAACCACAGGACCGATAGAGAAAGTATCGAGTCTCCTGTGGGTCACGTCTTGCAGGTAGTGGGATGTGAACGTGGTTTGCCGTTTCCACACCCCAGCTTGAAGAACCTACGTCACTGAAAAATTTCTTATGAAACCCAGGGACGTAGCTAGGCCCCTGATATCATGTGCTCTGGGGCGACGTGACGGAGGAGGGTGGATGCAGTGCATGGCCAATGACCCTGCGAATCCATGCAGAGATGGTGTTCTTGGTGACCCTCCTCATAGTCCTTCCTGTGCTGACGAATAGTGCAGGCACACGAGGACGAACTGTGGCTGGTCTCTTGAGGTACAGCCTCAAGCTCCTTACTAGGCATAGTAAGAGATGGTCTGGGTCATCTGTTACAGTACGGAGACTAGAAATCTGGAAGGAGTTGAATCGAGGATCCGCTACATCCAGGTTCTGAGTCTTAGCAATAAACTCAGGGACGAAGCTGAACGTTCCCTCCCCCCATCCCCTTGAATGGGCGATGTCATACAATAGACCATGAAGTTCGCTGACTCGCTTGACCGAGGCCAAAGCTAACAGGAACACCATCTTCCAAGTTAGGTGGCGATCTGATGCCTGGCATAATGGTTCATAGGGAGGTCTCTTAAGAGACCTGAGAACTCGAACCACGTTCCATGGGGAAGGTCTCACTTTCGACTGAGGGCAGGTAAGTTCATAACTCCATACGAGTAGAGAAAGTTCTAGCGATGAAGAAATGTCCATTCCTTTCAGTCTGAAGGCGAGGCTTAAGACTGAGCGACAGCCTTTCATTGCCGAGACTGATAGGCGCATTTCTTCTCGCAAATACACAAGGAACTCCGCTATTGCTGGAATAGTGGCATCGAGTGGAGAGATACCCCTTCCACGACACCAACCACAGAAGACTTTCCACTTTGCCTGGTAGACTGCTACTGATGACTTTCGCAGGTGTTCAGACATACTGATTGCAACTTGTTGCAAAAATCCTCTCTCAGCGAGGAGATGCTGGATAGTCTCCAGGCGTGAAGTCGTAGTGAACCTACGGCTTTGTGGAAGTTGTTGGCGTGTGGTTGTTTGAGTAGATTGTGACGTGGAGGGAGTTCTCTTGGCGGCTCCGTTAGGAGTTGCAGAAGGTCTGGGAACCATTCTGCGTGATTCCATAGCGGAGCTATGAGGGTCATTGAAAGATTGACCGATGTTCTGGTCTTGTTGAGTACCCTCCTCATCAGACAGAACGGGGGAAAGGCGTAAACGTCGATGTTGTCCCACCGTTGCTGGAAAGCATCTTGCCAAAGAGCCTTGGGGTCTGGGACTGGGGATCAGTACAGCGGGAGCCTGAAGTTCAGGGCTGTTGCGAACAGATCCACAGTCGGAGAACCCCACAAAGTCAGGACTTTGTTGGCTACTAGATGATCCAAAGACCACTCGGTACTCACTATCTGAGATGCTCTGCTCAGGTTGTCGGCGAGCACATTCCCCTTGCACGGAATGAAGCTTGACGATAGTGGTATCGAGTGGATTTCGGCCCATCTCAGTATCTCTACTGCTAGATGGGATAGTTGCTGCGAAAAAGTACCTCCTTGTTTGTTGAAGTAGGCCACTACTGTGGTGTTGTTGCTCATCACTACCACAGAGTGACTTGCCAGGTACTGTTGGAACTGTTGAAGGGCTAGAAAGACGGCCTTCATCTCTAGGAGATTTATGTGGAGGTACTTTTCTGACTCTGATCAGAGGCCTGAGGTCGTGTGATGCAGCACCTGGGCCCCCCACCCTTTTTTTGAAGCGTCTGAAAACAGCATCAAATCCGAGGGTAGGACGAGAAGATCCACTCCCTTTCGTAGGTTCTCGTCTGCCACCCACCACTGGAGGTCCGTCAGTTCCTGGCCGACTCCTTCGAGAGATCATCGGAGCAGACCATGAAGCCCAAGGATCCTAACCATAGATCAAGCCACGAAGCAGCCTGAATGGTGTACTTCGCACATCTCTCTATGTTAAGGAGCTCAACTGCCGAGAGGGAGGCCTTCAGAGAGGCAAGGGTTTGAGTCGGAAGACCTTTCGTTAAACACTCAGTAGAGTGGAGGGGCATGGTGGAATGAGGTTCCCCTTTGATCTCATAATACTTCCTTTGTAAGACAAAAGGAAGTGGAAGAGACCGGGAGGAGGAACCTGCCCTCAAGGAACTAGAAGTTCCGGCTATCTGAGCGATAGCTTTCATTTTGGCGGCTGTCAAGCCTTTAGACCAGGGTTAAAGCAGCACTGGATCTGGAAGGTTTCTATATCTCGAATATTTCATCGAGAACCATGTCCTTACCCTCCTGGGTGGTGGAACCAGGTGTAGACAGCCTATTAATGGCCCTCATACAAGCAAGGACCTGCCAAAAAGTGTGCTCCGACTCACGTCTCTCTTGCTCAAGAGTGGTAGATCAGACTAGCAGCCTTCTCATCATCGGAATCTAAGGGGTCATCCACCTCCAGGCTCACGTCTAGAGCCTGGGATAGGTCAGGGTTATCAACAGTGTTGCTTGAGGGACCTGCCACAAGGGACCTTCTCTGTGCCTCAGCCATACGAGCTTCCCTTGCCACAGCGTTCTTGGATTTCATCTTGGTGTCTTTCGACTCCCTACATACAAGACGTTCCTCCTCGGTCTTAGGAGGGAGAACTTGCGAGGATTTCGAGCCACCCGATGATGATTTGGCAGCAGGAGATGAAGGCTCTTACTCTGGAGGAGGTAAGGAAATTGGATGCTGGTCCGGAGGCACTACCTCAATTTCTTGAGGATTGAACGGATGGATAGAGTTATATTCCTGGGCAAGGCTATGTCCTTACTTGTCCTAGGGCGGATGACGTCGGCGTGAGGTCGAGTTACACCTCTCATCCTTGTCTTCTGCCTCTTGGTCATGATTTCCCTTGCCTTCACTGGGGTGAAGGGTAGGTTGACCATGTAAGATTCAGAAGATTGAGGACTTCGGCACACGATCGAAATGGAAGTGATCTGCGAGCCTTGTCCGACGTTGATCTCCTTCTAGGATCTAGATTCCCAACGGACGAACTCTACGAGGATTCCCCAGGAATCCTAGGGGTTGCTTTAACTGGAGCAGTCGGAGGAGCCACACCCAGAGAGTTCTGCAGGGTGAAAAGAAAAGTGCTCACCCATGCAGGAAGCTAAGAACCTCTAGGTAAGTCATAGGCTTTCCTTGGAGGTCTAGGAGGAGAACGTCCCCTAGGGGGATCTTTAGAAGGAACCTTAGTCAACGCAGGGGAGAGTCTCTGTGGTAGAGGAACACGTTCCTTCGATGGACGAGAAGGACAGTCCGGACTAATAGGAACATCTGCGAACCTATTAGGAGGCTCCTTGAAACCTGCTGGAAAGGGTATCCGCCTGCCGCTAGTGGTGATAGAAGGTGGAGGCGGAGGCGAAGGTGTTGGTACCGTACTCGCTCGCTCTTCCGACATGTCTGCTCGTGAATTCGTTGATTTGCACGCAAAATCGCAAGTTTCGCTCGTCAACGGGCGTGATTCATGAGCAGAAGTGCTCGCAACAGTAGCACTAGGAGCCACACTAAAAGTGGTAGGTCTAACGGCTTCCTGCTGCCGCAAAGAAGCAGCTACGTACGACGAAGTTGGCAGAGAAGGCCTCTGAGTAGGGACAACACTGAGCGTTGACAAGTGCGTTATAGCGGGACGCATTTCCAAGCTTCGCACAGGTGAACGCTTTGATAACACTCCCTAGGCGGTGAAAAGCACTGGGTGTTTAGAAGGACGCCTGCCTTACCTTATCCCTTATTTTTTGTTTGGGTTCCCCCAGGTCCCTCAGTGTGAGGCACCTCGTATATCCACCAGAGAGTTGCTAATGCATCTTCCGGTGTATTTTGCATCTTATAGTCTTGGATGGTCTGGGATGCATCATGTTATTTTTATAATAAAATAAATTTTTGAATATACTTACCCGGTGATTATATAAGCTGCAGCTCTGCTGCTCGACAGAAAACTCTACGTTAAAAATCCGCCAGCGATCGCTATGCAGGTAGGGGGTGTACTTCAACAGCGCCATCTGTCGTGCAGGTACTCAGTACTCAATGTAAACAAAGAACTCAATTTTCTCCTCGGTCCACTGCGTCTCTATTGGGGAGGAAGGGAGGGTCCTTTAATATATAATCACCGGGTAAGTATATTCAAAAATTTATTTTATTATAAAAATAACATTTTTCAATATTTAACTTAGCCGGTGATTATATAAGCTGATTCACACCCAGGGGGGTGGGTAGAGACCAGCAATAAATGTTTACATTATTATGAGCTAAGGATTTTTTATTTCATTTTAGCAGTTATCAAAATAACAAACTTAAAATAAATAAGTACCTGGTAAGGAAGTCGACTTGAACAATTACTCTGCCTTTTTAAGTACGTCTTCCTTACGGAGCCTCGCGATCCTCTTAGGATGCTGAGCGACCCCTAGGAGCTGAAGTATCAAGGGTTGCAACCCATACTACAGGACCTCATCAAAACCTCTAATCTAGGCGCTTCTCAAGAAAAGAATTTGACCACCCGCCAAATCAACCAGGATGCGAAAGGCTTCTTAGCCTTCCGGACAACCCAAAAACAACAATAAAAACATTTTAAGAGAAAGATTAAAAAGGTTATGGAATTAGGGGAATGTAGTGGTTGAGCCCTCACCCACTACTGCACTCGCTGCTACGAATGGTCCCAGGGTGTAGCAGTTCTCGTAAAGAGACTGGACATCTTTAAGATAAAAAGACGCGAACACTGACTTGCTTCTCCAATAGGTTGCGTCCATTATACTTCGCAGAGATCTATTTTGTTTAAAGGCCACTGAAGTTGCGACAGCTCTAACTTCATGTGTCCTTACCTTCAGCAAAGCTTGGTCTTCCTCACTCAGATGGGAATGAGCTTCTCGTATTAACAGTCTGATAAAATAGGATAAGGCATTCTTTGACATAGGCAAAGATGGTTTCTTAACAGAACACCATAAAGCTTCTGACTGTCCTCGTAAAGGTTTAGTTCGTCTTAAATAGAACTTAAGAGCTCTAACAGGGCATAAGACTCTTTCTAGTTCATTTCCAACAATATTTGATAGGCTTGGAATATCGAACGATTTCGGCCAAGGACGAGAAGGTAGCTCGTTTTTGGCTAGAAAACCAAGCTGTAAAGAACATGTAGCCATTTCAGATGAAAATCCGATGTTCCTGCTGAAGGCGTGAATCTCACTGACTCTTTTAGCTGTGGCTAAGCAAACCAGGAAAAGAGTCTTTAAAGTGAGATCTTTAAAGGAGGCTGATTGTAGTGGCTCGAACCTTTCTGACATAAGGAATCTTAGTACCACGTCTAAATTCCAACCAGGTGTAGCCAAACGACGCTCCTTCGTGGTCTCAAAAGACTTAAGGAGGTCCTGTAGATCTTTGTTGTTGGAAAGATCTAAGCTTCTGTGACGGAAGACTGATGCCAACATGCTTCTGTAACCCTTGATAGTGGGAGCTGAAAGAGATCTTTCTTTCCTCAGGTATAAAAGGAAGTCAGCTATTTGAGTTACAGAGGTACTGGTCGAGGATACTGATACTGACTTGCACCAGTTTCGGAAGACTTCCCACTTCGACTGGTAGACTCTAAGAGTGGATGTCCTCCTTGCTCTAGCAATCGCCCTGGCTGCCTCCTTCGAAAAGCCTCTAGCTCTCGAGAGTCTTTCGATAGTCTGAAGGCAGTCAGACGAAGAGCGTGGAGGCCATGGTGTACCTTCTTTACGTGTGGCTGACGTAGAAGGTCCACCCTTAGAGGATGAGTTCTGGGAACGTCCACTAGCCATTGAAGTACCTCGGTGAACCATTCTCTCGCGGGCCAGAGGGGAGCAACTAACGTCAACCTTGTCCCTTCGTGAGAGGCGAACTTCTGCAGTACCTTGTTGACAATCTTGAACGGGGGGAATGCATATAGGTCTAGATGTGACCAATCCAGTAGAAAGGCATCTATATGAACTGCTGCTGGGTCCGGGATTGGTGAGCAATATATTGGGAGCCTCTTGGTCATCGAGGTTGCGAAGAGATCTATGGTAGGCTGGCCCCATGTGGCCCACAGTCTCTTGCACACATCCTTGTGTAGGGTCCATTCTGTTGGAATGATTTGTCCCTTCCGACTGAGGCAATCTGCCATGACATTTAAGTTGCCTTGGATGAACCTCGTTACTAGAGAAAGGTTTAGATCTTTTGACCAGGTGAGGAGGTCCCTTACGATCTCGTACAACGTCATAGAGTGGGTCCCTCCTTGCTTGGAGATGTACGCCAAAGCCGTGGTGTTGTCCGAGTTCACCTCCACCACTTTGCCTTGAAGGAGGGACTTGAAGCTTTTCAAGGCCAGATGAACTGCCAGTAGCTCCTTGCAGTTGATATGCAACGTTCTTTGACTCGAGTTCCAAGTTCCCGAGCATTCCCGACTGTCTAATGTCGCGCCCCAGCCCTTGTCCGATGCGTCCGAGAAGAGAACGTGGTTGGGAGTCTGAACAGCCAGGGGCAGACCCTCTCTGAGGCTGATACTGTCCTTCCACCAAGTCAGGGAAGACTTCATCTTCTCGGAAATGGGGATCGAGACCGCTTCTAGCGTCTTGTCCTTTTTCCAGTAAACAGCTAGGTGATATTGAAGGGGACGGAGGTGTAGTCTTCCTAACGAAACGAACTGTTCCAGGGATGATAGTGTCCCTATCAGACTCATCCACTGCCTGACTGAACATCGTTCCTTCTTCAGCATGTTCTGGATGCATACCTGGGCTTGACTTGTTCTGGGGGCCGACGAAAAAGCCCGAAAAGCTTGACTGTGAATCTCCATCCCTAAATACACAATAGTTTGGGATGGGACCAGTTGAGACTCTTCCATATTGACCAGGAGACCCAATTCCTTGGTCAGATCTAGAGTCCACTTTAGATTCTTCAGACAGCGACGACTGGAAGAAGCTCTTAGAAGCCAGTCGTCCAAATAGAGGGAGGCTCTGATGTCCGCTAAATGAAGGAATTTGGCTATATTCCTCATCAGCCTCGTAAACACAAGAGGAGCTGTGCTTAGGCCAAAGCACAGGGCTTGAAACTGGTAGACAACCTTTTCGTAAACGAATCTCAGAAAAGGTTGGGAGTCTGGGTGGATGGGGACGTGAAAGTATGCGTCCCTTAGGTCTAAAGAGACCATCCAGTCTTCCTTTCTGACCGCTGCTAGAACGGACTTTGTGGTCTCCATGGCGAACGTCTGCTTTATGACAAAGACATTCAGCGCACTGACGTCTAGCACCGGCCTCCACCCTCCTGTCTTCTTTACCACTAAGAAGAGACGGTTGTAGAAGCTCGGGGATTGATGGTCCAGGACTTTGACTACCGCTCCCTTTTCTAGCAAAAGAGACACCTCCTGCTTCAATGCTCGTCTCTTGTCTTCCTCTCTGTACCTGGGAGAGAGATCGATGGGAGACGTTACTAGAGGGGGTTTTCGTACAAACGGGATCTTGTACCCCTCTCTGAGCAACTTCACAGATTGTGCATCTGCGCCTCTCTTCTCCCAGGTCTGCCAGAAGTTCTTGAGTCTGGCTCCCACTGCTGTCTGAAGAAGGTGGCAGTCAGACTCTGCCTTTAAAGGACTTGGTACCTTTCTTCTTCCCACGTCTCCCTTCGGCACGAGCACCTCCTCTGCTGGAGGCTCTGCCACGAAAGGGCGGAATGAATCTGGACGCTGGAGTGTCCATCCTGGGTCTTGACAAGGTAGGCAAAGGGGTGGCTTTGCGGGCAGAGGACGCAACCAGGTCATGGGTGTCCTTCTGAATCAAAGAAGCAGCAATCTCCTTAATCAAGTCCTCTGGAAAAAGGCACTTTGAGAGAGGAGCAAACAGAAGTTCTGATCTTTGACACGGTGTCACTCCAGCTGACAGGAAAGAGCAAAGGTTCTCACGTTTCTTGAGGACCCCGGATACGAACGAAGCCGCAAGCTCACTAGATCCGTCACGAATGGCCTTGTCCATGCAGGACATTATGAGCAAGGAAGATTCCTTGTCAGAAGGGGAGATCTTCCTGCTCAAAGCTCCCAGACACCAGTCCAAAAAGTTAAAGACCTCGAAGGCTCTAAATACTCCTTTCAACAGATGGTCTAGGTCCGAAGGAGACCAGCATATCTTAGAGCGTCTCATGGCTAGCCTGCGGGGAGAGTCTACCAGACTTGAGAAGTCGCCCTGGGCAGAGGCAGGAACTCCCAAGCCGAGAACTTCTCCCGTGGCATACCAGACGCTCGATCTGGAAGAGAGTTTCGCAGGGGGAAACGTAAAGGCTGTCTTCCCTAGACTCTTTTTGGACTGCATCCAATCTCCTAAAACTCGTAAAGCTCTCTTGGACGAGCGTGCGAGGACGAGTTTCGTAAAGGCAGGCGAGGATGACTGCGTACCTAAAGCAAACTCTGACGGAGGAGAGCGTGGAGCCACAGACACAAACTGGTCCGGATACATCTCTTTGAACAGAGCAAGAACTTTTCTAAAGTCCAAAGAGGGTTGCGTGGTCTTGGGTTCGTCAAGGTCCGAATGTGGTTCATCAACGTGTGCCGCATCGTCATCATCAGAGAGTCCATCATCCGAGAATTGAGGAGGAAGCGGCAAAGGAGTAGGAATCGGCTGGTCAGCTGAGTCCGGTCGCACGGGTGCACGCGTGACTGAACCGGACGCAACGTCATGGAACTGTTGCCCAGTCTGTGAGCTGGCAACAACCATAGCAGCGCG
Source organism: Palaemon carinicauda (assembly GCF_036898095.1). Lineage (NCBI taxonomy): Eukaryota > Metazoa > Arthropoda > Malacostraca > Decapoda > Palaemonidae > Palaemon > Palaemon carinicauda. The sequence continues at coordinate 81,373,557 of NC_090751.1, forward strand.
GGGACGCATAGCGTCTACTCCAGACTGTCTAGTCTGATGTGGGCGAGCAGAGGCAACCACACTGGGTTGCGGAGGTTGACGCACCGCGTCAAAACAAAACAACTTTGACGGTTGTTGTACCTCGCGAACGTCAACGGAAGGTTCCGTGCGTCGCTGAACGTCAACATTCGGCTGGCAGGGTACACTGGAACGCATGGGTGGCGGGACTCTCTCAGCTGGAGTGCGGAAGGAGGTCGCCTCAGCGTCCACAGGACGCACAACCGTGGTTGGTTGTAGGCAAGAGGTTGGTGCAGCATCAACCTTCTCCGCACGAAAGTCCTGCATCAGAGACGTTAACTGATACTGCATGGTCTGCAGCAAAGACCACTTAGGGTCTACAGGAGCAGGTGCGGCGACAGACGGTGTGACTGCCTGAGGCGGTACCGCTTTGCCTCTCTTAGGAGGTGAGCAGTCATCGGAAGACTGCAGCGAGTCCGAACTGACCCAGTGGCTACAACTGGGCCGTTGGACTTGCGCGGAAGGGACCGACTTGCGCTTAAGAGGCCGCGAAACCTTGGTCCATGGTTTCTTACGAGAAACCTCTTCCGCAGACGAGGAATAAATGGGCTCTCTCGTCTCTGTGTGGGTGGGGCGATCTTGGGTAGATACGCCCGAAACCACGGAGGGAACGTCTGTTCGCTGATTAAAGCCTCTCGAACCCTTTGGTCGTACGACATTGCTTCTCCCCTGGACTTGGGAGCTTGCAAGAGGTCCCGGACTAGGAGGACGACAGGCACGAACAGACGAACCCTCAAGCGCAACACTATCCACAACACTATCACTCACTTTATCACTACCCACTGCACTCTTACACTTCAGCTCCTTGACGTCCGCCATGAGCTGGTTACGGTCACTAGCCAAGGACTCGACTCTCTCACCCAGAGCTTGGATGGCACGCATCATATCTGCCATCGAAGGTTCTTGAGTGCCAGAAGGGGGATTAGGAGCAACCACTACAGGGGAAGGAATAGGTTGTGGGGCATGAGGAGAGGAAAATTCAACGGAGCGAGATGAACTTCTCCTGACTCTATCTCTCTCTAGCCTACGTGTGTATTTCTGGAATTCGATAAAATCGAATTCCGAAAGCCCAACACATTCCTCACATCGATCTTCCAATTGACAGGTTTTATCCCGACAATTGGAACAAACGGTGTGAGGATCGATAGAGGCCTTCGGAAGACGCCTTGAACAGTCCCTAGCATTACACTTCCTGAATTTAGGGACTTGAGAAAGGTCAGCCATTTTGAATTGGTCAAAGGGGAATTCAAAAACTATCCAAAGTCATCAACAAATAATCCGATATCAAAAAAAGAATGCAAGGATTTATTGAAGAGAAAGCCTGCAAAGCGAAAGCTCAAAACTAGAAACGTGTACTTCACCAAATAGTTGTGAAAACCAATCCAGTTAGCAACAGCGAATTAGTAGGTCTTGCCGGTGGCACGACAGAGAGAAAATTGAGTTCTTTGTTTACATTGAGTACTGAGTACCTGCACGACAGATGGCGCTGTTGAAGTACACCCCCTACCTGCATAGCGATCGCTGGCGGATTTTTAACGTAGAGTTTTCTGTCGAGCAGCAGAGCTGCAGCTTATATAATCACCGGCTAAGTTAAATATTGAAAATTAGGTATTTATCGAGCTTATTCTTAAACACATCTACGCTCACTCCTGATATGTTTTGAAGATGAGCTGGCAGCACATTAAATAGTCGCTGCATTATCGATGCTGGTGCGTAGTGGATTAATGTCCTATGCGCCTTTCTTAGTTTACCTGGTATATTTTTTGGCACTATTAATCTACCTCGGCTTGCTCTTTCTGATATTTTTAGCTCCATGATGTTTTCAGTAATTCCTTCTATTTGCTTCCATGCTTGTATTATCATGTAGCGTTCTCTTCTCCTTTCTAGACTGTATAGTTTTAAAAATTGCAGTCTTTCCCAGTAGTCAAGGTCCTTAACTTCTTCTATTCTAGCAGTATAGGACCTTTGTACACTCTCTATTTGTGCAATATCCTTTTGGTAGTGTGGGTACCATATCACATTGCAGTACTCGAGTGTACTACGTACATAAGTTTTGTAAAGCATAATCATGTGTTCAGCTTTTCTTGTTTTAAAGTGTCTGAATAACATTCCCATTTTTGCTTAACATTTAGCCAACAGTGTTGCTATTTGGTCGTTGCATAACATATTCCTATTTAATATTACACCAAGGTCCATAATTGCTTCCCTGTTTGTGATTGTCTCATTATTAGATCCCTTGTATGCATATACCATTCCTTCTCTGTTTCCATAATTTATTGATTCAAATTTATTGGAGTTAAATACCATCCTATTTATCTCCGCCCATTCATATATTTTGTTTAGATCTCTTTGTAGTGAGTTCCTATCTTCATCACAAGTAATTTCTCTACTTATTCTTGTGTCATCGGCGAAACTTCTCACTACGGAGTTCTCAACATCACAGTTTATGTCTGAGATCATAATAACAAACAGCAGTGCAGCTAATACCGTACCTTGTGGCACGCCAGATATTACCTGGGCTTCATCTGATTTCTCGTCGTTTGCAACCACTATCTGTTTTCTGTTTTGCAGGAATTCTTTTACCCATTTTCCTATCTTTCCCACAATATTATGCTTTCTCATTTGTTTCTCTAATATATTATGGTCTACCTTGTCAAAGGCTTTTGCAAAATCTAGATAGATCACATCTGTGTCTTTTTCATTTATCATATTTTTGTATATGTTTTCATAGTGTGCTATCAGTTGGGTCTGTGTACTTTTTCCAGGGACAAAACCGTGTTGACCTATATTAAACAAATTATTTTTAACCAAATGGTTCATTATTTTCTTTTTTATTACCCTCTCATACACTTTCATAATATGTGATGTTAGACTAACAGGTCTATAATTGCTTGCCTCTAGTCTTGATCCACTTTTGAAGATAGGGGCATTCTCATGATCAGGTTCGGTCCGAGGTCGTTTGGAAGAAGATCGGGTTAAGGGGCTGCGGGTTAATGGGCTGCGCAAACGCCTACTGGGGCCTGTCTGGAGCCCACTTGCCTAACAACCTTAAACTCTAAAAACCAGGGGGAATCTTTCATGAATGAGGGAACACTCACTGAAGTGCTGCAAGAGTGCTTCCTTCCCTTTTTGGGTGTAACCAGGATGGGTTGAGCACGACCAGATGACCTGTCATGTTCGCTAGTAAGACTCGCTTCAACAAACGTGCTCTCGCTAAGTACCAAAGTAGGGTAAGTAAGTGGTAGGGGGGGTTGTCTCCAAAATGGCATACTGTACACTGAAGAGCGTGACAATTGGAACACAGAATGTCGAAGAGAACATTGATGGGCAGCTACAGTGGTGTACGCCTATGACTGTTCTCTTGCTGCCAAAGCATAGCGCAATGGGGAGCGATCACGCTACTGTGACTTGGGTAAGACCTGGTAACGAAGGAAAAGGTAGGGGAACCTCTACACTTCTCACTCTCCTTCGAAGTCGATGCAATCGAATCAAAGTATAGCAATCTTCTCCCATTGGGAGGATGACCACTCCCTACACACAAAACAAAGGGACTTCGATGAGCATCTACATGTATATCCTCGACACATAAGACATAATGGATGAGGATCAACGTCAAGGCGGCTCATGAAAGTCCTACAAGGGCGTTGATACCAGGACATGTACACATAGCATTCACTTGTTTCACACTCATTTTGTAACAACAAAAAAAAGGATTGTACAAAGAAGCAAGTAAGCAAGAGGCCAGTAACTGACGACCGATCGCTTCTGCAAGCAGAAGATGAGTGAGCTATCAGTCACAAGCTACATCATACCAACCTATACTGTACGAGGGGAGGTGATGCAGTCATAACACGCTGCCAGACCCTCGATAATTCTTCAACTGGCTGTAACTGGCTTTGCCCAGAAGTGACCCTCTTTAAATAACTCAGTCTGTATCTTCATCAGAAAAAACCTAGTTTCAGAATTAAACACAGGTTTGTAACCTATCTTAGTATTAGCTAAAGATACAGCAGTCTAAGGGACTGTAACCACCACAGGTAGGTAAGGATAAGAGTCCTAGGTTAGGAAGCAAAGTTTCATTCTAAACATGGTGTTTAAAATCACAAATTTTAAGTAATTTGTATTTTTCCTAACAATACTTACCTCGAACTACTTTCTCTTAGGAGTATCTGGGATCTCCTCCCAACCCACCAGAGTTTTGTGTAGTTTACCCTAGTCCCGTTTTCTATGAGGGGTAACCTCAGGTGGAGTGGAACACGCCCTGAGGCTATCCCCAGGTCAGAGAGCATGCTTGCTCAGGTCTCGATCTCCAGTAAGTTCTTGATAGCTTAGGTATCTATGAAGTCCGGCAAGGCACTCGGGGTAGGATGGGAGGGCCATTACCCGAAAGTAGTTCGAGGTAAGTATTGTTAGGAAAAATACAAATTACTAAAATGATATTTTCATAATAAAATAAATTTTTGAATATACTTACCCGCTGGTTATATAAAAGAGCTGAAGTCCCCTGACGCCAGGGCAGAAAATTCAAATCTCGCGCTATCGAAGATACGCCAGGTGTACCAACCGCACCCTAGCGGTAGAACAGGTGGAACCACACACCATCTCCAGTTCTTCCATGCCTCATAGCCATACCATAGGTAGTCTCTAGAGGGGAGGAGGGTGGGTGTTGAATTTATATAACCAGAGGGTAAGTATATTCAATAATTTATTTTATTATGAAAATATCATTTTTAAATATAAAACTTACCCGCTGGTTATATAAAAGAGCTGATTGACACCCCTTGGTGGCGGGTCAGAGACAGCTACATATAGAAAATTCACTTAAGGGTTACATACAATAAACTTAAGCAGTTCTCACCTGATAAGGAAGCTGACAGCAATGATACTCTGCCTCATTTCGTCCGCTATCCTTAAGAGATCCAGTAATCCACTCAGGCTGAAAATCTCTAGGAGCTGTCAAACGGTACAACCACCTATAACATAACAGAACCTCAACCAATACCCTTGTTCCGGGTACACTCAAGGAACAAATTGACCACATAACCAAATCAAAGATTGCGGAAGACTGACGACCAATCTCCACAAACAACCATAACAAACGAGTTCCAAGAGATAGAAAAGGGGTATTAGGAAAAAGGGAACGTAGTGGTAGTCCATTCACCTACTATCGCATTTGCCGCTATAAAAGGACCCAACGTAAAAAAGTCCTCATAGCGAGTCTGAACATTTCTCAAATAATGGGATGCAAAAACAGACTTACTTCTCCAAAATGTTGTATCCATCAGACTTTGCAGAGAACGGTTCTGTTTAAAGGCCACTGAAGTCGCTACCGCTCTGACTTCATGTGTCATGACTTTGAGGAGCCTCTGATCCGACTCATCACACTGAGCATGAGCTTCTCGAATCAACAATCTAACGAAAAAAGACAAGGCATTCTTAGACATGGGCATCGAGGGTTTCCGGACTGCACACCACAGAGCGTCTGAGTTACCTCTCAGATTCTTAGTCCTGTCCACATAAAGCCGTAGCACTCTAACTGGACAGAGAACCCTTTCCAATTCACCGCCAGCCAAATCAGAAAGGTTAGAAATCTCGAAGGATTTGGGCCATGGCCGAGAAGGGTTTTCATTCTTGGCCAGAAACCCCAGTTGCAAAGAACAAATGGCTTTCCCATTCCGAAAACCAATGTTCCTGCTTAAACGTGTACTTCACTAACTCTTTTCGCAGTGGCAAGGGTAACCAGAAAAATGTTATTTTTATAATAAAATAAATTTTTGAATATACTTACCCGGTGATTATATAAGCTGCAGCTCTGCTGCTCGACAGAAAACTCTACGTTAAAAATCCGCCAGCGATCGCTATGCAGGTAGGGGGTGTACTTCAACAGCGCCATCTGTCGTGCAGGTACTCAGTACTCAATGTAAACAAAGAACTCAATTTTCTCCTCGGTCCACTGCGTCTCTATTGGGGAGGAAGGGAGGGTCCTTTAATATATAATCACCGGGTAAGTATATTCAAAAATTTATTTTATTATAAAAATAACATTTTTCAATATTTAACTTAGCCGGTGATTATATAAGCTGATTCACACCCAGGGGGGTGGGTAGAGACCAGCAATAAATGTTTACATTATTATGAGCTAAGGATTTTTTATTTCATTTTAGCAGTTATCAAAATAACAAACTTAAAATAAATAAGTACCTGGTAAGGAAGTCGACTTGAACAATTACTCTGCCTTTTTAAGTACGTCTTCCTTACGGAGCCTCGCGATCCTCTTAGGATGCTGAGCGACCCCTAGGAGCTGAAGTATCAAGGGTTGCAACCCATACTACAGGACCTCATCAAAACCTCTAATCTAGGCGCTTCTCAAGAAAAGAATTTGACCACCCGCCAAATCAACCAGGATGCGAAAGGCTTCTTAGCCTTCCGGACAACCCAAAAACAACAATAAAAACATTTTAAGAGAAAGATTAAAAAGGTTATGGAATTAGGGGAATGTAGTGGTTGAGCCCTCACCCACTACTGCACTCGCTGCTACGAATGGTCCCAGGGTGTAGCAGTTCTCGTAAAGAGACTGGACATCTTTAAGATAAAAAGACGCGAACACTGACTTGCTTCTCCAATAGGTTGCGTCCATTATACTTCGCAGAGATCTATTTTGTTTAAAGGCCACTGAAGTTGCGACAGCTCTAACTTCATGTGTCCTTACCTTCAGCAAAGCTTGGTCTTCCTCACTCAGATGGGAATGAGCTTCTCGTATTAACAGTCTGATAAAATAGGATAAGGCATTCTTTGACATAGGCAAAGATGGGTTCTTAACAGAACACCATAAAGCTTCTGACTGTCCTCGTAAAGGTTTAGTTCGTCTTAAATAGAACTTAAGAGCTCTAACAGGGCATAAGACTCTTTCTAGTTCATTTCCAACCATATTTGATAGGCTTGGAATATCGAACGATTTCGACCAAGGACGAGAAGGTAGCTCGTTTTTGGCTAGAAAACCAAGCTGTAAAGAACATGTAGCCGTTTCAGATGAAAATCCGATGTTCCTGCTGAAGGCGTGAATCTCACTGACTCTTTTAGCTGTGGCTAAGCAAACCAATAAGAGAGTCTTTAAAGTGAGATCTTTAAAGGAGGCTGATTGTAGTGGCTCGAACCTTTCTGACATAAGGAATCTTAGTACCACGTCTAAATTCCAACCAGGTGTAGCCAAACGACGCTCCTTCGTGGTCTCAAAAGACTTAAGGAGGTCCTGTAGATCTTTGTTGTTGGAAAGATCTAAGCCTCTGTGACGGAAGACTGTTGCCAACATGCTTCTGTAACCCTTGATAGTGGGAGCTGAAAGAGATCTTTCTTTCCTCAGGTATAAAAGGAAGTCAGCTATTTGAGTTACAGAGGTACTGGTCGAGGATACTGATAATGACTTGCACCAGTTTCGGAAGACTTCCCACTTCGACTGGTAGACTCTAAGAGTGGATGTCCTCCTTGCTCTAGCAATCGCCCTGGCTGCCTCCTTCGAAAAGCCTCTAGCTCTCGAGAGTCTTTCGATAGTCTGAAGGCAATCAGACGAAGAGCGTGGAGGCCTTGGTGTACCTTCTTTACGTGTGGCTGACGTAGAAGGTCCACCCTTAAGAGGAAGAGTTCTGGGAACGTCCACTAGCCATCGAAGTACCTCGGTGAACCATTCTCTCGCGGGCCAGAGGGGAGCAACTAACGTCAACCTTGTCCCTTCGTGAGAGGCGAACTTCTGCAGTACCTTGTTGACAATCTTGAACGGGGGGAATGCATATAGGTCTAGATGTGACCAATCCAGTAGAAAGGCATCTATATGAACTGCTGCTGGGTCCGGGATTGGTGAGCAATATATTGGGAGCCTCTTGGTCATCGAGGTTGCGAAGAGATCTATGGTAGGCTGGCCCCATGTGGCCCACAGTCTCTTGCATACATCCTTGTGTAGGGTCCATTCTGTTGGAATGATTTGTCCCTTCCGACTGAGGCAATCTGCCATGACATTTAAGTTGCCTTGGATGAACCTCGTTACTAGAGAAATGTTTAGATCTTTTGACCAGGTGAGGAGGTCCCTTGCGATCTCGTACAACGTCATAGAGTGGGTCCCTCCTTGCTTGGAGATGTACGTCAAAGCCGTGGTGTTGTCCGAGTTCACCTCCACCCCTTTGCCTTGAAGGAGAGACTTGAAGCTTTTCAAGGCCAGATGAACTGCCAGTAGCTCCTTGCAGTTGATATGCAACGTTCTTTGACTCGAGTTCCAAGTTCCCGAGCATTCCCGACTGTCTAATGTCGCGCCCCAGCCCGTGTCCGATGCGTCCGAGAAGAGAACGTGGTTGGGAGTCTGAACAGCCAGGGGCAGACCCTCTCTGAGGCTGATACTGTCCTTCCACCAAGTCAGGGAAGACTTCATCTTCTCGGAAATGGGGATCGAGACCGCTTCTAGCGTCTTGTCCTTTTTCCAGTAAACAGCTAGGTGATATTGAAGGGGACGGAGGTGTAGTCTTCCTAACGAAACGAACTGTTCCAGGGATGATAGTGTCCCTATCAGACTCATCCACTGCCTGACTGAACATCGTTCCCTCTTCAGCATGTTCTGGATGCATAACTGGGCTTGACTTGTTCTGGGGGCCGACGGAAAAGCCCGAAAAGCTTGACTGTGAATCTCCATCCCTAAATACACAATAGTTTGGGATGGGACCAGTTGAGACTTTTCCATATTGACCAGGAGACCCAATTCCTTGGTCAGATCTAGAGTCCACTTTAGATCCTTCAGACAGCGACGACTGGAAGAAGCTCTTAGAAACCAGTCGTCCAAATAGAGGGAGGCTCTGATGTCCGCTAAATGAAGGAATTTGGCTATATTCCTCATCAGCCTCGTAAACACAAGAGGAGCTGTGCTTAGGCCAAAGCACAGGGCTTGAAACTGGTATATAACCTTTTCGTAAACGAATCTCAGAAAAGGTTGGGAGTCTGGGTGGATGGGGACGTGAAAGTAAGCGTCCCTTAGGTCTAAAGAGACCATCCAGTCTTCCTTTCAGACCGCTGCTAGAACGGACTTTGTGGTCTCCATGGCGAACGTCTGCTTTGTGACAAAGACATTCAGCGCACTGACGTCTAGCACCGGCCTCCACCCTCCTGTCTTCTTTACCACTAAGAAGAGACGGTTGTAGAAGCCCGGGGATTGATGGTCCAGGACTTTGACTACCGCTCCCTTTTCTAGCAAGAGAGACACCTCCTGCTTCAATGCTCGTCTCTTGTCTTCCTCTCTGTACCTGGGAGAGAGATCGATGGGAGACGTTACTAGAGGGGGTTTTCGTACAAACGGGATCTTGTACCCCTCTCTGAGCAACTTCACAGATTGTGCATCTGCGCCTCTCTTCTCCCAGGTCTGCCAGAAGTTCTTGAGTCTGGCTCCCACTGCTGTCTGAAGAAGGTGGCAGTCAGACTCTGCCTTTAAAGGACTTGGTTCCTTTCTTCTTCCCACGTCTCCCTTCGGCACGAGCACCTCCTCTGCTGGAGGCTCTGCCACGAAAGGGCGGAATAAATCTGGACGCTGGAGTGTCCATCCTGGGTCTTGACAAGGTAGGCAAAGGGGTGGCTTTGCGGGCAGAGGACGCAACCAGGTCATAGGTGTCCTTCTGAATCAAAGAAGCAGCAATCTCCTTAATCAAGTCCTCTGGAAAAAGGCACTTTGAGAGAGGAGCAAACAGAAGTTCTGATCTTTGACACGGTGTCACTCCAGCTGACAGGAAAGAGCAAAGGTTCTCACGTTTCTTGAGGACCCCGGATACGAACGAAGCCGCAAGCTCACTAGATCCGTCACGAATGGCCTTGTCCATGCAGGACATTATGAGCAAGGAAGATTCCTTGTCAGAAGGGGAGATCTTCCTGCTCAAAGCTCCCAGACACCAGTCCAAAAAGTTAAAGACCTCGAAGGCTCTAAATACTCCTTTCAACAGATGGTCTAGGTCCGAAGGAGACCAGCATATCTTAGAGCGTCTCATGGCTAGCCTGCGGGGAGAGTCTACCAGACTTGAGAAGTCGCCCTGGGCAGAGGCAGGAACTCCCAAGCCGAGAACTTCTCCCGTGGCATACCAGACGCTCGATCTGGAAGAGAGTTTAGCAGGGGGAAACGTAAAGGCTGTCTTCCCTAGACTCTTTTTGGACTGCATCCAATCTCCTAAAACTCGTAAAGCTCTCTTGGACGAGCGTGCGAGGACGAGTTTCGTAAAGGCAGGCGAGGATGACTGCGTACCTAAAGCAAACTCTGACGGAGGAGAGCGTGGAGCCACAGACACAAACTGGTCCGGATACATCTCTTTGAACAGAGCAAGAACTTTTCTAAAGTCCAAAGAGGGTTGCGTGGTCTTGGGTTCGTCAAGGTCCGAATGTGGTTCATCAACGTGTGCCGCATCGTCATCATCAGAGAGTCCATCATCCGAGAATTGAGGAGGAAGCGGCAAAGGAGTAGGAATCGGCTGGTCAGCTGAGTCCGGTCGCACGGGTGCACGCGTGACTGAACCGGACGCAACGTCATTGAACTGTTGCCCAGTCTGTGAACTGGCAACAACCATAGCAGCGCGGGGACGCATAGCGTCTACTCCAGACTGTCTAGTCTGATGTGGGCGAGCAGAGGCAACCACACTGGGTTGCGGAGGATGTCGCACCGCGTCAAAACAAAACAACTTAGACTGTTGTTGTACCTCGCGAACGTCAACGGAAGGTTCCGTGCGTCGCTGAACGTCAACATGCGGCTGGCAGGGTACACTGGAACGCATGGGTGGCGGGACTCTCTCAGCTGGAGTGCGGAAGAAGGTCGCCTCAGCGTCCACAGGACGCACAACCGTAGTTGGTTGTAGGCAAGAGGTTGGTTCAGCATCAACCTTCTCCGCACGAAAGTCCTGCATCAGTGACGTTAACTGATACTGCATGGTCTGCAGCAAAGACCACTTAGGGTCTACAGAAGCAGGTGCGGCGACAGACGGTGTGACTGCCTGAGGCGGTACCGCTTTGCCTCTCTTAGGAGGTGAGCAGTCGTCGGAAGACTGCAGCGAGTCCGAACTGACCCAGTGGCTACAACTGGGCCGTTGGACTTGCGCGGAAGGGACCGACTTGCGCTTAAGAGGCCGCGAAACCTTGGTCCATGGTTTCTTACGAGAAACCTCTTCCGCAGACGAGGAATAAATGGGCTCTCTCGTCTCTGTGTGGGTGGGGCGATCTTGGGTAGATACGCCCGAAACCACGGAGGGAACGTCTGTTCGCTGATTAAAGCCTCTCGAACCCTTTGGTCGTACGACATTGCTTCTCCCCTGGACTTGGGAGCTTGCAAGAGGTCCCGGACTAGGAGGACGACAGGCACGAACAGACGAACCCTCAAGCGCAACACTATCCACAACACTATCACTCACTTTATCACTACCCACTGCACTCTTACACTTCAGCTCCTTGACGTCCGCCATGAGCTGGTTACGGTCACTAGCCAAGGACTCGACTCTCTCACCCAGAGCTTGGATGGCACGCATCATATCTGCCATCGAAGGTTCTTGAGTGCCAGAAGGGGGATTAGGAGCAACCACTACAGGGGAAGGAATAGGTTGTGGGGCATGAGGAGAGGAAAATTCAACGGAGCGAGATGAACTTCTCCTGACTCTATCTCTCTCTAGCCTACGTGTATATTTCTGGAATTCGATAAAATCGAATTCCGAAAGCCCAACGCATTCCTCACATCGATCTTCCAATTGACAGGTTTTATCCCGACAATTGGAACAAACGGTGTGAGGATCGATAGAGGCCTTCGGAAGACGCCTTGAACAGTCCCTAGCATTACACTTCCTGAATTTAGGGACTTGAGAAAGGTCAGCCATTTTGAATTGGTCAAAGGGGAATTCAAAAACTATCCAAAGTCATCAACAAATAATCCGATATCAACAAAAGAATGCAAGGATTTATTGAAGATAAAGCCTGCAAAGCGAAAGCTCAAAACTAGAAACGTGTACTTCACCAAAAAGTTGTGAAAACCAATCCAGTTAGCAACAGCGAATTAGTAGGTCTTGCCGGTGGCACGACAGAGAGAAAATTGAGTTCTTTGTTTACATTGAGTACTGAGTACCTGCACGACAGATGGCGCTGTTGAAGTACACCCCCTACCTGCATAGCGATCGCTGGCGGATTTTTAACGTAGAGTTTTCTGTCGAGCAGCAGAGCTGCAGCTTATATAATCACCGGCTAAGTTAAATATTGAAAAAGGGTTTTTAAGGTTAAGTCCTTAAATGAAGCCGAGTGTAAAGGCTCAAATCTGTCACTCATGAGAAATTTAAGAACAACATCCAAATTCCAGGCAAGGGGAGCTGTTTGAATCTTCTTGGTCGTATCAAAAGACCTAAGTAAATCTCGTAGATCTTTATTATTAGAAAGGTCTAGGTTCCTGTGTCGAAAAACCGTCGCCAACATACTCCTGTAACCTTTAATAGTAGATGACGAGAAGTTATGCTTAACTTTAAGGTCCAAGAAAAAATCTGCTATTTGGGAAAGCGAGGTACTGGAAGAGGAAATCGTGTTAGTCCTACACCACTCCCTGAACAACTCCCACTTGGACTGATACACCTTGATGGTTGAAGACCTCCTTGCCCTCGCAATTGCCTTGGCTGCCTTCTTCGAAAATCCTCTAGCTCTAGCGAGTTTTTCGATAGTCTGAAGGCAGTCAGACGTAGAGCTCGGAGGTTTTGATGATTTCGGGCCAAGTGAGGTTGTCTGAGAAGATCGGGTCTCATGGGAAGGCTTCTCGGGAAATCCACCATCCATTCCAGTACCTCTGGAAACCAGCTCCTTGACGGCCAGAACGGAGCTATCAGTGTCATTCTGGTCTCCTCGTGCGAAATGAACTTCTGAATCACTTTGAAAAGGATCTTGAACGGAGGGAAAGCATAAACCTCCATGTGTGACCAGTTCATCAGAAAGGCGTCTATGTGCAAAGCTTCGGGATCTGGAACCGGAGAGCAGTAACACTCCAGCCGTTTGATCTTTGCGGTGGCAAAGAGATCCACGAGAGGTCGACCCCATAACCGCCACAGACTCTTGCAGATGTCCGGGTGCAGAATCCATTCTGTGGAGAGAACCTGACCTTTCCTGCTGAGTCTGTCTGCGCTCACATTGTTGACCCCCTGGATGAACCGCGTCAAAAGAGTCGCCTTCCTTTCCTCCGCCCAAACGAGGAGCAGTCTTGCAATCTCGTACAGAGGCCAAGAGTGGGTCCCGCCTTGCTTCACAATACTGTATAGGCCAGAGCTGTCGTGCTGTCCGCATTGACTTGGACCACTTTGCCCCTGATCTGCTTTTCGAAGCCGATGAGAGCCAGATGAATAGCTAAAAGCTCCTTTTGATTGATGTGGAGAGAGGTTTGCTCCACCGTCCAAGTCCCCGAAAGCTCCTGCTTCTCTAGAGTGGCTCCCCACCCCGAATTGGAGGCGTCGGAACACAACACGAGGTCTGGGCTCCTCTGAAGTAAAGACAAGCCTTCTTTCAGTCTGGGCTCGTTGTCCCACCATTGAAGATGAGACTTGATGGAAGCCGAGATGGGAATGCAATCCCTGTCGAGGCTGTCCCCTTTCTTCCAATGGCGATTGAGATGAAACTGAAGAGGACGCAAGTGCAACCTCCCCAGGGTCACGAACTTCTCTAACGACGAGAGAGTCCCCAGAAGGCTCATCCAATCTCTGACGGAGCAAAGATCTCTCTCCAGGAACGTTTGGACTTTTAGGAGGGCTGCCTGGATTCTCACCGACGACGGAAAAGCCCGAAAACTCCGACTGTGAATCTCCATCCCCAAATAAAGAATCTCCTAGGATGGAGTCAGTTGTGATTTTTCCGAGCTCACCAGGAGGCCCAGTTCTCTGGAGAGATCCAAAGTCATCTTGAGGTCCTTCAAACAACAATCGGCCAATCGTCCAGATACAGAGAGGCCCTGATTCCCCTCGAATGCAGCATGCTTGCCACGTTCAGCATGATCTTGGTAAACAATAGAGGAGCCGTGCAGAGTCCGAAACAAAGAGCCCTGAACTGGAAGACCTTGTTTCCGTCCATGAACCTCAGATAACGTCTGCAGCTGGGATGAATCGGAAGGTGGAAATAGGCATCCTGAAGATCTAAAGAGACCATCCAATCGTCCTTCCTCACAGCTGCCAGAACTGTTTTCTGAGTCTCCATAGTGAACGTCGAATTTTGGACGTAACCATGTAGCACACTTACGTCCAGAACCGGTCTCCACCCCCCGGAACTCTTGGGTACTAGAAAAAGGCGGTTGTAAAACCCCGGAGACGTAACATCCTGCACTTCCTCTATTGCTTGCTTTTCTAATAAAAGAGACGTCTGAAGAAGCATGGCTTGCTTCTTGGGTCCCTCTCTGTATTTGGGCGAAAGATCCACTGGATCTGTGACTAAAGGAGGATTGGCCAGGAAGGGGATCTTGTAGCCCTCCTTTAACACTTGGACGGACCAGGGGTCCGCTCCATTCCTCTCCCAAGCCTCCCAGAAGTGAGTCAACCTGGCACCCACTGCTGTCTGAAGGAAAGGGCAGTCAGACTTTACCTCGGCCGGACTTGCCCCCTCTGCCTCTAGGCTTCCTTCCTTCTGGTTTAAAAGAGCCTCTTCCAGAGGACTTCCCACGAAAGGACTGAGGTCGAAACCCAGAAGAGGATTCCTTAGGTTTACGAGAGGAGAACGACGGTGGCAAAACTTTCCTAGTCGAATGAGTAACCAAGTCATGTGTGGCCTTCTGCGTGAGGGCAGTAGCCACCTCTCCTACCAATTCCTGCGGAAATAAGGTATTAGACAAAGGTGCGAAAAGAAGGCCCATTTTCTGGTAGGGAGACACTCCTGCAGAGAGAAAAGAGCACATCGTGGCCCTTTTCTTGAGAATTCCAGCTGTAAACAAGGCAGCAAGCTCGTTGGAGCCATCCCTCACACCTTTGTCCAAGCAGGACATCAAATGAACCAAACCACGTGTCCGTTTCCGTCATATCGGTGACCCTCTTACTCAAAGCCCCCAGAGCCCAGTCCAAGAAATTAAAAACTTCGAAGGCCCTGAACAGACCTTTAAGCAAATGGTCGAACTCTGGAATGGACCACCAAATCTTCGTTTTCCTTAAGGCAAGACGACGAGAAGCATCTACCAAACTTGAAAAATCCCCTTGGGCAGACGAAGGAAAACTCAAGCCCAACACTTCACCAGTCTCGTACCACACACTAGATTTAGAGGCTAACCTAGCGGGAGGAAAGGCAAAGGCCGTCTTGCCAAAAGATTTCTTGGAGTCCAACCAAGAACCCATTAATTTCAAGGCCCGTTTAGAGGATCGAGAAAGAACCATCTTGGTATAAACTGGAACCTTGGTAGCTTTACCTAAGATGAATTCAGAAGGCGGAAAACGAGGGGCCACAGGGGTAAACTGATCTGGGAAAATTCCAGTCAGAATAAGCATAAACTTGCGAAGATCCACAGCATGCTGATAATGCTTCTCCTCCTTATTCTCAGAGACTTCCTCAATAGGATCATCCTCATCCGACTTTTCCTCAGGCTCGTCTTCTGGCAGTGCAGCAACAGCTGCAGCCTGAACCGAAGGAACAAAGTCTGGATGGGACTGCCTGTCAAGGCCAACATCTGCGTCTACCTGATGGGGAGAAGTAGAAGTAGATTGATGCGAAACACGGACGGGTAGACGATCTTCTTCAACCAACAACTGCCTAGACCGCTTCGAATCCGACTGCTGTTGAACAGAAGAACGCTTGAAATCAGAAGGTAACTGTCGAAGATCGCCGAGAGGCCGCGTAAAGTCCGAAGACTGTTGACGCGAACGATCAAAGAAGTCAGGCTGTCGACGCTGCGAATCGATGTTTTGACGCGAGGCGTCCAAAAGTTGTTGACGCGGACGATCCACTACTTCAAATCGTTGACGCGTCTCGTCCACTTGTCGACGCCGATGTTCTTCCCCGCGACCAGAAAGCGAAAACTGGTCAACCAAAACTCTCTGACGCGACTCATCAAAATCAACCTGGCGTTGAACACTATGAATGGGAGACCGCCTAAGCGATAACTCGTCAAGACCAGAGACCATCGAACGCCTGTGCGATAACTGGTCTGACATCGAACGCCCAGACATAACGCCAACACCTGGTTGATAAGAATCCATCAACGACGAGAGTTGTTCCTTCATAGACACAAGCGCAGACCATTTCGGATCAACAGAACTCCTTAAAGGAAAATTCGCACAAACGTCACCACGCATTTCGGGGGAAGAAAGCCAATCCGAAGGAAGAGGGGGTGCATGAATAGTAACAAGGTCCGAATCGGAAGGAATCATATCCACACGAACACGGTGATCTGTACGTTTAGCCGGAGTGCAAGCGATGGGAGAACGGAAACGTTCCGGTGAACCCCATGAACTACATCCTGGCCGCACAGGCGATTCCCGACGCTGTGAAACATCATGCGTCCGTTTAAGCGGTCTTGACGCGCGACGCCAGATCTCACTTCCCGACCCTTCATCGGAAGACGGGGATAATGCATGAACCTCACCTTTCCTATGATGAGGGTGAACGACCTGAGCTACGGCAACAGGAACGTTCGAGGGAACGTCTGCACGATTGATGACGCTTCTCGTTCCCTTAAGCCGTTCGACATTACTTCTCCCATGGGTTCGAGAGCTCGAAAGAGGTCTTAGGCTAGGTGAACGACAAGATCGTGCAGACACACCCTCCGCAACACTAAACACATTAGCAACACTTGTCACAACACCGAGAGAGTCACGACTTTTCGGTACACCAACATCAGACACTGAAACACTTTCCACGGTTCCGACAGGATCACGGTTTTTCAATACCTTTAACTCGGAAAAAATTGTATTTCTATCGGCTGCTAAGGACTCAACTTTCTCACCAAGAGTCAAAATAGCAGTAAACATGTCTTTCATAGTAGGTTCCTGATCTACCACCACAGGGGAAGGAATAGGATTAGGAACAGGTACATTAGGTAAGGCTCTAACCACAGATCGGGAAGAACTACGCCTAACTCTATCTATCTCTAGTCTCCTAACATAACGATCGAAAGTAACAAAATCATCATCAGTTAAGGAAAGACACTCATTACACCTATCATCTAATGAACAAAATTTACCCCTACATTTCACACAAATAGTATGAGGATCAATAGATCCTTTAGGAAGTCGAGTACGACAACCTTCACTAACACACCTACGCTGAGCAGGGGAGGAGTCGGCCATTTTGAATGGTAACGTGAGAGACCGACGAGCAAAAAGTAAGGGAAATATCAATAAAGAAAATCTCAAACAAAAAGATTTCAAGACAAGAAACAAGGGAAAATAATCAACGATAGCTTAAACTCAAAAAAGAACGTTGTACATCACCAAACAACTTCCCAAGAGAGTAAAAAACGAGAGCGAACTTCTATATGTCAGCCAGCTATGGCGGCAGAGAGAAGAACTGGAGATGGTGTGTGGTTCCCCCTGTTCTACCGCTAGGGTGCGGTTGGTACACCTGGCGTATCTTCGATAGCGCGAGATTTGAATTTTCTGCCCTGGCGTCAGGGGACTTCAGCTCTTTTATATAACCAGCGGGTAAGTTTTATATTTAAAAATTTGTGATTTGTTCCAACACAGAATACTTACCTCGAACTACTTTCTTAGGAGACTTATACCTTAGGAGGTGGGAGTGTCCTTCAGGACCTAGAGACCGTGACGAGAATAGAAGAGGAACCTAGGTAGGAGACTAGTTCTGCTGACCTCAAAGAAAACACGAGAAAATAGGGAAAACTACGCAAAAAACCATCTTAGTGTCTAAGTAACTCACTTCTGCAAGAATCCTAGGAGACATGTCCTTCCAATGATAGTGTATCCCATGGCAGTTTCAGGGGGCTACCCGAGTCATTTCCGGTAAGGGAATAGGGGAAGGAAGAACAAGGGGGCTCAGGAAGGAACCTGTGTCTCTTGGACTCGCTACCCGCAGTTACCACTGGGGCTACACCATTAAACCATTTGGAGCGCGGAAATGACGGGACCGAGCGAGAACCCGCCCAGGGACTTTCTCGAGCAGTCCTTCAAGCAGTGAGCCGTAAAGGTCGACTGGTTAGACCAAGTACCTGCCCTCAGGCTTTGGCCCACTGCCATGTTCTTCTCAAACGCCAAAGAAGCATTTAGACTCCTAATGCTGTGGGGTCTGGGCTTTCCTGGAAAGGGGGACCCCTGCACTACTGTAGGGCCTGACGATCACTTGCCTTATCCAGAAGAAGAAAGTGTTCTTGGAGACTGGCTCCTTCACAGTCCCGAGGAAAACGAACAGACTCTTGATCTCGGGATGAAGTCTAGCTGTCCTTTCTAAATACTGCCATACTGCAAGTCCCTCGGGTTGTCCGAGCGAGGGATAGCTGGCACTGAGAACAATTCCATTTTGGGGGCCCAAACGGCTGGATTCTGAGTCTTGGCTACGAAGGAGGGTAAGAATCTGAAAGTAGTTTCTCGCCAGCCCTTCGAGTGTGAGATCTCGTACGACAGGCCAAGAATCTCACCTACTCTTTGCTGATGCCAGAGCTAAACGAAAGACTGCCTTGAGGGTGAGCTCCTTGTCTAGAATGTCTTTTAGAGGCTCGAAGGGAGGTTCCAAAAGCATCTTCAAGTACCCTAGCCACATCCCCCGGGGGCACTCTAACGGCTTGGGGGAAAAACGACTGCTCGAAGCTCTTGAAGAGCGTCGAGATCTACCTGGGGGCACTCAGGTCTATGTCCTTCAGGAGGAAGACTTGGGATGGATATGGCCACTTCGTCCCTGAGATAGACCAGGAAGTCTGCTATCTCGTGAATGGAGGCCCCTAACGGACTGATGTTCTTCGAGGAGCACCCCTTAGAAAAGGTAGCCCACTACGCCTGGTACACCTCGACTGACGAACGCCTCAGGTACCCTGACATCCTTGATGCTGTCCTCGACGGAAATCCTTCCTTTTTCAGGAGACGCTCGATAACCTCCACGCGTGAAGGAGTGACCAAGGGTTTTCGTGGAACCTCTGGAAGTGAGGCTGCCGGAGAAGGTCTGGTCTGTCTGCAAGTGGCCCAGGTGTAAGGCATGCCAGTTCCTTTAGATCCGCGAACCACTCTCTCTTTGGCCACCAGGGCGCTACCAAAGTCACCCACAGGTTGGCCGTCCGTCTCATTGGAAGTCGTCCTTGGACGCTGCTGCTGGATCTGGCACAGGAAAACAAAACACGGTGAGCTGTGCGTTTGGTCCCGTGGCGAAGAGGTCTATCACCGGCGAGCCCTACTTCAGGGAGAGGGTTTTGACCACTTCTGGGTGTAGGGACCACTCGGGCCCTACCACTCGACCCTTCCAGTTGAGGCCGTCGGCCAGGCCGTTCCTCTTCCCCGGAGAGAACCTGGCTGAAAAATTAATTCGTTCCACTTCAGCCCATTCTAGGAACTCCATCGTGAGACTGCACCGTTCCTTCGACTTCAGTCCTCCTTGCTCTTTCACGTAGGCCACCACCGTGGCGTTGTCGCACCCCGGATCCACGGAGCTTCCCCGGGGTAGATGGACGATCTCTAGGTACGCTCTTTGTAGGGGCCTCATCTCCAGCACGTATATGTGCAGGTTCGTCTCCTAGACTTCCTATTTACCTTTTGCCACTTTGTCGAGAAGATGGGCACCCCAGCTCTCCTTGGATACGTCCGTGAACAGGAGCATCCCCGGAGGGACGGCAGAAAAAGGG
The DNA here is from genome assembly GCF_036898095.1 of Palaemon carinicauda. NCBI lineage: Eukaryota > Metazoa > Arthropoda > Malacostraca > Decapoda > Palaemonidae > Palaemon > Palaemon carinicauda. The sequence goes on from NC_090751.1 coordinate 81,393,382, forward strand.
CATTCCCTTGAGGGTGTTCGTTCCGATTGCTACCACCCCAGGACTTCCTTCGTCTCTGGGGACACCAGGACTATCTAGTGCGGGGAGTCCTATCAGTCTTTGCCAGACCTTGGCTCTCCTGGGCTGGCCCGACAGGAAGGGCCAGAGTATCTGTTTCAGGGTGTCCAGTTTTTCCGCGGAGGGGAAGGCCCTCGCCATCCGGGAGACTAGAACCAACCCTAGGTAGGTCATCCTGGTGGAGGAAATCAGCCGGGACTTCTCCAGGTTGATGATGATACTCAAGACGTTGTAGAACTACAGGAGCTTCTCGTCTTGCTCCCCCAGTACTTCCTCTGAGACTGAAAGCAACAACCAGTCACCTAAGTACCAAATCTGGCGGACGTCCTGTTCGTGCGCCCAGCCTGAAACTGTTGCGAAGACCTTCGTGAAGCCCTGAGGACTGTTGACAGTCCGAAGCATAGGGTTTTGAACTGCAATGTTTTGGTACTCCATTTTACCCTTAGGAACCTCCTATTGGAGGGATGAACAGGGACCTGGAAGTAGACGGCTTTGAGGCCTATGGACCTCATGAAGTCCTCCTCCTTCAAGGTCGGTAGGACCGACTTCGGAGTGTCCATCTTGAAGTCGGTGTTGTACACGAATTGTTGAGGGCTGAAAGGTCTCCAGAACCCTGTCGCCTTCTCCACCAGAAAGAGCCTGTTGTAGAACCCTGGACTCGGTTCTCGACTGGTTCTACTGCCCCTTTCGCCAGCATTGCCGAGCCTTCTTCCTGCAATACTGCTACTCTCCAGGGGTCGCTGGGTGCCAACCACTCCGCCTGTTGATCTGGGATCCGAGGTGGAGGTCCGCTAGGAAGGGCAGCTTGTACCCCTCCTTTAGTACTGCTACGGTCCACGGATCCGCTCCGTGGTCCCACCATGCTTGCCAATATCATTTGAGGCATCCCCCCACCTGAGGTGCCAGCAGGAGTAGGGGGCCTCCCCTCCTAACTCCTTCGAGAGCCGCGGCCTGAACGCCCTCTCCTGGAGTCCGAGTAGGAGGGTCTGAAGGTTAACTGAGGAGTCGAAGCTCCCCTACGGGGGGCAAGGCAAGGGATAGATTACGTGTGCCAACTTCTACATCCGACGGGCGGACGGAGCCGAAGAGGCACTGGGCAAAGGTGCGGGGCTCTCTCTCCAGCGGCCACTGAGGCAGGCACTGGAAAGGCAATAGCCCCGTTCGACCCGCTCGGGGGAAAACCACTCTGCCTTCGTCACGGATGGAGCCATCATGGGCCTACCCCCTCCCGGGGAAATCCGTGGGGTTTAAGTACCCTGCCATGTCAGCGGCCTCTTCTGATGCTTGGATGGGGTTGGCCGGGACAATGGCACGGCTGGCTCCATCACGGATGGAGCCGCCGGAACGGAGGTAGCCGTCATGGGTGTGTCAGCGACCACCTCCAATGCTTGGATGGGGCTGGCCGGAACGATGGAGCGGCTATCTCCATCACGGATGAAGCCACTGGGACGGAGGTAGCCGTCATGGGTCTACCCCCTCCCGGGGAGATCCGTGGGGTTTAAGTACCCTGCCATGTCAGCGGCCGCCTCCGATGCTTGGATGGGGCTGGCCGGGACGATGACACGGCTGGCTCCATCACGGATGGAGCCGCCAGGACGGAGGTAGCCGTCATGGGTGTGTCAGTGGCCACCTCCAATGCTTGGATGGGGCTGACCAGGACGATGGCACGGCTGGCTCCATCACGGATGGAGCCGCCGGGACGGAGGTAGCCATCATGGGTGTGTCAGCGGCTACCTCCAATGCTTGGATGGGGCTGGCCAGGACGATGGAGCGGCTATCTCCATCACGGATGAAGCCACTGGGACGGAGGTAGCCGTCATGGGTCTACCCCCTCCCGGGGAATCCGTGGGGTGTGAGTACCCTGGTATACCAGCGGTTGACCACAAAGCCTGAATGGAGAAATCGTGGTACCGGGTATGGATGCCATGCTGCTGGGTAGATCCAGCGGCTACCTCTGCTGGAAGGATGGAGCTCCTGCGGATATCCATGGAGCCACGGGCTTCCCCGTGCTGGCTGGTTAGTTCCTTCGTTCAGGGTGAGCCATCGAAGAACCGGAGGCCGGGACAAGGCTGCCAGTCCGAAGGGGCGACTCTCTCCGCTGGGTGGGAGAGGTCGGAACCTTCGCGGGCTTATGCCTGTCGACCGAGACCTGGCTGTCGAAGACTTGGAGGCTGGGACACGGCTGCCAGACCGAAGGGGCGACTCTCCGCTGGGCGGAAGGAGTCGGAACCCTCGCGGACTTATGCCGGGCATCACCGTCGGAACGGGGGCCTCCGTCCTGGGTCCAACAACTCTTCCGGAGGTTCTCGTATCTGCGGGCCTGCCCGTCGAGGAAAACCGAGGGCTGCGCTCGTGACGAGCTAGGTGGCCTTTGGAGGTCAGGACTCGACTGCCAGACCGAAGGGGCGACTCTCTCCGCTGGGCGGATGGAGCCGGACCCTTCGCGGACTTACGCCTGTCGACTGGAACCTGCCACGATGAGTCCCTCCGTCGGGTGCCACTGCTGCCAGAGGAGTATCTATCCAGGGAGCTCGTCCTCGGACGCCAACTTGAAGGGCCCGGTGCAGCAGCTAGCTCCAGCAGCCTGTCGAGGTGAACCACCACCCACTCACTGCTCTTGAGGTATCTTGAGCGCCGACTCTCGTGGTGCGACCTCGAGGGGGAGCGAGAACGCGACAACTTCTTGCGGGACTTCTCCCTTCGTCTCCTGAGCTTCCTCGGCGTCTCGTCTTGGGAGGCTCCTTCTCGGCGACGTCCTCGGCTGCAGAAGTGACTGAAAAACACGCCAAAGAGGCTGGAGAAGAATTAGGGACATTTTTCCCCACATGGGGTCATCAGAGGAGACGTGGCCTGCTTGCACCAGGACTCCGTCTCCCATACACACTCCCGCAAGTCCCTCACTCGTCTGGAACGACGCCACAACCCCACTATCCTGAAGATCAGACTCTTGGGGAAGGGCCGCGGGCCCCTTCCCCGCAATGGACTTACCTCGTCCCCTACTCTGGGTAGGGGAGGGTGGAAGGGAAGCTCTGTCAGACGAGACGCCCGGCGAAGCAAGGGAGGAAGGGACGCTAGGCTTCTTAGGCGACCTCTTCGTTGCCTACTTCTTCTTGGTGCTATACCGCACCCACTCAGACTCCTAGGGAAGAGCGATGGGCCACTTCCCCACAACTGACTTACCTCGTCCCCTACTCTGGGTAGGGAAAGGTGGCTGTATAAAAGAAGCTCCATTCGACGAGGCATCGGGAGAAGTAAGCGGCGAGGAGAGGCTCGTCTTCCTATGTGACCTCTTGGACGCCTTCTTCTTCTTGGTGCCGAAGCGCACCCACTGTACCACGTTCCAGGACTCGCACTCCAGACACGTGGCTGTAGGAGAACATAAGCTGCCCCTACACGATGAACACAGAGGATAAGGGTAGGAAGGGGTATAGAATGAACACAATGGGTCCACGTGGGGACCGCGTAAGACACAAAAGGGGGGTCGGGGACACAAAGGGTCGCACTGAGTAAGGAGAGAACGTCGAGATGTTATCACGACGCGACCAGAGAACTTACTGGAGATCGAGACCTGAGCAAGCATGCTTTCTGACCTGGGGATAGCCTCAGGGCGTGTTCCACTCCACCTGAGGTTACCCCTCATAGAAAACAGGACTAGGGTAAACTACACAAAACTCTGGTCGGTTGGGAGGAGATCCCAGATACTCCTAAGAAAGTAGTTTGAGGTAAGTATTCTGTGTTGGAACAATCATATTTTCTGTAATTTTAAAACATCTACAATTTGAAAAATGACAAATTCGAAGATAATTTGTATTTTTCCTAACCATACAAACCTTAGCTATTTACAAAGGGCATTACTTTTAGCGTAGCTGAAATGGCGAGCCATTAGAATTTAACGAGGGTGTATTACCCCCGCGCTAGTTAGCGGGGGGGTAGGGGAGTGGTAGCTAGCTACCCCTCCTCCCCCTCACACACATGTGAATACTCACTTTCACTTAAAGGTAGGACTTGTCTTGGGGGACAGGGCTGGCGGGCAAATATGTGTAAATAGCTAAGGTTTGTATGGTTAGGAAAAATACAAATTATATTCGAATTTGTCATTTGTTCCGTAACCGAAATACAAACCACGCTATTTACAAAGGGTGACTTATCCCTTAGGAAGGGTGGAAAGTCCCCAGCCATACTGGCTTTGGCTTTACCCGGGGACTCAGAATCCGAGTGAGTCGCACTCGAGAAAAGGAGTCCCTGCACCTCACAAGTTCCTTGCTCAGCAAGGAAACGTGTGGCCTACATAAGCTTGTGTGTGAAGGAAGAAAGTGTGACCCGTCCTAGGCAGTTGACCTGGAGTTCTAGAAGGAACTCTGGGTTAGGACGTTCCCAATACCACCTCGTCAGGGTATGGGGGACGCGACAGTATTGACTCAATACTCGGAACACAAGGAAGCATGGTTTACCTGCAGAGGTTCGAGGTCAGCTATGCAGAGACCAGGATGCTGCTTCCCCGTAGAGGGGATGATGAAGAAAGAAGTAAGGGCCAGACATACTTCTTTCGTTCATGCAGACTAAAACCTGATAACAATGCCCTCAACCTTCTGCTACCTGTCCAAAAAGGAGCCTGAGGTTAGACCAGCTGTTGTGTAGCCACCACAGAGCGATAGGAAACGTATCGAGACTCCTGTGGGTCACGCCCTTCAGGAAGCGGGCTGCGAAGGTCATTAGACGCTTCCAGACTCCAGCTTGTAGCACCTGCGTCACAGAGTAGTATTACTCGAAGGCGAGGGACGTTGCGATGTATCCAACATCGTGCTGTAGGGCGACGTGACGGGGGAGGGTCTGAAGACAGGTCGAGATGAATGTCCTTGAGTCCGGGCTGAAGAGGTATACTGGTGACTCTCCCCCCATGTCCTCCTTGTGCTCCCAAATCGGCTGCAACTGAGGACAAACTGCAGCTGTTCCCAGCGCTAACCTCTCGATTCCTTACTGGCAAGAAAGAGAAGGTCTTGGGACATCAGACACAGAATGGAGACTTGAAATCTTGAATGAATCGGACCGAAGGGCCGGGACCCTCAGATTCTGAGTCTAGCCAACAACTCAGGAGCGAGCCTGAATGTTGCCTTCCCCTCTTCCTTAGAAAGGGGGGAGTAGTAAGAGACCAAGAAGATTGCTTACACACTGGCCGTGGTGGCCAGAGTGGGCAGAAGACCCAAGGCGGAATACAATCCGAGGCCTGTCGTAAAAGGGTCTTGAGAAGATCTCTTAAAGGACTAAAAGTCCGAGCCATGCTCCAAGTTGGAGGTCTTCCTCCGACTAGGGCAGGGACGATCGTAGCTTCGCATGAGCGAGGATAGATCCAGCGGGCAGGAAAAAGTTATTCCTTTAAGCCTGAAGGTCAGGGAAAGGCTGAGCGACAGGCTTCATTGCCGAGAGCGGAAAGGAATTTCCTCCCGCCAAAAGGCAATAAGACCGTTATTGCTGGAGAAGAGGCCTCAAGGGAAGAGGTATATCTCCCACGGCACCAACCACCGAAGACTCTTCACTTTGCCTGGAAGACCCCTGCGGATGACTATCGCAGATGACGCGACCTCCGTACCGCGACTGTAGCGGGTTGTCTCTTCTTGAGGAGGAGGCGTAGTGTCTCCAGGCATGAAGCCGAAGCGACGCCCCGGTTCGGGAGAGATGTCGCAGTGTGGTTGTTTGAGTAGTCTGTGCCGTGGGAGAAGCTCTCCCGGGAGTTCCGTCAGGGGAAGCAGAGGGTCCAGAAACCGTTCTGCGCATAGTCCCAGTGGAGCTCTCCCATTGAAAGGTTGACAGACAACCTGGTCTTGTTGAGACCCATTGTCCACAGACAAAAAGGAGGGAAGACGCAGGCGTCGAAGTTGTCCCACCATCACCGGAATGCATCTTGCCAGAGTCTCGGGGTCTGAGACTGGGGGGAAGAACAGCGGAAGCTTGAGGTTCCAAGCTGTCGCGATCAGGTCCCCCAGACCAGGACTTGCTGGTTACTCAAGGTCAAAGACCCCCAGGTACACTCTCTCTACGAGGCTCTGCTCGGATAGTCGGAGAGAACACTCCTTTGCCTTGAATGAGAGAGCCGATGGTGGTATTGAGATAATCTCAATCATCCCGGTATCTCTACTGCAAGATGTGAAGGTATGAAAATGCGTCCCCTGCTGGTTAGAACACGCCAGAACCATGAAGTCGACGCGCACGGGGCGACACGGCAGGAGCTGTAGGATCTGTAGAGGGGCCAGACTACGGCCCCTAAGCCTGCCTGAATGATGGAGAGGTATCCTTCAGGTCTTGGCCATAGGCCTGGACCGGAACATGCCCCCCCCCCCCTTTCCTTTGACGAGTCCGAGAACAGCATCAAGAATGTGGGGAAAGGACGAGAATATCCACTACCATCAAGAGGTTCCATAGGTCAACACCCATTGCAGGTCTAATAGTTCCGCTGGTCCCATAGGGCCAGGGAGTCCGGTTAAACATTGCCTGAAGCCACCGGAACTTGGATCGCCCCACATGGAACTTATCCTGAGGCGACCGTTCGGACTATAGACGGGTCAATGAAGAAAGAAGAACTAGGAAACGTTCCAAGGTAGGGCTGAAAGCTCTGCTTGACTGAGAACAGGTACTGCGACTCTCCTCAGTCTTGCCACAGTCAACCGAAAGGAAGGCTCGGAAGATGTGGTAACAGAATCTGGCGTCCCCAGGTGGTCACCCATCCAAGTACCGACGTTGCTTAACCTCGCTGGACGGACGAGAAGCGGGGTTTCCAATGTGGTAAGGCGGTTGACTCAATATCATGGCCAGATACTCCAGATGTTGAGGCAGAGGAAGAGAAGGCTCCAAGCAAAATACCATGAGCCCACACTCATGGTAAGCATCCGGAAGCTTGTCCCGGCGCTGAAGAAGGTCGAAACCCGAGCCTACCGGAGTTGACCAGCCCTCCAAACAGCAGAGGAGGCGGAAGCCTGCACCTGAGCGGCCAAGAGGAAGGCAGGGAGAGTTCTCTGGGGAAACAAACCTGCTATGCCACGGCGGGATAGCCACACTGCATCATAAGCAGGAATACTTGCAGTCTAGGCTGAATTCGACGAGCACCCTGGAAGATGGATGGAATGGAAACTGAAAGTACCCGTCCTTCCGATCCAGGGTTTAAGGAGTCCTGTCGCCTCGTTACCAGTCTGATCGATTCTGCTGGTCTACGCTGGCCGAAGTTTGTTCGACCAACTTGATCAGGGCTGAGAGGTTGACTATGGACATCCCCTCTCAGATCCTTCCTTACAAGAAAGGATCGACTGAGGGGGCCGGGGGTGAAGCCGTCGATGATCCTAAGGAAGACCTTCGCCTAAGGTATGGATCATTCTGCCCAACCGGGCAACTCTGCTGACGCTATGGCATAGAGGTTCAGAGACACTGAATTCGCTGACAGAGACGGCAGGCGCGATATCCTTGGCTACTCACAGAGATTGTGCAGGAATGGGCATCGGGAAGCTGTCATTCGGATGAGTAACCTTAAGCATCCTCCCAGCAAAAAACCTGCAATCCTAGAGTTCGTGAACTCCTTTTAGGACTATGCCCCCCCCGGGGGAGTCTCCCGTGCCATCTGTTCCTGACAGGAGGAAACTGCAATTGGACACCTTGTCCCAGTTGTCGTAGCCGATAACTTAGGCCGACGTGGTTGAAAGAAAAGGGCGCTGGAGCCCTGCAGAGTCTGGAAGAAAGCGCCTTGGAGGAGTGAAACCGGAAGTCGATTTACTCCGCACAGCAGCTGTCTAAGTCTCTGTCCTTGGGCACAAACAAACTCTTCTCAAGGATGGAAGGGTGTCTGAGGTCGTCGACCTCCACAGATGAGACACCCGAAGGAAGCCCTCAGTCAGCGCGTTCAGATGGTACAACATCGAGCTTGTCCGCAAGTTAGATACTTAACGACGAAAGGCCAAGGTGCCTGAGCTCGAGAGGAGGAAAGTACCCTTGATCTTCCTGTAGCTTCCTTGAACCAAACCTCGGGCCGTAACCGAGGAGGGAAAGAACCTGGTAAGCTCCCAGAGGAAGAGGTAAGCAGTCACCCCTTGTCCGATGGAGAAATCTCGAACGGAAAGCCCCCCCGCCAAAAATCCTTCCAGGGAATGACGGGGAAGGGCTAACCCAGGTTCAGGAATAGAGGAGTGTTGCTCAGATCTCCCTTAAGTTTCTCCTATTCTTGCAAGTGCCATGCTCTGTGTTTACGGGGTGAGGCAGTGTTCTGGAAATACGCTCCAGAAGAACTCGCCAGGCTGGTCATGCTGAGAAAACCCCATTGGGAATCGTGGTCGCAATTGCCCTGGAGCTCGCGCGACGTGAATTCCTGGTGGTCGGCGAGCGATAACCCATAGACGAGCAATGGATACTGCAAGAAATAAGCCGACATTTGTGCGAAGAAACACTGTAGGTTCGCGCGACGGAACACCATCCGTCCGCGCGATGGAAAAACCGTTGGCTCGCGCGTGGGCGAACATTGGAGAGCATGAGCGTAGACATGCAGGCACGTGGGCGTGTGGGCGCGCAGGCGAGTGGTCGTGCAGGCGAGTGGTCGTGCGGTTGCACAGCGAGCGGTCGCGCGGTTGCACGGGCGAGCGGTCGCGCGGTTGCACGGGCGCGCAGGCGAGCGGTCGTGAGGGTGGGCAGGTGGATGAGAGCGAGTCCGAGGCGGCGAACGCAAGCGTTAGCGCGATGGCGAGGAAACGTGCTGCCGCGTGGGCAAGGAGGACCGCTGGCGATATGGATCAACAAGCGATCGGTGGTGAGCTGGTGAGCGCTAACGCGCAGGTTGGCAATGGCGTGTTGTGTTATGCCGACGCGATGGTCGAGCAGTATGCGCAGGTGAGCGATCGTGCGTTGGCGAGCAGTATGCGAAGGTGAGCGATCGCGAGCAGTGATCAGCATGCGCCGGGTCGTGCGATGGTGATCAGTATGCGCAGGGTCGCGTGATGGTGATCAGCATGCCAGGGTCGCGCGATGGCGATCAGCATGCGCAGGTCGGCGGTCGCGCGATGGCGAACAGCATCTGCAGGTGGGCGATCGCGCGATGGCGAACAGCATACGCAGTTGAGGGTCGCGCGATGGTGATCAGCATGCGCAGGGTCGAGCGATGGTGATCAGCATCCGCAGGTGTGCGGTCGCGCGATGGCGATCAGCATCCGCTGTTGAGGGTCGCGCGATGGCGATCAGCATCCTCAGTTGAGGGTCGCGCGATGGCGATCAGCATCCGCAGTTGAGGGTCGCGCGATGGCGATCAGCATCCGCAGTTGAGGGTCGCGCGATGGCGATCAGCATCCGCAGTTGAGGGTCGCGCGATGGCGATCAGCATCCGCAGTTGAGGGTCGCGCGATGGCGATCAGCATCCCCAGTTGAGGGTCGCGCGATGGCGCAGGTGAGCTAGTAGCTGGCGAACCATGTTCCTTCAGAAGTGTTGGAGAACGTTGGCGTGCCGGCTGTAACACACGTGGGCGATCCGGAGATCGCTGGCGAGCTGATGATCGCTGACGAGCTGATGATCGCTGGCGAGCTGATGATCGCTGGCGAGCTGATGATCGCTGGCGAGCTGATGATCGCTGGCGAGCTGAGCAGAAGGCTACGCGTGGAAGCCTGCGCAAAGAAGAAGAGTCCTTGACCCCGACCTGAACCGAAGTTCTAGATCGCAAGGGCGAAAGTGGGCGCGTAACAGGAACCAACAGGAACCGCAGGGATGATCATCTTGAAAGCGCTGACGAACAGGAGAGCGCTGATAAGCAGAAGAGAGCCTGTGTGCTCACACTGAGCAGGAGCAGGAGAGAACACAGCAGAAGGGCGCGCAGGGAAACCCTGACACGCAAGGGAAGAACCCCCGTGGGGGCAACCCTTTGCCCCGAAGGGATCGTTGTCCGCCGGGAGACTGATGTCCGTCGGAAGACCGCTGTCCGTCGGGAAGACCGTTGTCCGTCGGGAAGACCGTTGCCCGTCGGAAGACGAGATCAGACTGCTGTCCATCTGCACCAAGGCGGAAGATCGAGAAAAAGGAGTTGTAGGCTGCAAACGGAGATCCAAAAAGGCGCCTCAAGCACCCTTATAGGGAGATGAGAGGCCCTTACGACGAGGCGGACGGTGGGCCTTACGGCGAGGGAGGCCAACAGCAACAGCAACAGGAGAAACCTCCGAAGAGGAGTCTCTATGAGTGTACTCTCTCGCGAACGAAAGAGAAACACTTCGTGGAAGAGACTGGCCAGCCAGTGACCTAAAAGGAGCAATCCTCCGAAGAGGAGCTCCTGCAGTTGCCCATCCCCTTGAGCGAAACTGCAGGTGCGACCGCTCAGCACCAAGAGCATAGTCGCACGAAAAAAAAAAAGGGCAAGAGAAGAACCCCCCAAAAGGGGAAAAACTCAAGCCTGGACAGGAAAAACTTCCCTCGGAAGGAAAGTTACCCGCCCAAGGATGCAAGCCTCCTGAGAGTTCTAAAATGAACTGGAGAGCTGTCCGTCGTCACGGGAGTACTACCAGTAGAAGGAGACACGCCCCTGACGAAAATACAAGGGGGGAGGCAGCAACAGCCGAATCCCCAGGACTCCACCAGACAGCTCACACCGTTGCTATATTACAGAAACGAACTAGATCGGTAACTGTAAAAAAATTAAACAAATAATATTAGTACACATTCATTCCCCCGGGAAGGCTCCGAAGAGGAATCCCGAGGGAAAGGAACAAGAATTACACAACAGGCACGTGGCCTCACAACCACTTACACTCGCGGAAGGAGAGCTGTAACCAAAACAGAATTATAACAATTATAATCATGTAACTATGTAATTATGAAATTTAAAAATGAATGAACACTAAAGAAAGAACGAAAACCCCGAAAGGAATCGTTCTACAAGCTGAAAAACAAAAAACTACAATTAGATTCATAACTAATTGAGACAAACGTACGGCGTAGCAACCCCCCACACGGAAAGGAAGCTAGGCTACAAGGCCGTAGTAACACGTAGTAAAAGGGTGAACGACCTCAAGAGAGAGAGAGAGAGAGAGAAAGACTTAAGTCAAACTCGATCGCCACCCATAAAATACGCCGTGGTGGCCTAACTGCCGAGGCCTCCACGTAGATATCGTACACTACACACACAAATCTGAAAAGGAAACTTACTCATTTCTATACTCAAATATATATACAAACATGAAAACATGTTTACATATATATTGAGTAAAAGAAAAGTAAGCGATTAAGTAAAGACAAAACAAACAATGGCTGCCAAGCGAGGACCAAGACAGAGACGTCTGTCACAGTCCGAGCCAAAAGTGAAAGTGGGTATTCACCTGTGTGTGAGGGGGAGGAGGGGTAGCTAGCTACCACTCCCCTACCCCCCCGCTAACTAGCGCGGGGGTAATACACCCTCGTTAAATTCTAATGGCTCGCCATTTCAGCTACGCTAAAAGTAATACCCTTTGTAAATAGCGTGGTTTGTATTTCGGTTACGGAACAAATAGGGATTTGTGTCAGATATCTTCATCAGAATCATTCAAATTACCTATAAATACACCATGAACACCTCTATATTTTTTTTCTCTCCTTTTATAGATTTAGTTTATTTTAGCACATTATTCATAAGCTGATTTTTACCAACATAATTAAATATAACCCAAATAAAGCCATAGCTTAAACAAAATTACCTAGTTCGACACTTAAGAATAACTTAGGTACAGTACTTATTTTCGTAAGAATGCCCTCTTTTCTATTTCTAACTTGGTTTGCTTTGACAGAAGTCCCTGGCCAGTGTGGTAATGTCCCTGACTGGTGATCTCTACAGCAGACTAGAGTTTGAGTCTCACTCAAACTCATTAGTTTGTTTGGTTGCTGCAACCCCATCATCACGTTATTTGCTACAGGAAAACATAGTTTCTGTCAGATATGATAATCTGTAATACAGTAAAACTTACCGACCTGGCCACTGATCTACAAAGAATCCAAGTTTTGATGTCATTAATAGCCAGAAATATGTTTTTCAAGTTTCATGGATGAGTTAGCCCAAGGGATACTGTATGCCTGAAAAACCTAGTTTTAGTGGTGAAGGTGCTTAAGAAGTAAACGCTAGGTTGAGACTTGAGTCTTAGGGTATGCAAAGGATACTGCAGTTTACGGGGAGGGGTAACCGATGGGCTTGGCCCTTGTATATGTAGCTAAGGATACGGCTCCTAGGTTAGGTTAGACGATGTTCTTGTTTGTTTCACTTTCAAAATGTGGGTTTTCAGTCATAACTTCTGGATTTTGTAAAGGTCTAAAATTTGAAAAACATGGGTTTCCAAAAATGAATTGCATCAGAACAGTTGCTGGTACCAATAAATACACCAGCAACAAATGTCATTTTCTTCATTAAGAATATTGAGCCATAGTAAATATCTACCCACTTTTCTATACCTAAGTCGACCTATGTCCGTCGCTCTAGAAAAACTGGTGGAGCCTTTGTACATCAGCGGCCAGTTCCTCACGCGTTCTTTAAATATGGACATAAACTAACCTAAACTTTCCCCCCTAACCTAACCTACAAGCCGTGTCCTTACCTAATGGAGGGGGCTGATGCCCCTGTGACCCCCCTTTTACACTGCCTTATTCTGAGTTAGACATAATAATACATACAGGTGGCCGCTATCATACATACACCCCAAACTAGCATATAACTTTACCCAAAATAACCTTACCAAGGCTTATATTACACTGATTTGATATTTTGGGACTATAAGCTCCGACGTTACCTCGAATTACTGGAATGCCCTGGATTTACTGGAATCCCCTTGAAAATTACCAAAATCCCCTACAATATCATTGCAAACCCTTAGGAATCGATAAATGTATTTTTATTAAAATATGTTATTTTTATGTTTTTAGCATTTATATTTTTTAAATATTGGCAGGTAGAACCTTGGCTAGGGGTTGTGACCTGGGAAGGGGGTCCAGGGGCTTGCCGCCCCGCTTGGGGATGTGACCTGGGAACTACTAGGTTATGTTAGGTGGGTTGGTTGGGTTCTGTACCCTTTTATATATTATGTAAATGTATAAAGAAAAATGCTTTGAAATATGCATTTTATTTAATTAATTTACTAAAATATAATGTAAATTAATAAAAACATATTTATATATTTCTAAGGGTTTGCAGTGATATTGTAGGTGATTTCGGTAATTTTCAAGGGGATTCCAGTATTTACCTGGGGGTTCCAGTAAATCGGGAGGATTCCAGTAATTCGTGGTTCCATAAGCTCCGGTGGTGAGGCCCTGGAGGCCATTCGGCATTAAGGGGCAATTAGGAGAATATGTTGTCTAAATATTAACCAAATATTGTAGGCTAGCAATGTAAAAACCTTTAAATCTCCGTAACTATAATAAAACCTTTACTTTCAAGATGATTTCCATTTTAATAAGATAAGATAATAAGATAATTGATTGTGTGTCCTTCGGACCTTCTGTCTTATTTGAGATTAGTAAACAAATGGAATGAAGTCCGCTGAAATAGCTAACGTGAGCAAGTAGCAAAATTAGCCCTATTTAATAAAAGATCATATGAGCTGTATGAAACTTACCACTTTCCTCTTCCTTCATTGCCATTATTTCCGATGATTATTCGTTTAATTCAAGAAAATATTTATATGATAGCAGTAATTAACAAAACCAGATTTCCTTGGCCATTTATAGCAAAGTAGCAGACTAGCAGGTCTTCTTCTTTGAAAATTGGAAAGAATTGGGCCGTTGTAGAGGCAAATTCAATCTTTCTGGTTCCTGGTGAACATTTATTTTTATGCCCAAAATTAGAACAGCTAATGAATGTAGACATAAGTTTAGGTACGCTGAAAAATCCTAGCAGGGATCTGACTGCATTTATAGGTGGGGCAATGCATATGAAAGAGAAAATTTAAGAAGTTCAAACTGTCTACAATAGGTTGCCAAAACTGATGATAGCAAGATGTTATCCTATCTAATTTCAAGGTAAATGGAGTAAAAGTAAAGATTGAGAGTCTCATTACCGTATAAATCTATTTAAGGCACAGGTAGTATAAGCTTGATAACAATAACAAGAATAAGCTTGGAAGCTTTGCACTTATCGATAAAGTGATAGAGTGCCCGCAAACTTATTTTGCGGAGTGAATAAAAAGGAACCAGGATCCAGGGACCTGAACCTGAACCATACTTGTTCATACCATCATAATCATTGTATCAGGTAATCAGAATGATAAACGGTAGTTAAAGAGGTGGTGGAACGCCTAATGAGGGAACCATATGAAGAATACTGGGTACAAATTTGACAAAAGTCTTTTAGAAACATGTTCTTTATTATGTTGGGGATATGTATTTGTACAGTTATATATATATATATATATATATATATATATATATATATATATATATATATATATATATATATATATATATATATATATATATATATATATATATATATATATATATATATATATATATATATATATATATATATATATATATATATATATATATATATATATATATGTGTGTATGTATGTATATTGTGGAGAATTTTTATTTATTTAAAGGTGTGAAGAATTTTCTTCACTACTCTTCTTCTTCACAGTTTATACGTACACTTTGTTATTGTTCGTGTCGTCACGGCAGGGAAAAATGTGAGTGATGATTCTTCCATAAGCGAGTGTCTCAAGATTAATGCTTTGGTGTTTTTGTATTCATTATCTTACCTTAAGTATTTAGGTATTTTAAATCTCTTAATTACAACTAAAGTCTTCTAGTCTAGGAGGTATGGTTGTCCACACACTTAAGTCCAACTTGCTAAATTACATTTTAGTTTCATTTTTTATTTTGTATGCCAGATGTTTAGAGTTAGGATTATCTTTGTCCCCTCCCCTGGAGTTTAAAGGTTTAAAGGTTTAAAGGTCGCTTATGAATGGCAGAGGCAAGGGACAGTGACATTGCCCTAGCAAGCAGGACAATGCCCTAGAGACTGACCATATATTATATGATTAGCGCCCAAGCCTCCTCTCCACCCAAGCTAGGACCAGGGAAGGCCAGGCAGTGGCTCCTGATGACTCAGCAGATAGACCTATAGGCTCCCCCAAACCCCCCAACCTTAGCTCACAAGGATGGTAAGGTTGCAGACACTAATGGCACTAACGAGTTTGAGCGGGACTCGAACCTCCGACTGGCGATCACCTCCTTGTATTCTAAATAAGTGTATTGCTGAATACCCACAAGTCACAAGTATTTCAAGCCTGTCCTAAATGAGAGTTGGCACCTCAAGACCATTGGCCTACGCATCAAGATATGCTTTTTGGGGGGGAAGGAAGGAGGACGCGGCTGACCTGATCTTGACCTCACAAACTTACAGGCCACGGTACTAAGCGGAACTGCAAAGCCAGGCCCCAGGTTCAACCTCATGCTCCCACTCTCCACCACTAGCCTGTCCCCTTACACAATAACTAACCAAGAATTACGATGAAAGAGGTCAAGCAGATAACTGGAGTGAAAAGCAGCTAATTCCACAGAACGTCTGTTCCAGTCTGGGGGCTAGTTGGAGGGTGCCATTGACTCCGCAAAATAAGTGCTGTAGGCCTAGTGAAGCAAAATTGAAGACCGCCACTTTCAGGATACGGGTGCCCTACAACATAAAATCTTGTGAGTTCAATTAATGGTCATTCCCCTTTTAGATAAGCTTCTATTTTGTCACATAAGTTAAGTTCAGGTATTCGGGCATCACATCTTTCGGGCTGCGTGCATGGAAATTAATGTACTTATAATTCTTGGTCTTGGTAATTGCTTGAGGTTACTGACCACATGTTGGGACCTCACAGCAGCCTACCGCACAAATTGTTTATCAGGACATTTTTATTCTATTTATTCCATTTGAGGGTTAATCCCACGAGTTAATTCCGTTTAATATTTTCAATATTTTGTGTTGTAAACTGATTCTCTTTTCACTTATTCATTTGCCATGTGAATAAATCATAATTGAGTTACTGATACTCTTTTCAATTATTAATTTTGCTATGTGTATAAATCATTAATAAGTTACTCCCATCCCTTTTTGCTGTAATAAATTATTTGGAATAGATTACAAACTTTGGTATCTTTAACCCCATTATAGGAATTTTGCCAATTTATACTATGGGACGGGTCAGAAGCACCCGAGATGTTGAGAGTAATCCACTGTGGATATAGGTAAGTTGGTATCAGCGAGTGTATGCTCTTTAACTTAGTGCTTTAAAGGTGAAGATCCCCATTTAACTTTACTTTATACTTTTATACTCCATTGCTCCCATTTTTTTATTGTCTCTAATTGCATTAACGTAAGATACCTGTCCAGCATCTCACTGAGGTCCCTGGGATGGAGTCGGAACAGAGCCTAAGAGTGATATGACTATAGACCTGACAAAGCTAGAGTAGGCCATAAATTACTTTTATTTTCACGTGTGGAGTTCTCCGGCCTCTGGACAGTAAAATTTCCCCCTTTTGTATTTAAGAGTGAAGGTTAGTAAACTGTGGCAGTAAAGCTATTAGCAGGACGTTTGTGCCCCTAGAGTAAGTACTCATTATCCTCCCCTGTTGATCTTTGTGTAACTTCCGTAGGGAGACTTTCCTGGACTAAGTTCCCAATCAAACATTTAATTAAATAAAAATTCTCCACACGAGTGGTCCTTCGAACTGGATCTCTCACCTTTGACTTTTGGATCATTAAATCAACGTAACCTTGCTTGATTAAGCAATAAATACCTCGCTATATCATGCTTACCCACATGCACCAGCCACATTGTAGAAAGTGTAATGCCCAGACTTGAGTTGGAACGAGAGAATAGTTTTTGTAATTTCATAGTATATGACACACGCTTAAGGAAGACAGAGTAACCAGGTTTACATATGAGTTCTGAGACGACAGAACTTGATATATGTTCAGGTCACCGATTTAGGTTGCATGCTGTATGTTTTACTGTTAACTTGTGAAGTTCTATGCCCGTCGGTTCATATGATCTGTTCACCTAATTTTGGCATTTAACCAAAAAGGTCCGAGACACTGGAACTAAGTTATATTACTTACGTTCTTCAGACTTTAATTTTACTGCTCCAGGAGAGCACCTTTCAATTTGCTCTGTTCGACTTAATTTGCCAATCTACTTTTTCCATAATTTTTGTACCTCGGTTTACCATCCTTTGTACAAGTGCTGTAATTTTCTTACTAACACCTCTTGTAAGCTTAACCCCGTGTCCTTGGTCACAGAACTTTTAGTGTGATATTGCTAAGTCTACAACTTCACGTAGACACTTAAAATTTTGTTAAAGGTTGTCTCACCCATGTGTAGCGTATCTTATTTTACTTGTGATTACCACTTAACAAGTGAGTCAATAATTTTACCCTCAGCCTTAGCGTAATTTTGCACTTTTGTCCCTCTTTTGAGGAAATTTTGCGTTTAACCTCCGTGTGAGGAAGGCTTTATGTAATGTCCTCTGTTGTGAGTGAGATTTAGTTAGCCTTTGGGTGAGGTAATTTCAAGTTTAGCCTAAGCGCAAGTGGTGTTTGAATTGTTTTGCAATTTCCATGCGCTACTAGTCACGTTGAGTAATTTTTGCAACTAACTAAATTTTATTTACTTTTCTCATTTTTTGTGCTAGCCTATACTGTATAGTTGTAAATTGTCGTTGCCACTTACCACATTTTTTCATTGTGGACGTAAGTAATCCATGTAAGGTTTCCCAAACCTTTTGAGTGTTTCCATTCCTCAGACATACCCATAAATCTTGAGCATTTATTTACTTTGAATTTGCAAACTCTGCACATCCACGGGTTTCATCCAAAATGTCTGTACAAATTCTAAATCTCGCTAACCCTCCACAACCTCAGGCTGAAGCTCTCAGCTTGGAGGAACTTAACTCACGGCTTGAGCAACAGGAGGTCGATTTCAAATTTCTATGTGAGGACGCAGATCTGTCCCTCCATAGCCTAAATTCAGTTGATCTTTCACGTATGACGTCCCCTGGGTTGGATCACTTTAGCGTTCACATCGGAGGCATCAGGGACAAACTTAATGAATACAAACAGTTTGGGCAGTCTCATTATAAACATCCGATCGTTGTGGCGAATTACCCAATGCTGGTTGACTGTGCAAAACGAATTGAAACGGCCTTCAGTAGCATTGTGTTCCATAAGTCCACTGGCGACCAAGCCCAGAATCAAACGCCTGGCGCAAACCCGCATACTGTTTATGTGTCCGTTGCCTCTGAGCCTGATCCCCCCATCTTTGAAGGTCGTAGGGAAAGTTTGGACGGGTTGGTGGAACCTGTTCCGTCAAACCATCCATGAGTCTCCCAAATATTCCCCAGCGGATAAGTACAAGATCCTTTTACGGTGCCTAAAAGGACCAGCCCGGCATCTTGCTGGAAACAGGATCTGGACAGAGGGTTTGTATGAGAGGACCGTCGCTAACCTCATCCAGGAGTACGAATCCCCTGATCTTGACCGTCATTTGCTGCGTAAGAAGCTCTTTAGTATGAGTCCCCTGGCGGATGATGGCCCTGACCTCGGATGGTTTCTGATGGAGTGGAACAATGCTGAGGAAGAATACGAGCAAGTGACCAAAGCCCCCTTGTCCGAAGATTTATTGGAACATGCCATCCTGAGTAAGCTAAACGCCACTTTCTTGGAGACAGTTTATCGCCGTTACAATAGTACGTCCGTGTCCTTGCAAGAGTTAAAGGACGGACTATATGAACATGCACGCACGAAGGAGCTACCCAAACTGTTGACGGAGCCAAACAAAGACCGGCTTCCTGTTAAACCTTCTAACTCTGGAGTAAACGGCAATTCAACTACAAAATTGGCTAAGCCCCTCCCTAGAACAACCAGTGATGCTCTTAAGCCGAATACACCATCCATACCAACCCACAATTCAGCAAAACCCACTCAGAAGCATGCACCAGAGCCTGCCAGAGCTCTCCCACCAGCAGGTAACCCTGTTCGGTACAATTTTGTTTTCTTTGACCACAATTGTCACTCATCTACAAAATTACCCCGCTTCCCTAATTCAAATTGTCGATTGATGCGGTTGAACCAACTAGGCTGTTGCACTAAATGTTTTTCGACGCAACATGTTGCCCGTGATTGCACCGCCCATGTTTCATGCCAGATCTGTTAACGTGGTCGCAAATTGCCTCTCTGCCCTAACATCTTGACCGTGGGTCACCAACCTGATGGGCCAAGAACAGACCCACCTTCTGTTCAACTTAATCATATAGCCTCGAGTGAGACTGAACAAACCAACCAGGCGAACGAAATAAACCCTGCTGTTGTACCCACCTTCACTGGCGATCTAATTAATGGAAAACTTAAACAAACCACCCGAGTTTTCCTGGATTGTAGTGCCCAACGCACATTTGTGCATCCCAATGTAGTCAAGTCACTGAACCTTGCTCCTGTCGGAAAAATCGTGTTCCGACTCAACTCGTTCAACATGAACGAACCCCCTCAATGTTCAGACTTGGTACAGTTCAATTTGAAAATTGGTCACCGCAAGCATAAGGTCGTTGCCATCATCAACCCGAACGTGGGGAAAAACATAAGGACGCCTGGATATAACCATGCAGTTCGCACTCTAGAGGCTAGTGGTCTACGCCTTGCAGACAGGCAGCCAGATGACAATGCGACTGGCATAGAGATCATCCTAGGAGCCGATTATCTTCCCCGACTCCTCAAGCGCACTCACAACATCAAGGGTGTCAACTTATTCAGTGCACCAGGTGGATATGTGGTTTGGGAAGAGCTGCCAGATTGGTCACAGGAAGGGACAGAACCCCCAGAGGTCGATAGTCTGTCGCTCACACTAAACCGCATCAGCGTAACAGACCCTGTGGGAGTAGAGCCCCCCGTCGAGAATCTTTGGAAACTCGATGCTGTGGGCATAAGCAATGAACCCTTCAGCCATCTTGAGGGACAGGCCGTTGATCTCTTCAAGCGTACTACACGGTACACAAACGAAAGATACACGGTGCAACTACCCTTCAAGAGTGATAGCCGACCGGAGATAAATTTTGGTAAGGCTTTTGCCCAGCTGATGTCCCTTAAATAATCTAAGGACCCTCAGTTATTCATCAAATACCATGCCATCCTTGACGAGTACATAAAGGAGGGCTTTATCGAGCCGGTTGAGTTAGAACCTCAAATGATGGACAAATGCACTACCTGCCACATCATCCTGTCCTCAAAAGTTCCACCACCACACAGATGCGCATAGTATTCAATGCCTCGGCTAAATTGGGACCGAATTCAAGGTCTCTGAATGAATCCTTGTACACCGGCCCAAACTTGGCCTCAAAAATTCAGTCCATGATCCTCCGGTTTAGGGAAAAGCAATTTGGTTTGACGGCAGACATCTCTAAGGCTTTCCTGCGGATAGAGATCGCTCAGGAACACCGTGATTACTGTCGGTTTCTTTTCTTTAAGGACTCAAGTAAGACCGAAGTTGTTGCGTACCGCTTCAAGGTGGTCCTGTTTGGAGCCACCTTGAGCCCATATTTGCTCAACCAGACAATCCAACACCACCTGGATGCTCAAACGAGTAGTCTTGCCTCACAGCTTAAAACAAGCTTCTACATTGACAACTTCCAACGTTGCTACGACACGCCCACGGACATCCTTAGCGAAAGACAGTCCATAGGAAAAATTTTGCTGGAAGCCATCATGCCCCTCGCCAAATGGACCACTAATGCCCCCATCTCGGGAGACTTCACTGAAACAGGCCCCCATGATTACCTCAGTCTGGACTGGAACACCGCTGATGACACATTAGCTGTCAAGTTCCCCTCAGAACTGATGTTAGAGGACTACTCGCACGTCAACACCAAAAGGAAGGTTGTTTCTCTGTTTTCATCCATCTACGACCCTATTGGCCTGATCTCGCCAGTCACTATCCTCGGCAAGCTCTTCATTCAGAAACTCTGGATGATGGATCAGAGTTGGGATTCCCGCCTTAGCGAAGAATTGATCCGCGAGCTCGGTGCCGTTCTTAAAAAATACAAGGGTCTCAAGAACATTAAGGTGCCTCGAAATGCACATCAGGGTCACCAGGCTGCATTACATGTGTTTGCAGATGCCTCCAAGCAAGCCTTTGGAGTGGCTTCCGACGTGGTCACAATTGAAGGTAAATGCCAGCTCCTCACAGCCAAGGCACGAGTTACTCCTAAACGTATGCTGGAATTGGACGAGAGTCAGTAATTGCTTGAGGTTACTGACCATTGGGACCTCACAGCAGCCTACCGCACAAATTGTTCATCAGAACATTTTTATTCTATTTATTCCATTTGAGGGTTAATCCCACGAGTTAATTCCGTTTAATATTTTCAATATTTTGTGTTGTAAACTGATTCTCTTTTCACTTATTTATTTGCCATGTGAATAAATCATAATTGAGTTACTGATACTCTTTTCAATTATTAATTTTGCTATGTGTATAAATCATTAATAAGTTACTCCCATCCCTTTTTGCTGTAATAAATTATTTGGATTAGATTACAAACTTTGGTATCTTCAACCCCATCATATGAATTTTTTCAATTTATACTATGGGACGGGTCTGAAGCACCCGAGATGTTGAGAGTAATCCACTGTAGATATAGGTAAGTTGGTATCAGCGAGTGTATCCTCTTTAACTTAGTGCTTTAAAGGTGAAGATCCCCATTTAACTTTACTTTATACTTTTATACGCCACTGCTCCCATTTTTGGTTTTGCCTCTAATTACATTAATGTAAAATACCTGCCCAGCATCTCATTGGGGTCACTGGGACGGAGTCGGAACAGAGCCTAAGAGTGATATGACTATAGACCTGACAAAGCTAGAGTAGGCCATAAATTACTTTTATTTTCACGTGTGGAGTTCTCCGGCCTCTGGACAGTAAATTTCCCCCTTTTGTATTTAAGAGTGAAGGTTAGTAAACTGTGGCAGTAAAGATATTAGCAGGGTGTTTGTGCCCGGAGTGTAAGCGCTCATTATCCTCCCCTGTTGATCTTTGTGTAACTTCCGTAGGGAGACTTTCCCGGACTAAGTTCCCACTCAAACAATTAGATAAAAATTCTCCACAATATATGTGTATATATATATATATATATATATATATATATATATATATATATATATATATATATATATATATATATATATATACAGTATATATATATATATATAAAATTATCTACTGTATATATATATATATATATATATATATATATATATATATATATATATATATATATATACATTTCTGAGTGGAGGGATATCTTAACACTTGCATATCATCCTGATTTAGCAGAATTATATGACCACATACGTAACTAGAGGAAGAAATTGCCTCGCAGTACTGTAAGTGAATTTGATGGTCAACAGCAGCCCATAACGTAGAGAGGAACTCTCTCACCTTATGCATTTATAGCGGGAAATAACTGGCCTTCTATTGGCTGATTCGTCCTCTGCTGTGATTGGTGGTTGTATGTGACGTCATGCAATCGTATTTTAATGAATGAATTTAACGGAGCAGGGTTGATAAACCTATATTTATTGAAAATAAATCATTAGTAAAAAATTTATACCTTTCTTAGAAATAAACTTATATAGGTCAATAATTAAAAATAAATTAAATATGGTTCTGGTTAAAGGGTATAAGTGAAATAGATAAGTCATATTTGAAGGAGTACTTGACTGGGTTCTGGCTACGCTGATAAAGTGTGTGCGAGCATGTGTTCAGCAGTAGTAAGCGAAGGTAACTAGACCAATCAAAGTTGAGGAAGTTATAGCCAATCAGAGGACTGGAATATCCCTCTATGAAAGAGTTTCGGGGACTTATTTACGAGTTCGAAGTCCTGTACAAATATTATGAAGATTACACAATCAAACGCTTTTGCTGTAGTTGAAGTTTTGTTTTTATTTTTGGGCTCAAGCCATGACGTCCTGATGGAAGGTTCCTTTTTGGTAGCTTCCTTGGGTATATTGACTACTAGGATATTCCCAGAGAATTAAACCACAGGTTATCACAGAATTCTTACTTCTGGAGCGAGTATCCTAAAGGTTTCCCTTTAAGACATCGTATATCAACAGGGGACGCATGTATTAACACGCCACATAGCTATCTGCAGCCCATATAGAGTTAACACTTCGATATGGAGGGGCTGAGAATAACTGGGGAGCTGTTCCACAGCTACACTCGTCCGTGGCTACTTTTGGTACTCGAAACGTAAACAAACGGGCGCCATTGCTAAATGACGTCACGTCCGTCCTCATCCTTCTGCTAGTAGCTGCCTTGCTTAGACGGATTTCCCCTTGTGCTTTTTTATCGGCTTGCATCTTCGTAATGTCGCTACCTTCAGCCTCGCCTTCTTCTGGAAAGTTGAGTACCAGGTCCCAGTATTGTTTAAGTAAGGTCTGACCGTAAAGTAACTTATACTTTTCGAAATATTTCATGTTTTCTGGCGGAGCTGTGCTGCTACCGGACACGCCATTTTATGGCGTCGCTGTTCTCTTGCATGCCTTATTTAGCTAGCCTGAACAGCTTATTCCGGCCTCTTAACTAATTGATATTGTTAGTTATTTAGTCTTCATAGCTAGGAACTTCACATATCGTGTTTTGACGCTCTTTTATCCGGTCATCGCCTGACCCCATACTAGATTGCTAGCTTAGACCCTAGGCCAGATTGCCTAGCACCAGTGTTCATGTATGATATATTCCAGTGATCCTAGGTTAAGTTATGAAGATAGTGGCATTATTTATCATACTGTTTACTGTGATGCAAGTGTTTTTCGTCTTCAGGGACCATATAGGGGATCGGTTTGATTGTGCCTTTCTAACCTAACCTAAATGTAGGACCCCTATATGCTACCTTCATCCCCTGCCTACGGGCGTTCCCTCTGTGTGGCCATGCTCCCCCTGCTATATAGGGGGATCATGTCCGTATCAGAGTATTTATCGCTTCTCTGTCCTCCCTAAGGGAATGAACCCCCCTTAGGGTTGAGTCCGAGAAAGAGGAACGGCCTGTCCTTCCTCAGTTGCTTCGGTTAGGTTACTTAACCTTCCATGCAACTTGCGATGTGTCTTTCAGCCTACCTAGCTTTGGATTTAACACTCCTTATCTAGGTTAGGCCTCGGGGGGGCGGGGGGGGGGCTAGTTCTGTACTGTTTTAGTTTGAGACGGTACCCGTGCACCGTTCTCATTCAGGTTACCTACCCTAAGCTAGGGAGCGTCCTCCCTTCCTTGGTGGCCGTTTTTGTACAGAGCCTCCCCTATGGAAGACCCCTCTCCTTCTCCCTCCCCACCTATCCCTTGGCATAGTCTAGCCTATACATAGGCTAGCCTATACACATCTGTCTCTAGTCCTACAACTCCTCCTTCGGGTGGAGCGATAGGGCTATCTTGAACTCCTGTTGAGCAGGCCGCTCTGGTACATATACCCTTCATAGCGTCCTATGGGGTTAGTCACTGGAAGCGATTTGTCCACAGGGGTTCCCCCCTCTTGGGTGTACCCTAACCCTCCCTTGGGTTACCCTGGCACCCGGCCGACTGCCGGCCCCCTGCCATTGGGTGATAGGACCCACTCCTATCATGAGTACACCCACTCAGGTGGGATGCCAGAAGGGTATGTGATCTTACCCCTCCAATCCCTCCTTTTGTCTCTCTACCTATCCTGGTGCCGGTCCCTTGCCGCCTCTACTGCCGGCGTTACCACCCTTCCCTTGGTGACACATTCCTGAGATACCCTCCCTCCCCTAAGTCGACAGCCTTCCGTGTGCCGGAGGGCTGCCGCCTTCCGTCGGCGTACAGCCGATGGCCCACCCATCCATTACCTAGTTTCAGTTGTCTGCCCTTCAGGCCGGCCTCCGGCGTGCCGGCAGTGATTGCCGGCGGTCTGGGTATACTATCCAATTCTGCCTTATCTTATGAACTGGTCACCAAGCCGCCGCCGCTGTGCCGGCGGCCGCCAAGCTGGCATTATACCTGAATCCTCAATGTGTCTACCTTAATGCCATAAACCCTGCCGGCGCCCCCCGGAAGCACCAAGGGACTTGCACCCCTTTTACTAGCTATTGGCTACATGCTGATAGCCCTACACCGCAACCAGATAGCTTGGCTACTCCGATGGATAGGTATTGTCTTACCTTTCTATTGGTGGCTGTGCTGTCTTCTTGCATATTACAAATTTCCAGCATACTGTGTGTGTCTTAGTGCAGCTGGTTGCCGGAACCTAAATCTATATGGGGTCTTCTGCTACCCCCTTTACTCTAAGGGTCTGAGTGGTCTCAGTCCTTGATACACCTCGCAGGCAATCTCTGCTAGAATTATCTTCTACCCTCTACGGTGATCTATGAAGATTTCCGTTTTTGTGTCCTCGGTCACAAATGAAATTGCCTATTGATAAGGTTACGGTAACCAGCGGGGCGGGATGCACAAGTATGTGTCTATCTACTTCCTTTCCCGCTCCTCTCTTTAACATTACAATATTCTTGAATTATTTAATGTTAAGTGAAAGTTTAACTACTAAAAATTTAACTTTAGAGTAATGTAAGTCACTCATATGACTTCCGTATACTCATAATCTCTTTCTTTTACAGGAGGAGTACATCAAGTGTGACCACAACTTCTGTGGAGTGAACGCCCGAACTTCTACGGGTACACGGCGTGTCGGACCCACGCCCCCTGCGCCAATAAGAAAGGCGACCTGAAATTCTGGGACCCGCAGCACTGTACAGTCTGCAAGAGTCGTCTGGTCGAAGCGTTCGACGATCCTCCTTCAGCGGAGGTAAGGGACAATGCTCGAGAGAAGCTACGCAAGTGGGTGCGTGGCTTCCAGAAGAACGCCACCGGACCGTATCCCGCTACCGAAGATTTGAGGGCCTTGCTATTCCCGAAGGCATCAAAAGACTCAGTGGTCCCTAGTGATCAGATTCCCACCGTCCAGATAGTGGTGGAACCTGATGTGGTCATGGCTCAGTCCATGCATGAGTGCCGTTTAGACTCCGACAACATGGACCGTATGTCGGAGGTGTCGGAGACCACGGAGAGGAACCTCATGGGCGACAAGCTCGACTATGAGGAAGATCAGGTGGAATACCCTGATTCGGAGCATGAGGTCGCTCCAGCTTCCACCCCTGCACCAACTCCTACACCAACGGAGATATCACTCCCTTCTACATCCGCTACCCCGGATCCTACCCCATCCAGCATTCAGGAGATCTTCAAGATGCTTGAAGCTCTCATGGATAAGAAACTTCGCGAGACGCATGACTTATTTAGGTCCAACCTCGGAAGTTCGAAGCAACCGAAAAGGATTTCGGTTAAGGACCTCCCTGCATGCTCGGATACTAACCCATGGAGGTATGCCGAGCACATGCCGATCACCACGGGCAAGATCTTTATCAGTGAGAAGGTCGGCTCGATCGCGTTGGAAGAAGTGGAATTCTTCCCGAACTTTGAGGCTTACCCGGACTGTTACGTCCGACTCAGGTCCGAACCCACCTCTAAAGAAGAGACCGAACCAAAGGAGGTTATCGTGTTCGATCTCCCGAAGGCCCAGGCTATGTTAGCCAACGCGGTGAAAAGTAGGGGCTTCACCTGCTCGAAATTGCCGCCGCTTAGCAAAAAGCACCCGACCTTCGTCACACCAGACGATGCGACCTTCCCCTTTCTAGAAAAGGCCTTCACTGCGGTACATAAGGCAGTGGAAGAAGGGAAACCTTGCCCTGTACTGGAGGAGTGCAGGCCCTTCTCCCTGACCACTCCCCCTGATGTTAGACACTGGAAAGACGTCCAGTCAACCTTCTTGGTGGGGAAACTAGAGCCTGACGTCGCTGGTCGTCAGTTTAACGAGGACCTCCCGAAACTTAACGATCATCTCCTTCGTCGGGAACATGATACGAAGGAAAGGCTCGCCGCATCTATGTCCCTCCAAGTACAGCTCGAAGTCATGGCCGGTGACACTAGGGTCCCTGACTACTACATGGTCCTTGCCAAGACACATCTGGCAACGGTAGTAAAGGATCTGTACAGCTTCACGAAGGCTCGTAGAGCCTGTCGTGAATTCGTGTTTACTAATGCGACAGTACGACACGAACCCCGGAGGCTGATCTCCCCCAACATCTGGGGAAAACATCTCTTTCCCTCCTCCCTAGTGAAAGAGATCACCGACAAAGCCGCCACGGAGAACAGGAACCTTCTCCACAAATGGGGCATGTCAAAGAAAAGAAAATCCTCTCAGGACGACGGCCCTCAACCTAAGAGGAGACCCACCAAACCAAAACCCCAGCAACGTCAACAGAGACGGCAGTTTCCGGGATCCGCTACTCCCCAAGTGGCAGCTCAGCCACAACAGACCTTTCAATTGGTCACCCAACCGGTCTTGTCACAGTCGCCGGTCTTCACCCCTGCATTTGAGCAGCAGTCAACTACCTTTCGTCCCAAAGGTAGAGGCTCAAACAGAGGTGCAGGCAGAGATGCATCTCGCCGTCCCTCCAGAGGCAGAGGGGGAAGGGGAGCTAGTGGCCGAGGTAGCAAACCCTCGGGAAGCCAGAAGCAATGAAGTGCTTCCGGTGGGAGGAAGACTCCGCCAATTCCAGGATCGTTGGACCTTCGATCCCTGGGCACACAGCATCGTCAAGAAAGGTCTAGGCTGGAGCTGGACTCAACCACCCCCATCCTTCCAGCAATTCTTCCAACAGTCAACCCCCCTCCTGGAAGAATATGTCCTAGAACTCTTGAACAAGAAGGTGATAAGGAGGGTAAAGTCAACCAGGTTCCAAGGGAGACTGTTTTGCGTCCCCAAGAAGGACTCCGACAAACTCAGAGTCATTCTAGACTTATCCCCCCTCAACAAGTTCATAGCGAACAACAAGTTCAAGATGCTGACTCTTCAACAGATACGGACCCTTCTGCCTCAAGGTTCCTACACGGTCTCAATAGACCTGGCGGATGCCTACTGGCACGTTCCAATGAACCACCACGCTTCCTCCTACCTAGGATTTCGACTCCAAAGGAAAAGCTACGCTTTCAGGGCCATGCCCTTTGGGCTCAACGTGGCCCCACGGATCTTCACCAAGCTGGCAGACGCCATCGTTCAACAGCTCCGCCTCCGCGGCATCCAGGTGATGGCCTACCTCGACGATTGGCTGGTCTGGGCGACATCGCCCGAAGATTGTCTAAAATCCTGCAACAAGGTCACCCAGTTTCTAGAACACCTGGGATTCAAGATAAACACCAAGAAATCTCGCCTCTCTCCAGCTCAGAAGTTCCAATGGTTAGGAATCCAGTGGAATCTTCAGTCACACCGCCTTTCCATTCCCCAGAAGAAAAGGAAAGAAATAGCGGGGTCTGTCAAAAAACTGCTGAAATCCAAGCGGATCTCAAGACGTCAGCAGGAACAAGTTCTAGGCTCTCTACAGTTCGCCTCAGTGACAAACCCAGTGCTGTGTGCACAGCTAAAGGATGCCGCGGGAGTCTGGAGACGTTCTGCATCCATCGCTCGAAGAAACCTCAAGAGACGGCTCCCAAACAGACTTCGGTTACTCTTAAAGCCGTGGTCGGAAGCAAAGGCCCTGAAAAGGTCCATTCCTCTTCAACATCCACCTCCATCACTCAACATCCACACGGACGCTTCGCTGGAGGGTTGGGGAGGTCACTCCCATCAACAATAGGCTCAAGGTACATGGTCTCCCCTATTCAAGACGTTTCACATCAAAATCTTGGAGGCCATGGCGGTCCTTCTCACCCTGAAGAAACTCTCTCCGCCTCCCTCGATCCACATTCGTCTGACTCTGGACAACTCGGTGGTAGTCCGATGTCTCAATCGTCAGGGCTCGAGATCGCCCCAGATAAATCAGGTACTTCTTCCGATCTTCCGCCTGGCAGAGAAGAAGAAATGGCACCTGTCTGCAGTTCACCTACAAGGATTCCGCAACGTGACGGCGGACGCTCTATCTCGGACAAGCCCGATAGAGTCGGAATGGTCTCTAGACGCAAGATCGTTCTCCTTCATCTCTCACCAAGTCCCGGAACTTCAGATCGATCTCTTCGCAACGAGCGACAACAATCAACTTCCTCGTTATGTGGCCCCGTACGAGGACCCCAAGGCAGAAGCAGTGGACGCTATGTCACTGGATTGGAACAGATGGTCCAGGATCTACCTGTTCCCTCCCACCAACCTTCTGCTGAAAGTCCTCTCCAAGCTGAGAACCTTCAAGGGGACAGCGGCCCTAGTGGCTCCCAAGTGGCCCCGGAGCAATTGGTACCCCCTGGTCCTGGAGCTACAGCCCACGCTGATCCCTCTCCCGGGCCCAGTTCTCTCCCAGCAAGTACAGAAGTCGACTGTCTTCGCTTCATCACTGAAAGTCAGGGACCTTCATCTCATGATTTTCTCTCCCTAGCCGCGAAGAAAAGGTTTGGGATCTCGAAGAAAAGTCTAGACTTCCTCGAGGAATACAAGACCGAATCCACACGACGGCAATACGAATCATCCTGGAGAAAGTGGGTCTCTTTCGTCAAGGCAAAAAATCCTACGGAAATCACCATTGATTTTTGCATGTCCTTCTTCATTCACCTTCATGGACAGGGCTTAGTAGCCAACACGATTTCTACCTGCAAATCGGCTTTGACTAGACCACTACTGTACGCCTTCCAGATTGATCTGTCCAGCGACATCTTCAATAAACTGCCAAAGGCATGCGCTCATCTATGCCCAGCACCTCCGCCAAAACCTATCTCCTGGTCCCTGGACAAGGTGCTCCATTTTGCCTCCAACTTGGACAACGATTCGTGCCCTCTCAAGGATCTGACTCAAAAAGTTATATTTCTTTTTGCTCTTGCCTCAGGAGCCCGAGTCAGCGAAATAGTGGCATTATCAAGAGACGAGGGTCATATCCTGTTTACAGACTCAGGAGACCTTACCCTCTTCCCCGATCTGATGTTTCTCGCGAAAAATGAATTACCCACCAAGAGATGGGGCCCCTGGAGAATCTGCCCCCTGAAAGAAGATGCCTCTCTATGTCCGGTAGAGAGCCTCAAGGTCTATCTTCAGAGAACTTCAGACTTTGGTGGAGGCCAACTCTTCAAAGGAGAAACATCGGGTAGCGACCTGTCACTGAAACAACTAAGAGCGAAAATCACCTACTTCATTCGCAGAGCGGATCCTGACAGTACACCCGCAGGTCACGATCCTAGAAAAGTCGCATCGTCTCTGAATTTTTTCCAGAGCATGGATTTCGAAAGCCTCAAGAGCTTCACAGGATGGAAATCTTCGCGAGTTTTCTTCAAGCACTATGCGAAGCAAGTGCATGAAGTCAAACATTTCGTGGTAGCCGCAGGTAGTGTTATGAAACCTGCAGTTAACTCTGCATAGAACAGTGAGTTACTTGGGACTTTAACTCTTCGGGTGCCTATGTTGACCCTCGCGTGATACATAGTGATTTCATGGACACTTAGTGTTTCTCATAGACTGTTCTTTACAAGGTGAAATGTCATAGTCGTCACATGAGTGCCACATGCCTAGAGCATGATGTGTTTTTCCTTATTAAAGACTGACGTTCCTATGGAACTTGTGCTTTCTAATAATTTGAAATTTTCTTTCAGATTCAAGAGCGAAGTCTTCTCATTGCTATGTACATTATAATTTGTTTTTAATTAACTTTACATCATTTATTGCATTTATTATTACTATATCCTGCAATTGTGAAATAGAATTTCTATTTTATTACTTGTGCGTCTCTCTCCGCTCCTATTCATACTATGAAATACATGGTTGTCATAGTTTCATTATCCCCTTTCTCTTGAAATAAGAAGAATAATAGGTTCTATCCGTATTATATACTCACCTATGTTGTGTAATATTACTAATTGAATACTTACTTGCACCATATCTCCGAGACCAGACTGTTCTCTAGCCATGGAATATAGTGGCTAACCACCACTTATCTATTGTTGAGAATGTTCCTACACGAATATCGACCATTCCGTCTTGTCTCCGAGTTCTTCACGTACTCTCCGCAAGGTGAGTAGCCCTTCGATGACCACTTTGAATTTTGGTTTGGACAGTGGGGACTTCTCTGTCAGGGGGGCAGGAAGCTGCATCCCCACGGAACCTCTATCGAGGTCACAATGCTTACCCTTATTCAAAGCCCATGGCACTTACTCTATAAGGGGAAATCTACCATGATACATTGATTCTCTGGTACTCTTCCATCTCACCCAAAAATAGATTTTTCACTTCACTCAAAATCCGTTTTTTACGACGGGAATTATTCGTTTAAAGGATAGGCCTATATGTAGAGAGACAATACCTTTTCCCTTGTTCACTCACCTTTTACTCAATTTACAATACCCTTAATCTTTCAATCCCTGCATTGCTATATAGCAAGTAGATAAAACTTGAAATAATTCAATACTACATCTTTTACTTTCGGTTTCCCTTATAAAATGTTTTGATGATATACAGTGATCCAGTGTGATTATTTATAGGGATGTCTGTAATTGCTAGAACATCAAAGAAATATAGAATATTTAATGAAAAAAAATAAATATTCTTTCTCAGACTGTTGCGTGAATTTGATTCGCTCGTTAATAGAGCAACCCTTAAGTAAAAGGAACTTTCTGCCTTAGCGGGAAATATCTGGCCTCCCATTGGCTGATTCGTCCTCTGCTGTGATTGATGGTTGTATGTGACGTGATAAACTCTCGTATTTCATAAATGAATTAAACTGGCCAGTGGTAAAACATCTATATTTATTGCATATAAACCATGACTTAAAAATTACAATATTCATGGAAATGAACTTATAAAGGTTAACACTTTCGTAATAATTAAATAATAGATCTTCTTGAAGAGTATAGGGTAAATAAATACGTTATATTCGAAGGAATACTTGACTGTGTTCTGGCTACGATGTCAGATGTGCGTGTGTTTGTCTGTTAAGCTGTAGTAAGCGTAGGAAACCACCAGTCACAGCTGAAGTAGTTAAAGTAGATCAGTTATTATTATTATTATTATTATTATTATTATTATTATTATTATTATTATTATTATTAATAGCTAAGCTACAACCCTAGTTGAAAAAGTAAAATGCTATGAGCCCAAGAGGTCCAATAGGGAGAAATACCCCAGTGAGGACAGGCAATAAGGAAAGAGATAACGATATAAGAAATAATGAGCAATTCAAATAAAATATTTGAAAAACATTAACAACATTAAAACATGTTTCTTAAACAAACTATAAAAAGACTTATGTCAGCCTGTTCAACATGAAAACATTTGCTGCAAGTTTGAACCCAAAAACCTCTCATATTATTCTCACTCTTCTTTTTATTCTAATAACGCTTTCGTGTAAACTCCTTGGCCAGATTGTCGGCAACTTCATTTAATAGAATACCAATATGAGATGGAACACAAACAAATTTTACATTTATTCCTTTCTCCTGAAGCTGACAAACCAACCCATTACAGAGAGCAACCACCTCGCTACTAGTTGGCGTTTTGCTATTTAAGGCTAACAAAGCACTCTGGGAACCAACAAATACAAACAAATCCTTCATTCTATTGATAGCCATTTTGAGTCCCTCGTGTGTAGCATGCAACTCTTAGCATAGATGGTGTTTCATCTTCGATCCTCTTATACACCATTTAAAAAAATTTAAGGGCTACTCATGAGGAGCAGGGACAAATAACAGTGAAATTGCCCTACCGAGCAGGACTATGCCCTAGAAACTGACCATGTATACATATGATCAGCGCCCAAACCCCTCTCTCCACCAAAGCGAGGATCAAGGAGGGCCAGGCAATGGCTGCTAATGACTCAGCAGATAGACTTATAGGCTCCCCCAAACCCCTAAGCTTAGCTCACAAGAATGGCGAGGTTGCAACGACCAAAGGAACTAACGAGTTTGAGCGGGACTCAAACCTCAGTCTGGCGTTCACCAGTCAGGGATATATACCCACACAGATGTGTGTATATATATATATATATATATATATACATATATATATATATATATATATATATATGATAAATTTTGCACATTTAGACGTGTTTTTCATATTCAAATAAGCCATATATATTTTTGATACAATAATGTCTGGATTCTCTTAACGACCTCGGGATCAGAGCCCCAGGCGAAATCACACAAAGACAAGAGCTTGAGTCCGGCCGGGAATCGAACCCTGGTCGGCAAGCTTGTATAGACAGTGACTATACAAGCTCTTGTCTTTGTGTGATTTCGCCTGGGGCTCTGATCCCGAGGTCGTTAAGAGAATCCAGACATTAATGTATCAAAAATATATATGGCTTATTTGGATATATATATATATATATATATATATGTATATATATATGTGTGTGTGTGTGTGTGTGTGTGTGTACGTATACATAACAATCACTAACATACAATTTCAAGGACACAATCTCTGAGTCATTAATCATAACAGACATATAAAATAGCAGGAATGCTGTTGTTAATAAAAGTAGTTAACCCTCTGGTGTTATCCTTTAGGCTTCTATTCATATTCTTTGTTAAACATTTAAGTCTAGGCACATCCATTACCACTTACATTTATTTGTTCTTTAAAAGATTTTGGTTTGCAATTACCTCAATCTGAAGATCATCATTCAAACCTCCTTCTAACAATATGACCACATTATGAACTTGATTTCTGTATGTATCGTCTTTCCCTGCTTGACAATCATTCTCTGAAATAGGTTTCCTCTCACTAATTCCGTCAGCGCAGCGTGAAACTCAATAAGGCAGGATAATATCTTTAGCTGAAGTACTTCCCGCATCCTGGCCATTCTCAGGAAATATACTTTTCACTTTGATAATTATAAAATTAATGTCTTAACTTCATTGCTTCTAATCGAAGATAGATTAATATTATTATTATTATTATTATTATTATTATTATTATTATTATTATTATTATTATCACAAGCTAAACTACAACTCTAATTGGAAAAGCAAGATGCTATAAGCCCAAGGGCTCCAACAGGGAAAAATAACCCAGTGAGGAAAGGAATGTAGGAAATAAAAATAGAAAAAACTACAAGAGAAGTAATAAACAATCAAAATAGAATATGCTAAGGACAGTAACAGCATCAAATTAGATCTTTCTTTTATAAACTATAAAATCTTCATAAAAACAGGAGAGAGAGAGAGAGAATGGTGTGCCTGAGTGTACCCTCAAGCAAGAGAACTCTAGTCCAAGACAGTGGAACAACTAAAATATTTTTAACAGATGTAAGATTCATGTATATATATTATATATCTTTAATAACAATAATGCTAAACTATTAAAAATATATTAAGCTTCCAAAAATATCAGATAATTAGTGGAATAATTCTCCCAAATCCAAATGTTTTAGGAGTTTGCTCTTTCGTCTATAAAATGTGATTCAGCATTGAATTCCAAGATCAAACTCCTCTTCTTTTATGGAATTTTTATCTGGATTTTCTCTCCTTTCATTTGCATCTGGATCGTCTTTTACTGATGATATTCTTTTAGCACAAACACACACACACACACACATATATATATATATATATATATATATATATATATATATATATATATATATTTATATAAATATTCATATATATGTATGTATATATATATATAGTACATATATATATATATATATATATATATATATATATATATATATATATATATATATATACATATATATAGTACATATATATATACACACATATATATATATATATATATATATATATATATATATATATATATATGTATATATATATGTATATATAAAATCAGGCTATATATCAGTTAAGTGAGATCGGTGTTACTGTATCGACATGAGTTATGATATTGTGACGGGTCGAGAGAAGGTTGTGACTCAAAGACAGTATGAAAGCAACTGAGTAAGTTTATTATAGAATACTCTCCTTTATATACAAAAGCTCAAAGCAACAAGAAATTTCATGTTCAAAAACAGACACTGTTACAAAAGAGAAAAACAGACATGTTTATTCTGGTTCTTTAAAGTGCGAGGGAAGAGCGAAGATACAAGCATAATATATACACAGAATGAACTATGTACGATCATGTGACACACGGTTGGTACATGGCTCCCCCACTAAAAATGACATACTGTACATGTTAAATAGGGCGCCCTGATCTAGAGAGGCGAGTGGTAGGCAGGTCATCTGGCAGGATATAAGCAGGTTTTAGACGATCAATGGAGACCCAGTCTTCTTTGCCACGAATGTTTAGTAGGAATGCTTTCAGACTGCGTCAGATCACAAGGAAAGGGCCCGTGTAAGGGGGCGTTAGCGGTGGCTTGCTAGTGTCGTTGCGCAGGAACACGTGCGTTGCAGAGTGCAAGTCTGTTGGTATGTGATGCTTTGCTGGGGGCTTGTAAGTCTGGCGGCATGGAGTAAATTTTCCCACGACGTGACGTAATCACTGGAGATCGTCGGAGGAGGTTGTAGAAGGAAAAAATTCTGCAGGGACGATTAACGGGTTGCCATACACCATTTCAGCTACCGAGACGTCGAGGGTGTCTTTAGGAGTGGTCGTTAGTCCTAGGAGGACGCTGGGAAGCTGAGTAAACCAGTTGCAATCCTTGCAGTGGGACATCAAAGCTGCTTTGAGGGTGCGATGAAAACGTTCAACCATTCCATTGACAGCGGGGTTGTAAGCCGTTGTCTGATGTAGCATGATGCCCATGAGATTCGCTAATGATGTCCACAATTGAGAGGTGAAAGTGGTACCCCTGTCAGAAATAATATGCTCAGGGATACCAAATCTTGCAATCCATCCTGAGAATAAGGCAGATGTACATGAGGCGGACATTGCAGTTTCCATGGGAATGGCTTCAGGCTAACGAGTGGAGCAGTCGATGACAGTAAACAGGTAACGATGTCCTTGTGATGTAGGTAGGGAGCCTACAACATCGACATGAATGTGTGCGAAACGACGCTGAGGTTGAGGAAAGGTGCCCACTCCTGAATCCGTGTGTCAATGTACTTTGGAAGTTTGGCAAGAAGTACAGGCGCGGACCCAATCCTTAGCATCCTTAGAAATGCCGTGCCAAATGAACTTCGTCTTCAACAGCTGTGCAGTAGAACGGCACGAGGGATATGAAAGGCCGTGAATGAAATCAAACACCTAAAGGCACATGGAGCAGGAATCCAAGGTCGCGGTCTACCAGTACTGACGTCATAGAGGAGGGTGGTGTTAGAGTCTTCGAGGGGGAAGTCTTCCCAACGGAGGGACGTGCAGGATGTCCTACATGCTTGATACTCTGGATCCTGTCGTTGGGCGTCAGCCAGGGTGTTGTAATCCAATTCCAGTTGAACGGCAGCCAACGTGTTTCTTGACAGGGCATCGGCAACGGGATTCATTTTCCCAGGGACATATTGAAGGTTGCAATTGTATTCAGCCACGGCGGAGAGATGTCAGCGTTGCCGGGTGGACCAGGCGTCAGACTGTCCAGTGAAGGTGTGCACCACAGGCATGTGGTCTGTGCGAATGACGAAGGGCGTACCTTCTAAGAAATGGCGAAAGTGACGGACAGCCAAGTGCACCGCCAGCAATTCTCGATCGAAGGTAGAATAACCCGATTCTGCCTTGGACAGTTTTCTGCTGAAGAAGGCCAATGGGCGGGGCGAGCCGTTGACCACCTGCTCAAGTACTGCACCAATAGCGATGTCGCTGGCATCGGTGGAGAGAAGGAGAGGGGCAGGGGGGTAGGAAAAGTGAGAGCCGCAGCAGCTGATAGGGCCTTCTTTGCATTACAGAAAGCTGCTTCTTGAAGGGGACCCCACTTCAGGTCCTTTGGCTTGCCCTTGAGGGAGGCGTAGAGGGGAGCAAGAGTGGCGGCAATGGCTGGCAGAAAACGGTGATAATAGTTGATCATGCCCAAGAATTCCTGCAGAGCTTTGACGGTCGAGGGCGCGGGGAAGTTCTGAACGGCTGCTATCTTCTCAGGGAGGGGATGGACTCCTTCAGGAGTGATGCGGTGCCCTAAGAACAACACTTCGTTGGCGCCAAAGGTACACTTGTCGTACCGGACTACAAGGCCGTTTTGTTGTAGGCAATCGAGCACGATGCGCAGGTGACGGAGGTGTTCCTCTTTTGAGGAGGAGAACATAAGTATGTCGTCCACATAACATACACAGAAAGGGAGGTCCCCTAAGATGCCATTCATGAGATGTTGAAACGTAGCCCCAGCATTACGAAGGCCAAAACAGGAGTAATTGAAGGTGTATGTACCAAACGGAGTGGTGATGGCAGTCTTAGGGATGTCTTCTGGGTTCATAGGCACCTGATAATACCCCTTCAGGAGGTCGAGCGTAGAGAAAACCTTCGCTTTGTGCAGGTAGGAGGTCACGTCGGCAATGTTTGGGAGGGGGTAGTGATCTGGTTCTGTTTGCATGTTCAGGCGCCTGTAATCCCCGCACGGACGGAGGGAGCTGTCTTTCTTCAGAACGATGTGTAAGGGTGACGACCATGGGCTGGAGGCCTTTTGGCAAAGGCCCATTTCCTCCATTTCGGCGAATGTCTGTTTGGCGGCTGCCAATCGTTCCGGTGACAGACGTCTGAAATTTGCGAAGACAGGGGGTCCCGTCGTCTTGATATGGTGATAAATACCGTGCTTGGCAGGAACCGTGGGCGTTTGGCGAAGTTCTGGACGGAAAACTTCCGGGTACGACGTGAGGAGGTGGGCGTAGGCATCCGTGGGTGCGCTGATGTGGAGAGCGAGGTTAGAGGGTGGCGGGTTGAAGAGGTGTCGACAAGTACGAGTCTGCGTTGGCCAATCTTCGGTGGGCGACATCGACCAGAAGGTGGAAATGAGAGAGGGAATCCACACTGAGGATTGGCAATTTGACGTCAGCAACGAGAAACTTCTAATTAAATTTACCGTCTCCGAACGATAATGTGAGGTTCTCGTAATCGTAGGTGGGTATCGCAGATCCGTTGGCAGCTACCAAGCGGACGTCGGCAGACGTAAACAGACTACGTCGTGTCCTGAAGAGTTCCCTTGGCAAAAGAGAACGACAAGCACCCGTGTCTACCAAAAATCGCAAGCCCGTTCCTGCATCAAGTAAAAAGAAAAGATTAGAAACACGGGAGGCCACCGCCACGAGCGATGGCCTACTTACACGTTTTTTGGCCACTGACAATCCTTGGCACATTTCTTCGCGCTTGCCCCGAATCTGAAGTGGTAGTAGCAAAACTGCGGCGGATGGGAGGTAGTAAGTGGCTGTAGAAGTCGTTGGTTGGGGCGCGAGCGAGTGGTGGGTGGTGGGTGGCCTTGTCACTGCTTCGGCACATCACGGGGTAGGCGTGTATGTCCTACGGCATTCACGTCAGCTTCGGTTGACGTTGAATAGGCGTCTTCTTCATCAGGGGTGGAGGCGTTGATGGAGGTCTTGAAGTGGCTGTCCATAAGGGCGTCGGCTTTGGTCATCAAGTCCTTTATGGGTAAACTATCGACATCGGGTATGGCAGCGCGTATAGGTCCGGGTAAACGGCGTATCCAAAGGGAACGAAGTAGGTTCACCTCACGAGGAGAGCCGTCTGCGGCAGGTTGTAGGTGAGCGATACTGGTCATTTCCCTGAGGGCGAGCGAAGCTCTTTGGTCCCCCAACAGTTGTTGCGAGAGCTGAAAAAGCTTTGCTATACTGGCGGCTGGCGACGGCGAGTACTGCTGCAGAAGGTATGTTTTGAGGGCGTCATACGTTATTGGGGTGTCTCCTTGTTCACAAAGCCAGTCGTATATTTCCGGGAAGGTGTTATGAGTGTTGTGGGGAAATGTTATCCCCACATAGATTTAAAATCAATTTTTACTAACAAGTTCTCAGTTGGCTCACTGTTTAAATATAAGGAGAGTCTACCTACTCCCTTGTGTTCCGGTGTCATATACACTTTTCAATGTGCACTCTGTAATGAGTGCTACACTGGAAGCACATCTAGACAGCTTCAGTGTAGGATTTCGGAGCACATGGGGAGATCGGTAAGAACCAAAATACCGTTAAGTAAAAAACCAATTTCCGCTATTTATGACCACGCATTTAAATCTGGTCATGCCATTTCTATTGAAAATTTCAAAATTACGGACAGACATAGTAACGTCAGCCAGCTGAGAATCTTGGAGTCTTTATATATTTTTAAGACAAAACCCAGCTTGAATGAGGGCTTACCTGTTCAGTTACCGGTGACCCATTGATCCGTTTGGTCTGTGGGTTGCTGGTCTGGATGGGTGGTCATCATCTCCTGCGGGTGACTAGTTATATTTGTTATTAAGTCTTTTATATAGTTGTGTGTAATAAGTCTTTTTTTAAGGTTTTATGTTCCTTGATTGGCTGATTTTAGAACTAGTTGATCAATTCATGAAAGTGTATCTTCCTAACTATGTACTTAGGATGTTTTTATTAATTTTATTAATTTTACATATGATAATTGCAGATAGGCTGAAGATGACATAAGTTATGTCGAATGCTCCCGAATAAAGATGATGATAGCAGCATTGACTATTTTATTCCTACTTATATATATATATATATATATATATATACACATGTACATATACATATTTATAAATACCAATATATGCATATGTATACATGCAGAGATGTATAAGTAACCATATACATTGTGTTTGTGTACATTCATACACACTTACACTTACAAACAGACCTGGGACATATCAAATTAAAATAAATAATTCAATTGAATATAATTAATTCTCTCTAATCGACCATCTCTCAAAATCTAATTCCATCAGATATCTAATCTGTAAAAAGAATTAATTAACTATAACATTAACTATAATAATTAATTAACTATAAAATTGATCTCCCTAACTCTTTGACCAATTATGCAAATGAGTCCAGGACCTATTTCGAAGCGAAGCTGATGAAATCTATAGTAAAGATAAGAGTTCACTTATATTTTATATTCTATATTTTATATTTTATATTATACATTTTATACCTTATATTTTATATCTTATATCTTTATTTATATATATTTTGCTTGACTGTGACCTTGACCTTTGACCTTGACTAGCCAAAATTTAATTCTTTCCAGCTTTTTACATAATAGTTAATCCCTACAAATTTCATTACTTTACGATTAAAATTGTGGCCAAGAAGCTGTTCACAAACAAACACACAAACAGGGATGAAAACATAACCTC
Source organism: Palaemon carinicauda (assembly GCF_036898095.1). Taxonomy (NCBI): domain Eukaryota; kingdom Metazoa; phylum Arthropoda; class Malacostraca; order Decapoda; family Palaemonidae; genus Palaemon; species Palaemon carinicauda. The sequence goes on from NC_090751.1 coordinate 81,433,653, forward strand.
CTTCAAACTTCGTTGGCGGAGGTAATTAAAGGTTTGTTCTAAAATATAAATACTCAGGAATAGCAACATGTGTTGGAATTTGGAGGACTAAAATAATTTAAACCTGAAATAATAAAACCATAGACTAAAAAATAAGAGATATTTTCATGAGTCGCATATTCCTGACTACTATCTTGATGAGTGGATGGAATATCTCTTAAGAAAAAGGAGAGAGAGAGAGAGAGAGAGAGAGAGAGAGAGAGAGAGAGAGAGAGAGAGAGAGAGAGGAGAGAGAGAGAGAGAGAGAGAGATGAACCTATGGCCACTGCACAGAATTTTCTTTTTACGATTTTTACCCTGGCGAAGGAAATAGAATAATAAACGTTATTATTATTATTATTATTATTATTATTATTATTATTATTTTTGTTGTTATTATTAATTATTATTATCAATTATCATTAATATTCATTACTATTGAATATCATTAATAATAGTAATAATGATATTATTAATAATAATAAAAATAATAAGTATTATTATCATTCTTATTATTATTATTATCATTATTATTATTGCGAATATATATATATATATATATATATATATATATATATATATATATATATATATATATATATATATATATATATATATATACATAGAAAAGGTAAATAGGACTTCTAAAAAAAAGTTTTTTATGCCTATGCATATAATAGTTCACCAAACGTTTAACTGGGTTCCACAAGGTACTAACAAGTTGGAAGACCAAGGCCTACATGGCTGAGTCATCAGCAGCCATTGCATGGCCCTGCTTGGGCCTACCTTAGGTGCAGAGGAGGCTTGAGCGCTGATCATATGTATATACAGTCAATTTCTAGGGCATTGTTCTGCTCGATATGGTAATGTCACTGACCCTTTCCCTTGCCATTCATAAGCGGCTTTTAAACATTTAAATACCTTTGCTGAATTGCACGAAGCATAAACTACAAAATTGAAAGCAAAAATTAAAACAATATTTTCCTCCAGAGTTTTAGCAGCATTAAACTCGTCCTCAGACTACAGTATTGAAAGGCTATATACTGTACAGTAAGTGCATTCAAAACTACTGAGACTGAACAGTGTCACTTTGTGCGCAAAAGATCATTCTAACTGTGCACACTTGACGATTTCTAGAACAAAGGACTTACTTAACATAATCACCATCATCATCTCCTCCTCCTACACCTATTTACGCAAAGGGCCTCGGTTAGATTTCGCCGGTCATCTCTATCCTGAGCTTTTAATTCAATACATCTCCATTCATCATCTACTTCGCGCTTCGTAGTCCTCAGCCATGTAAGTCTGGGTCTTCCTACTCTTCTAGTGCCTTGTGGAGCCCAGCTGAACGTTTGGTGAACTAATCTCTCTTGAGGAGTGCGAAGAGCATGACCTTAACATACATACTTATACCAAGGCACTTCCCCCAATTCTGGGGGGTAGCCGACATCAACAAAGAAACAAAAACAAAAAGGGGACCTCTACTCTCTACGTTCCTCCCAGCCTAACAAGGGACTCAGCCGAGTTCAGCTGGTACTGCTAGGGTGTCACAGCCCAACCTCCCACATTATCCACCACAGATGAAGCTTCATAATGCTGAATCCCCTACTGCTGCTACCTCCGCGGTCATCTAAGGCATCGGAGGCAGCAGCAGGGCCTACCGGAACTGCGTCACAATCGCTCGCCATTCATTCCTATTTCTAGCACGCTCTCATGCCTCGCTCACATCTATCCTCCTATCACCCAGAGCTTCCTTCACTCCATCCATCCACCCAAACCTTGGCCTTCCTCTCGTACTTCTCCCATCAACTCTTGCATTCATCACCTTCTTTAGCAGACAGCCATTTTCCATTCTCTCAACATGGCCAAACCACCTCAACACATTCATATCCACTCTAGCTGCTAACTCATTGCTTACACTCGTTCTCACCCTCACCACTTCGTTCCTAACCCTATCTACTCGAGATACACCAGCCATACTCCTTAGACACTTCATCTCAAACACATTCAATTTCTGTCTCTCCATCACTTTCATTCCCCACAACTCCGATCCATACATCACAGTTGGTACAATCACTTTCTCATATAGAACTCTCTTTACATTCATGCCCAACCCTCTATTTTTTACTACTCCCTTAACTGCCCCCAACACTTTGCAACCTTCATTCATTCTCTGACGTACATCTGCTTCCACTCCACCATTTGCTGCAACAACAGACCCCAAGTACTTAAACTGATCCACCTCCTCAAGTAACTCTCCATTTAACATGACATTCAACCTTGCACCACCTTCCCTTCTCGTACATCTCATAACCTTACTCTTACCCACATTAACTCTCAACTTCCTTCTCTCACACACTCTTCCAAATTATGTCACTAATCGTCCAAGCTTCTCTTCTGTGTCTGCAACCAGTACAGTATCATCTGCAAACAAAAACTGATTTACCTCCCATTCATGGTCATTCTCGTCTACCAGTTTTAATCCTCGTCCAAGCACTCGAGCATTCACCTCTCTCACCACTCCATCAACATACAAGTTAAACAACCACGGTGACATCACACATCCCTGTCTCAGCTCCACTTTTCACTGCTTGCAACAACCTTCCACCAACTCCATATAACCTCATCACATTCCACATTGCTTCCCTATCAACTCTATCATACGCTTTCTCCAGATCCATAAACGCAACATACACCTCCTTACCTTTTGCTAAATATTTCTCGCATATCTGCCTAACTGTAAAAATCTGATTCATACAACCCCTACCTCTTCTAAAACCACCCTGTATTTCTAAGATTGCACTCTCTGTTTTATCCTTGATCCTATTAATCATTACTCTACCATACACTTTTCCAACTACGCTTAACAGACTAATACCTCTTGAATTACAACACTCATGCACATCTCCCTTACCCTTATATAGTGGTACAATACATGCACAAACCCAATCTACTGGTACCATTGACAACACAAAACACATATTAAACAATCTCACCAACCATTCAAGTACAGTCACACCCCCCTCCTTCAACATCTCAGCTCTCACACTATCCATACCAGATGCTTTTCCTACTCTCGTTTCATCTAGTGCTCTCCTCACTTCATCTATTGTAATCTCTCTCTCATTCTCATCTCCCATCACTGGCACCTCAACACCTGCAACAGAAATTATATCTGCCTCCCTATTATCCTCAAAATTCAGTAAACTTTCAAAATATTCCGCCCATCTTTTCCTTGCCTCCTCTCCTTTTAACAACCTTCCATTTCCATCTTTCACTGTCTCTTCAATTCTTGAGCCAGCCTTCCTTACTCTCTTCACTTCTTTCCAAAACTTCTTCTTATTCTCTTCATATGAATGACCCAATCCCTGACCCCACCTCAGGTCAGCTGCCCTCTTTGCCTCACGTACCTTGCGCTTTACTTCCACATTTTTCTCTTTATATTTTTCATACTTCTCTATACTATTACTCTGCAGCCATTCTTCAAAAGCCCTCTTTTTCTCTTCCACTTTTACCTTCACTCCTTCATTCCACCATTCACTTCCCTTCCTCATGCTGCCTCCAACAACCTTCTTTCCACACACATCACTTGCAATCCCAACAAAATTTTCTTTTACTAACTTCCACTCCTCCTCTAAATTGCCAGTTTCTCTTACTTTCACTTCGTCATATATCATTTTCAACCTTTCCTGATATTTACTTTTTACCCCCGGTTTTATTAGCTCTTCAACCCTCACTACCTCCCTTTTACATCCACCTACTCTATTCCCCCATTCTTTTGCTACAACTAATTTTCCTTCCACCAAAAAATGATCAGACATACCGTTAGCCATACCCCTAAACACATGCACGTCTTTCAATCTTCCAAACATTCTTTTAGTTATCAACACATAATCCATTAATGCCCTTTCTACTACTCTTCCATTTGCCACTCTTACCCATGTATACTTATTTTTATCTTTCTTTTTGAAAAAGCTATTACTTATCACCATCTCTTGCTCAACACACATATCTACCAGTCTCTCACCCCTCTCATTTTCACCTGGTACGCCATACTTCCCAATGACACCTTCTACCTCTCCAGCACCCACTCTAGCATTTAAGTCACCCATGACAACTACATAATTCCTTCTACCCAGTCCTTCTACACACATAGTTAATTCATTCCAGAACTCATTCCGCTCTTCTTCACTTTTCTCACTACCTGGCCCATACGCACTGACAAACGCCCAACATTCCCTACCCAACCTAACCCTTACCCACATTAACCTAGATGATATCTCCTTCCATTCCACTACTTTACCTGTCATCCATTCACTCAGCAATAAAGCCACACCCTCTCTCGCTCTTCCCCTTTCAATCCCAGACACTCTACCAGACATTTCACCAAACATCACTTCACCCTTTCCTTTTATATTCGTCTCACACAAGGCCAATACATCCATCCTTCTATTCTTAAACATACTTCCAATTTCACATCTTTTACTCTCTATCGTACTACATCCACGCACATTCAAACACCCCAAAACTAGAGTGCGGGGAGCAGTCACTCTCCCCCCTGCTCCATCTCTTTGTCGATGTCTCGATACAGGAGAGGAGGTTCCTAGCCCCCTCGTCCCGTCCCTTTTAGTCGCCTCTTACGACACGCAGGGATAACGTTGGCGCTATTCTTGTTTTTATGCCCCCGCGGCAACAGGGGGCTTGACCTTAACATACAAATAAAATATTATATAACGTCAGAAAAATGTTATAACGAACATTATATATTCACACTGTTAAAAAACCGTATTTTCAATCTGAAATTCCCCGTAAAAATCTACTGTTCTCAGCCGTATTTCAGTAAAATACAGTCGACCTTAATTTGACCTTACTTTGTTATTATCTTTTACGGTTTGGTGACCGTAATATCACTCCTTATCGTCAGTATATCCGTTTTTAAAACGGTAAACACCTGGCAACATTCATTCCAGGATTTTTACCGTTTTTTTTTTTACTGGAAAATTTTAACAGTATATATCATCATCGTCGGCAGCTTTTATTAGTCCACTGCAGGATAAAGGCCTCTGACATGTGTGTGTGTGTGTGTGTGTGTGTGTGTGTGTGTGTGTTTGTGTATATACCTTGAATAAAAACAATTATTGTTTCTCCCACTATACATGCATGGGATTCTCTCCTCTTCTTTCCCTCCTCCTACGATTATCCCGTGTTTTCCTCTGCATTCTCCTGCATCCCAAGAGAGAGAGAGAGAGAGAGAGAGAGAGAGAGAGAGAGAGAGAGAGAGAGAGAGAGAGAGAGAGAGAGAGAGAGAGAGAAGTAGAGTATGTGAGGTATCATCTTCAATGTTATCCCATTATCCAAAACTCTTTGGTTTCATTTTTCAGTATACATGCAAGCATATACACAAGTAAATAATTTCATGGATAAAGACTTATCTATGTAATATGGATATAAAATACATAACTGACAAAGTATATAAGATACAAACAAACGACTACACAATATATAAATGTATGAAATATATGAGTTGTAATTTATGAATTTGCAACCAGTAGAAACGCGAAGAGAAGAAGAAGAAGAAGAAGAAATGCCTTCTAGTTACTTTTTGAAATCCGTTATTGACAAGTTGACATTCGTGTTTTAAAGTAAGATTGTGGAAATGTTCAGTTGTTTTATGTTATTTTCTCGTATTGTAGTTGGTGTTGAAGCTGTATATTGATTTTGCAAATGCTCCAATGTCTAGTGTAGACAGGAGCAATGGAAAATGAAGCGAGATTATATATAGACCTTTAAAAGTGTTTTTGTTATTTATGTGGCGAAAAATCTACCGCGTGGTGTGTAATGGCATCTTGATACTGTTTGCGTAAATATTGCTGATGGCAAATATACATATTGTGGCATTGCTGGTTCATTGATGAGGATTGTGGTAGGATTCTAAAGGACCTTGGTAGGATGGACAGCCATCGCCTCTTCTGGCTGATGGTGAGTGTTCCAATAATTAGATTTTAATTTGAAAGCGATTGTCGAAAGGCTGAAGTGTTAACTGTGTCGCTATAGAAAATGGTGTTGAAATTTTAATGTTGCCAGATCTAAGGATTTATCACTAGATTTGGGGATTTTGTGTGTCTGATGGGGATATTCTGTACAATTTTCTATGAAGAAGAATCAAAGATGAGTAAACCTTTATATTGTTGCAATTAGTTTACTTCCAATTATGTGACGTCTAGTGATTCATTTCTGTATTAGTAAAGCCTACATGATCAGAAGATAAGATATTTGTGGTGGGGATTTTTGTGTTTTTTTGGAAATTTTTTATGACTTCGGGATTTTTAGACACCTATCTGGTAACACTGGTTGAAAAGGCTTCGTAAACTTCAGTAAACTTTAGTTTATGTGCGTTAGAATAATTGAGTGGTATTCAGAATTATGAATAATAGGTCGACAGAGACATATTTTATAGAATACGAAGAACAATTCTTCTTTTATATTTTTTCTGTAGGTTAAATTTACGTCGAGTTATGTGGCCAGGTGGTCGTTTTGCTTTTTACCTGTTGGGATGTGTGACGGACGTTGTATTGAAAATGGGAATTTTGAGACGAGTCATTTGAAACGGTAATTAAGACATTTCTCTTCATAAGGTTATTTTTTTACAGCTTCAGTTTATAAAGTGGAATATTTTCGTCGGTAAATTTTTAGTTTCAGCCAAATTTGGAAAAATGCAATAAAAATATATTTGTTGCATCAGAAATAGTGTGGTTTCAATGAATTTAACGTTTATTTTGACTGCAAACCAACCGATTTAGAGATTTACTATGTATACCCTAGTTCATCCCACCAATTATGGGGGACACCCTTTGGGAACCGGGGTTTTGGGTGGGGGAAGGGGGGGGGAGGGTGTTGGGGCATTGAATGATATTTGCAATAAATGAATAATTAATGTTCCAGCACCCCTCCCCCATACCCCTAACTAGGCCTACCGGGGGGAGGGGGGTAGGGCCCCCCAGCGACCCCCCCTTAAAGCCACAGTAATTTTCAGGGCACCACAGAACCTAACAAACCCACCTAACCTAACCTAGGGGCCCTGTACCCCTACCGGGGGGGGCTTCGCCCTCCCTGCGACCCCCCCTTATGGCCAAAGTAATTTTCAAGGCACCACAGAACCTAACAAACCCACCTAACCTAACCTAGGGGCCCTGTACCCCTACCGGGGGGGGCTCCGCCCCCCCTGCGACCCCCCCTTAAGGCCACAGTAATTTTCAGGGCACCACAGAACCTAACAAACCCACCTAACCTAACCTAGGGGCCCTGTACCCCTACCGGGGGGGGGGCTTCGCCCCCCCTGCGACCCCCCCTTATGGCCACAGTAATTTTCAAGGCACCACAGAACCTAACAAACCCACCTAACCTAACCTAGGGGCCCTGTACCCCTACCGGGGGGGGCTTCGCCCCCCCTGCGACCCCCCCTTAAGGCCACAGTAATTTTCAGGGCACCACAGAACCTAACAAACCCACCTAACCTAACCTAGGGGCCCTGTACCCCTACCGGGGGGGGCTTCGCCCCCCCTGCGACCCCCCCTTTAACCAGGGGTAAATTTGAATATATATATTTTGTTAAATCACTTCTTACCTTAAACGGAAGATGACGATGAAGATGTGGAAGGTTGTGGTTGACCCTCTTCTGAATCATCAAGTACTGGAATACGTTCAGATTTGGTACAATACCACACATGTCTATCCTCACGAAAATGTAAAGGCGAATCACATTTACCACACTGGACACTTAAAGGTAATACGGAATGCTCCCTTAGAAAACGATTCACTACTTCAGGAGTTCCATTATAATTCCCATGAAATCGGCCGATCACATCAAAATAGGAATAACGACATATTTCACACAACCGTACCGGAGGATCCATGACAGTAAAGTGACGTGTGATGAAAATATAGAAACCGGAACTTTTGAAAACCGAAAACAAACGACAATCACGGGTTTCTCCCATAATGAAATAGGGAAAAAAACAAAATAGTATCGTTTACAATGTTATATTGCACGAAAAACAGATCCTTGAAACAAGACTGAGAGACCAATGAATCGTCCAATAATAACCTTTGAAAAGAACCCAGTAGTATTTTGATTGGAGGAGCGACATTAGTGGGAGGAGCAAATGCGCATTCAAGTAAATATTGTCACATTACGCAATGGGGCGGAGCCAAGTAAGATGAAAACAGACATACAAACGAACAAGAGCTACCTTGCGTGCCCATGGAAAGATATACACTAAACTTAGAAAAAGTCAAGACCTTCAATTCCTGAAATATTTTTTTTCTCTGTAAGTATGCATTAGCGACAATAATGTATTGAGAAGAAGTGTTTTGTTATCACGTGCTTTACTAGGAAAATATATTAATATAATACATTTCCCAATTTGGTTGAATCCAAAACTTTACCTTTTCGTCAATATTTTACCTTTCTGTCGGTTACTTTAGAAAAATACTATATGATATTTTTAAAGATTATTAACGAGCATTACTACTATTTCATTAGAATTAATCCAGTTTTAATCCCTTGAGGTAGAAAGTTCCATGTGTTGTAGGATCACAGATATACTATGGTAGAATGGATTTAAAAACGATTGTCCATTTATAATGATATTGTTGATCTTTATGAATTCATTAAAAACTATATATATATATATATATATATATATATATATATATATATATATATATATATATATATATATATATATATACATATACATAATGGATAATCTTATACGGTGTTGCTTGATTGGTGTCAGGATATTTTCAAACTGAAATACCTTTTGATTGTTACACTTGGGATTTTCAAGGAAAAAGTTAAACTGTTAAACTGTGTTTTCAAGAAAAAAAAAGTTAAACTGTTAGATTTAGGATTTTCAAAAAAATTCAAACTTAAACTTGGGGTTTTCAAAAAAAAAAAAAAATGATAAACTGTTAAGCTGGGGATTTTCAAGAAAAAAATTAAACTGTTAAACTTGGGGTTTTCAATAAAATGGTTTGTTAAACTTGGGCTTTTCAAGAAAAAAAGTTTGACTGTTAAACTTAGGGGTTTCAAGAATAAAAAAATGACAGTTAAACTTTGTGTTTTCAAGAAAAAAGGTTTGAGTGTTAAACTTAAGGGTTTCAAGAAAAAAGAATGACAGTTAAACTGTGTTTTCAAGAAAAAAGGTTTGACTGTTAAACTTAAGGGTTTCAAGAAAAAAAATGACAGTTAAACTTTGTGTTTTCAAGAAAAAACGTTTGACAGTTAAACTTAAGGGTTTCAAGAAAAAAAAATGACTGTTAAACTTTGTGTTTTCAAGAAAAAAGGTTTGACTGTTAAACTCGGCATATGGGTGACCAAATTTATATTTTTTTCAGTTATCTTCATTTTCAAATTTCATCCTTTATTAAGTTATATTGCTTTTTAAAATTTTTACTGCGAAATTCCTCTTGCTCTACAATTGAAATGTATTTGTGAGTTAACATTTCAAGGTAAATCTATAATAGTCACGAGCATTAGTTAAAAAAACAGTTTTAATTACAAATATGTAGAGTTAATATGATCTCTTAATACCCTTCAAAGGACAATTGATTAAAGTTTTTTCTTGTTAAATTGACTTTTAAAAAAGAAAAACATTTTCCCTTTATGTCATCATTTTCGAGTGAGCGTTAATTTGAAATCATGATATATATGTGGCTGAATGCATGAAATTCAGGTGTGATATTATATTATTTTATATTATATATATGTATATATATATATATATATATATATATATATATATATATATATATATACATGTATATATATATATACATATATATATATATATATATATATATATATATATATATATATATATATATATATATATATATATATATACACCAAATGTTAAAATTATTTTTTAATGGGAAAGTTCGTAGAATATCTTTTTCTAGTAGATATTGACCATAGGCATATCCTGACACATTAATGTTAATTGAAAATTAGATTTTTATGAAAAAATGTCAATTTATGGAACTGCTACAGAGAGAGAGAGAGAGAGAGAGAGAGAGAGAGACAGACAGACAGACAGACAGACAGACAGACAGACAGACAGACAGACAGACAGACAGACAGACAGACAGACAGACAGAGAGAGAGAGAGAGAGATTTCGACTGCAGAAAATCTGGACTATAACTTCATATGTATGTTGCAAGTCCACTCTGTTCTGTTACTTTTAGTGTCCATTTATTGTCTGTCATTCTTTTTTCACATGTTGTTTTAAGTATCCTCTCCTTTAGTTTGCTCTCGTATCTTTTTCTGTCTCTTAGTGTTACTCCCATCATTATTCTTTCCATAGCTTTTGTGTTATAAGTAACGTGTTCCACGTCTTTTGTAAGATTCTAAGTTTCTGATGCATAAGTTATTACTGGTAGGACCATCTGATTACATACTAATTTTTTTTTAATAGAGAAAGTGGCCTGTTACTTTTCTTAATCTCATTTTGTTTACCAAATGCTCTCCATCCAATACTTGTTCTTCTTTTACTTTTGGTCCCATGTCCTTGGCAAACATAGGTGCGTATATTCATTAACTATCTCAAAGAGGTTCTTCCATAACCCTTATTTGTTATCTCTCTAAATTTTCATCGAACATTACCTTAGTTTTACTCGTATTCATTTTCAGTCCTTCATTTCTGCTTTCTATATTTAAATCTTATATCATCTTTAGTAATTCCTTCCATGATTCACTAAATTGATCTATGTCATTTGCAAATCTTTGGTTTTTAAGCTATTCTTACATTTTCCCAATCTAAAATATTAAAAAACTCCTTTTAGGCACACCGCAAATAATTTATGAGATGGGGTCTCCCAGCTTAACTCCATTTTCAACAGTAATTTTCTCATTATCTTTATTTAGTTTTAGGCTTGTTGTACTTCCCGTATAGGTTATTTTCAAGTGTTCTAGCATGAGATTCATCTATTTCTGATCTTTGAAGGACTTTCAATACTGCTGAAGTTTTGACAGTATCAAAAACTTTCTCGTAGTCTATAAGTACCTTACATGGTCGTCTGTCATTCTATGTTGAGTTTTCTATTAGCTCGTCATCATCATCATCATTATTATTATCATTATCATTATCAACATCATTATCATTATCATCATTATTATCATCATCATTATTACTATTATCATCATCATCATCATCTTCACCAGTATTATCATTATCATCATAATTATCACCATAATTATCATTATCATCATCACCATTATCACATTATCATCATCATCATTATTATCACCCTCATTATTATCATTATCAACATTATCATCATACCATTATCATCAGCATTATCATAAGCATTATCAGCATCATTATCATCATCATTATTATTATCATTATCATCATACTATTATCATCATCATCATCATTATCATCATCATCATCATCATTATCATTATCTTCACCAGTATTATCATTATCATCATCACCATCATTATCATTATCATCATCACTATTATCACATTATCATCATCATCATTATTATCACCATCATTATTATCATTATCATCATTATCATCATACCATTATCATCATCATCATTATTATCACCATCATTATTATCATTACCATCATTATCATCATACCATTATCATCAGCATTATCATAAGCATTATCAGCCTCATATCACCATCATTATCATCATCATAATTATTATTATCATCATCATTATCATTAACAATATCATAGTTATTATCATCTCCATTATCATCATTATTATCATCATCATTATTATCATTATCATTATCATCATTATTATTATCATTATTAGCATCATCATTATCATCATCATCATCATCTTTACCAGTATTATCATTATCATCATCATTATCACCATCATTATCATTATCATCACCACAATTATCACATCATCATCATCACCACAATTATCACATCATCATCATCATTATTATCACCATCATTATTATCACCATTATTATCATCATCATCATTTTCATCATCATCATCCCATTATCATCAGCATTATAATTATCATAATACCACTATCATCATCATTATCATCATCGTCATTATCATTATCATCATTATTATCATCATTATTATCACTATCATCATTATTATCATCATCATTATCATCATCATCATTAATATCATAATCATTTCATCATCATCATCATTCTCATCATCATCATTATCATCATTATTATCAGCATTATCATCATCATCATAATCATCACAAGTATTATCATTATCATAATCATGATTATTATCATCATTATTATCATCATTATTATCATCGTCATTATGATTATCTTCACCATCATCCTTATTATCATCCTCATTATCATCATTATCATTATCATCATCTTCATTATCATCATTATCATCATACTATTATCATTATCATCATTATTGTCATTTATCATTATCAGCATCATTATCATCATCCTTATCAGCATCATTATCATCATTATTATCATCGTCATTATGATTATCCTCATCATCATTATCATTATCATTGTCATTATCATCATCATTATCATCATTACCATCTGTATTATCATTATCATCAATATCATCATCATTATTATCATCATCATTATCATCTTTATCATTATCATTATCATTGTCATCATCATGATCATTATCATCCTTATTATCATAATCAATTCATTATCATTATCATCATTATTATCATCATTATCATCATATCAATATGATCATGATCATTATTATCAGCATTATCATCATCATAATTATTATCATCATTATTATCATTATCATCATCATTATTATTATCATCATCATTATCATCATTATATTTTTCCTAATCATTATCATTATCGCCATTATTATTATCATCATCATTGTCATCATCATTATTTTTATCATAATCATCATTATCATCACCATTATTGTCATCATTATATTCATCCTCATTATCATCATCAACATTATTATCATAATTTTCATCAATATTATCATTATCATCATTATTATCACCATCATTATTATCATCATCATCGTTATCATTATTGTCATTTATCATTATCATCAACATGAGTATCATTATTATCATCATTATTAACATTATAATTTCAATATCGTCATCATCATCATCATCATTATCATCATTATTATCTTTGTTATTATCATTATCATCATTTTTTATCATAATCATTATAATCATCATCATCATCATTATTATCATTATCATTATAATCGTCCTCATTATCATTATCATCATCATCATTATTATCATCATTATCATCATTAACATTATCATCATAATTTTCATCATTATCATTATCATCATCATCATCATCATCATCATCATTACCATCTTTATTATCTTTATCATTATCAACATTTTCATCATTATTATCATCATCTTCGATATTATCATCATCATTATCATCATCATCATAATCATTCTCATTATCGTCATCATCATCATCATTATTATTATTATCATCATTATTATCATTATAATCATCCTCATTAACATTATCATCATTATTATCATCATTATCATTATCATCATCAACATTATTATCGTTATTATCACCATCATCATTATCATCATCATCCTTATTATCATCATCATTATCAAACTACTACTAATTCTAGCTTAGTTACAACCCTAGTTGGAAAAGCAAGATGCTATAAGCCCAAGGGCTCCAACAAGGAAAAACAGCTCAAATGAGGAAAGGAAATAAGGAAATAGATAAACTACAAGAGAAGTAATTAGCAATTAAGATAAAATTGTTTTAAGAACAATAACAACATTAAAATAAATCTTTCATATATAAACAATAAAAGCTTCAAAAACAAGAGGAAGAGAAATAAAATAGAATAGGGTACTCGAGAGGCTATGTCACTACCTAAGACCAGAGAACAATGGTTTGATTTTTGAGTGTCCTTCTCCTAGAAGAGCTGCTTAATATAGCTAAAGAGTCTCTTCTACCGTTACCAAGAGGGAAGTAGCCACTGAACAACTAGGCTACAGTGCAGTAGTGAACCTCTTGAGAGAAGAAAAGTTTGGTATCTCAGTGTTGTCAGGTGTATGAGGACAGAGGAGATTGTGGAAAGAATAGACCAGTGTATGTGTAGGCAATGGAATATTGAACCGTAACCAGAGAGAGGGATCCAATATAGTATTGTCTGGCCAGTCAAACGACCCAATAACTCTCTAGCGGTAGTATCTCAATGAGTGGATTGTGACGGGCCGAGAGAAAGGTTGTGACTCAAAGGCAGGAAGCAATCAACTGAGTAACTTTATTAAAGAACACTCTCCTTTATATACAAAAGCCCAAGGCAACAGGAATTTTCATGTTCACAAGACAGACAATGTTACAGAGGAAACACGGAGACATGTTTATTCAGGTTCTTTTTAGTGCGAGGGAAGAGCACAGATACAAGCATAATATATACAAAATAATTTATGTACGATTGTGTGACACACGGTTGGTACAGGATGGTTGACATATATATATATATATATATATATATATATATATATATATATATATATATATATATATATATATATATGATTGCAGTATTACATCGAAAATAATTTGCCTTTATCGATGTATTAGGAAATACACTCCCAAAATATTGGACATTATATATATATATATATATATATATATATATATATATATATATGTATGTATGTATGTATATATGTATATATATATATATATATATATATATATATATATATATATATATATATATATATAATGTCCAATATTTTAGGAGTGTATTTCCTAATACATCGATAAAGGCAAATTATTTTCGATGTAATACTGCAATCATTTTTAACCTCAGATATTTTTAAGAAGATTAAACCATGTGTCGGAACACCTTTGAAGTGTCAATAAAATATTGTTATTATTATTATTATTATTATTATTATTATTATTATTATTATTATTATTATTATTAGCTACGCTACAAACCTAGTTGGAAAAGCTAGATGCTATAAGGCCAAGGGCTCCAACGTGGAAAAAAATAGCCCATTGAGGAAAGGAAATTAGGAAGTAAATTCATAGATATTACTTTAGTTCAGTTCAGTATTTGAGGCAAAACTCCTCTTTATTGAAAGTGGAAATTCAAAATTAATTCCAATATTAATTGTTGCTACGATTTTTATTCAATTTGTAATATTAAAATGTGATTCGATTACCAAATTCACGTGGCTTGAAACTCCATAAGTCTATAATTGTTGAATAAGTTTACCGGTTCTAAAAGTAATATATGTTTGAAACAAAGCTGGTGCTTTTATTAGCGGGTCAACTAATTTGGTGGGCTGTTTTGCTTCTATAAAAGTTAATAGAAATTCTAAACGCCATGATATACTTCGTTTTAGTTCGGAGAATTCGTTGCATATGCTCTACTCTGTCTCGAATTCTTGCACTTTTTTTTATTTAAGTAATAATATAAAAAAATTCGCTTATCATTTATCAGTTTGGTAATGTCCAGACGAAAACACCTTTTCATTTCCTTTGACTAGATTCCATCAATTTTTTTTATTATATTTTAATTCATCATCATCTACTTTTCGCTTCATAGTCCTCAGCCCTATAGAGCCCAGCTGAACATTTGGTGAATTAATCTCTCTTGTGTATGTCAATAAGGCCAATTCAAATAGAATTAATTTCATACGTAATTTCAGAAAAAAAAATATTATTAAGCTCAGTTAGATAGTTTCATCACAGCTTAGAATTTATTTTTTATTTTTTTCTCTATCATATTTCTAAATATGTTTACCTCCATTGCGTGAGATATCTTTTAAAGGTTTAAAAGTCGCTCATGAATGGCAGAGGCAAGGGACAGTAACATTACCCTAGCAAGGAGGACGACGCCCTAGAGACTGACCATTTAAGATATGATCAGTGCCCACGCCTCCTCTTCACCCATTCTAGGACCAGGGACGGATAGGCATTGGGAGGTATTCATAAAAATGAAAGATATCCTTGTAAGCATGAGGTACAAGTACAAGGTAATTCTCTGAAGCAAAAGGTAGAAGTATAAGCAAATCTTTCTTTCCATATTCATAATGATTACCTTTTACCTGCGAGGATATCCTCCAAGCAGAAGTAAAAGGTTGACTCGTGTTTCGGGAGCGCTTGTAAGATTTCATTTATGTTGTCAAGATAAGAAAGAGTTTAGTATTTATAATACGTATTTAATGCCCTGTTTTTACTTGTATTTAATTAAGTTTACCTATCAGAAAAAACACAGACGACGCCGCGCCTTCCCCAAAGCCTCGCTGGCGACATCTATCCCCCACCCCTTGCATTAGAAGTTCTTTGACCTCTTTTTAGCTCCCCCACCCCTTGCATTAGAAGTTCTTTGACCTCTTTTTAGCTCCCCCACCCCTTGCATTAGAAGTTCTTTGACCTCTTTTTAGCTCCCCCACCCCTTGCATTAGAAGTTCTTTGACCTCTTTTTAGCTCCCCCACCCCTTGCATTAGAAGTTCTTTGACCTCTTTTTAGCTCCCCCACCCCTTGCATTAGAAGTTCTTTGACCTCTTTTTAGCTCCCCCACCCCTTGCATTAGAAGTTCTTTGACCTCTTTTTAGCTCCCCCACCCCTTGCATTAGAAGTTCTTTGACCTCTTTTTAGCTCCCCCACCCCTTGCATTAGAAGTTCTTTGACCTCTTTTTAGCTCCCCCACCCCTTGCATTAGAAGTTCTTTGACCTCTTTTTAGCTCCCCCACCCCTTGCATTAGAAGTTCTTTGACCTCTTTTTAGCTCCCCCACCCCTTGCATTAGAAGTTCTTTGACCTCTTTTTAGCTCCCCCACCCCTTGCATTAGAAGTTCTTTGACCTCTTTTTAGCTCCCCCACCCCTTGCATTAGAAGTTCTTTGACCTCTTTTTAGCTCCCCCACCCCTTGCATTAGAAGTTCTTTGACCTCTTTTTAGCTCCCCCACCCCTTGCATTAGAAGTTCTTTGACCTCTTTTTAGCTCCCCCACCCCTTGCATTAGAAGTTCTTTGACCTCTTTTTAGCTCCCCCACCCCTTGCATTAGAAGTTCTTTGACCTCTTTTTAGCTCCCCCACCCCTTGCATTAGAAGTTCTTTGACCTCTTTTTAGCTCCCCCACCCCTTGCATTAGAAGTTCTTTGACCTCTTTTTAGCTCCCCCACCCCTTGCATTAGAAGTTCTTTGACCTCTTTTTAGCTCCCCCACCCCTTGCATTAGAAGTTCTTTGACCTCTTTTTAGCTCCCCCACCCCTTGCATTAGAAGTTCTTTGACCTCTTTTTAGCTCCCCCACCCCTTGCATTAGAAGTTCTTTGACCTCTTTTTAGCTCCCCCACCCCTTGCATTAGAAGTTCTTTGACCTCTTTTTAGCTCCCCCACCCTTGCATTAGAAGTTCTTTGACCTCTTTTTAGCTCCCCCACCCCTTGCATTAGAAGTTCTTTGACCTCTTTTTAGCTCCCCCACCCCTTGCATTAGAAGTTCTTTGACCTCTTTTTAGCTCCCCCACCCTTGCATTAGAAGTTCTTTGACCTCTTTTTAGCTCCCCCACCCTTGCATTAGAAGTTCTTTGACCTCTTTTTAGCTCCCCCACCCCTTGCATTAGAAGTTCTTTGACCTCTTTTTAGCTCCCCCACCCCTTGCATTAGAAGTTCTTTGACCTCTTTTTAGCTCCCCCACCCCTTGCATTAGAAGTTCTTTGACCTCTTTTTAGCTCCCCCACCCCTTGCATTAGAAGTTCTTTGACCTCTTTTTAGCTCCCCCACCCCTTGCATTAGAAGTTCTTTGACCTCTTTTTAGCTCCCCCACCCCTTGCATTAGAAGTTCTTTGACCTCTTTTTAGCTCCCCCACCCCTTGCATTAGAAGTTCTTTGACCTCTTTTTAGCTCCCCCACCCCTTGCATTAGAAGTTCTTTGACCTCTTTTTAGCTCCCCCACCCCTTGCATTAGAAGTTCTTTGACCTCTTTTTAGCTCCCCCACCCCTTGCATTAGAAGTTCTTTGACCTCTTTTTAGCTCCCCCACCCCTTGCATTAGAAGTTCTTTGACCTCTTTTTAGCTCCCCCACCCCTTGCATTAGAAGTTCTTTGACCTCTTTTTAGCTCCCCCACCCCTTGCATTAGAAGTTCTTTGACCTCTTTTTAGCTCCCCCACCCCTTGCATTAGAAGTTCTTTGACCTCTTTTTAGCTCCCCCACCCCTTGCATTAGAAGTTCTTTGACCTCTTTTTAGCTCCCCCACCCCTTGCATTAGAAGTTCTTTGACCTCTTTTTAGCTCCCCCACCCCTTGCATTAGAAGTTCTTTGACCTCTTTTTAGCTCCCCCACCCCTTGCATTAGAAGTTCTTTGACCTCATTTTAGCTCCCCCACCCTTGCATTAGAAGTTCTTTGACCTCTTTTTAGCTCCCCCACCCCTTGCATTAGAAGTTCTTTGACCTCTTTTTAGCTCCCCCACCCCTTGCATTAGAAGTTCTTTGACCTCTTTTTAGCTCCCCCACCCCTTGCATTAGAAGTTCTTTGACCTCTTTTTAGCTCCCCCACCCCTTGCATTAGAAGTTCTTTGACCTCTTTTTAGCTCCCCCACCCCTTGCATTAGAAGTTCTTTGACCTCTTTTTAGCTCCCCCACCCCTTGCATTAGAAGTTCTTTGACCTCTTTTTAGCTCCCCCACCCCTTGCATTAGAAGTTCTTTGACCTCTTTTTAGCTCCCCCACCCCTTGCATTAGAAGTTCTTTGACCTCTTTTTAGCTCCCCCACCCCTTGCATTAGAAGTTCTTTGACCTCTTTTTAGCTCCCTCACCCCTTGCATTAGAAGTTCTTTGACCTCTTTTCAGCTCCCCCACCCCTTGCATTAGAAGTTCTTTGACCTCTTTTTAGCTCCCCCACCCCTTGCATTAGAAGTTCTTTGACCTCATTTTAGCTCCCCCACCCCTTGCATTAGAAGTTCTTTGACCTCTTTTCAGCTCCCCCACCCCTTGCATTAGAAGTTCTTTGACCTCTTTTTAGCTCCCCCACCCCTTGCATTAGAAGTTCTTTGACCTCTTTTTAGCTCCCCCACCCTTGCATCAGAAGTTCTTTGACCTCTTTTTAGCTCCCCCACCCCTTGCATTAGAAGTTCTTTGACCTCTTTTTAGCTCCCCCACCCCTTGCATTAGAAGTTCTTTGACCTCTTTTTAGCTCCCCCACCCCTTGCACTAGAAGTTCTTTGACCTCTTTTTAGCTCCCCCACCCCTTGCATTAGAAGTTCTTTGACCTCTTTTTAGCTCCCCCACCCCTTGCACTAGAAGTTCTTTGACCTCTTTTTAGCTCCCCCACCCCTTGCATTAGAAGTTCTTTGACCTCTTTTTAGCTCCCCCACCCCTTGCATTAGAAGTTCTTTGACCTCTTTTTAGCTCCCCCACCCCTTGCATTAGAAGTTCTTTGACCTCTTTTTAGCTCCCCCACCCCTTGCATTAGAAGTTCTTTGACCTCTTTTTAGCTCCCCCACCCCTTGCATTAGAAGTTCTTTGACCTCTTTTTAGCTCCCCCACCCCTTGCATTAGAAGTTCTTTGACCTCTTTTTAGCTCCCCCACCCCTTGCATTAGAAGTTCTTTGACCTCTTTTTAGCTCCCCCACCCCTTGCATTAGAAGTTCTTTGACCTCTTTTTAGCTCCCCCACCCCTTGCATTAGAAGTTCTTTGACCTCTTTTTAGCTCCCCCACCCCTTGCATTAGAAGTTCTTTGACCTCTTTTTAGCTCCCCCACCCCTTGCATTAGAAGTTCTTTGACCTCTTTTTAGCTCCCCCACCCCTTGCATTAGAAGTTCTTTGACCTCTTTTTAGCTCCCCCACCCCTTGCATTAGAAGTTCTTTGACCTCTTTTTAGCTCCCCCACCCCTTGCATTAGAAGTTCTTTGACCTCTTTTTAGCTCCCCCACCCCTTGCATTAGAAGTTCTTTGACCTCTTTTTAGCTCCCCCACCCCTTGCATTAGAAGTTCTTTGACCTCTTTTTAGCTCCCCCACCCCTTGCATTAGAAGTTCTTTGACCTCTTTTCAGCTCCCCCACCCCTTGCATTAGAAGTTCTTTGACCTCTTTTTAGCTCCCCCACCCCTTGCATTAGAAGTTCTTTGACCTCTTTTCAGCTCCCCCACCCCTTGCATTAGAAGTTCTTTGACCTCTTTTCAGCTCCCCCACCCCTTGCATTAGAAGTTCTTTGACCTCTTTTTAGCTCCCCCACCCCTTGCATTAGAAGTTCTTTGACCTCTTTTTAGCTCCCCCACCCCTTGCATTAGAAGTTCTTTGACCTCATTTCAGCTCCCCCACCCCTTGCATTAGAAGTTCTTTGACCTCTTTTTAGCTCCCCCACCCCTTGCATTAGAAGTTCTTTGACCTCTTTTTAGCTCCCCCACCCCTTGCATTAGAAGTTCTTTGACCTCATTTCAGCTCCCCCACCCTTGCATTAGAAGTTCTTTGACCTCTTTTTAGCTCCCCCACCCCTTGCATTAGAAGTTCTTTGACCTCTTTTTAGCTCCCCCACCCCTTGCATTAGAAGTTCTTTGACCTCATTTCAGCTCCTCCACCCTTGCATTAGAAGTTCTTTGACCTCTTTTTAGCTCCCCCACCCCTTGCATTAGAAGTTCTTTGACCTCTTTTTAGCTCCCCCACCCCTTGCATTAGAAGGTCTTTGACCTCTTTTTAGCTCCCCCACCCCTTGCATTAGAAGGTCTTTGACCTCTTTTTAGCTCCCCCACCCCTTGCATTAGAAGGTCTTTGACCTCTTTTTAGCTCCCCCACCCCTTGCATTAGAAGTTCTTTGACCTCTTTTTAGCTCCCCCACCCCTTGCATTAGAAGTTCTTTGACCTCTTTTTAGCTCCCCCACCCCTTGCATTAGAAGTTCTTTGACCTCTTTTTAGCTCCCCCACCCCTTGCATTAGAAGTTCTTTGACCTCTTTTTAGCTCCCCCACCCCTTGCATTAGAAGTTCTTTGACCTCTTTTTAGCTCCCCCACCCCTTGCATTAGAAGTTCTTTGACCTCTTTTTAGCTCCCCCACCCCTTGCATTAGAAGTTCTTTGACCTCTTTTTAGCTCCCCCACCCCTTGCATTAGAAGTTCTTTGACCTCTTTTTAGCTCCCCCACCCCTTGCATTAGAAGTTCTTTGACCTCTTTTTAGCTCCCCCACCCCTTGCATTAGAAGTTCTTTGACCTCTTTTTAGCTCCCCCACCCCTTGCATTAGAAGTTCTTTGACCTCTTTTTAGCTCCCCCACCCCTTGCATTAGAAGTTCTTTGACCTCTTTTTAGCTCCCCCACCCCTTGCATTAGAAGTTCTTTGACCTCTTTTTAGCTCCCCCACCCCTTGCATTAGAAGTTCTTTGACCTCTTTTTAGCTCCCCCACCCCTTGCATTAGAAGTTCTTTGACCTCTTTTTAGCTCCCCCACCCCTTGCATTAGAAGTTCTTTGACCTCTTTTTAGCTCCCCCACCCCTTGCATTAGAAGTTCTTTGACCTCTTTTTAGCTCCCCCACCCCTTGCATTAGAAGTTCTTTGACCTCTTTTTAGCTCCCCCACCCCTTGCATTAGAAGTTCTTTGACCTCTTTTTAGCTCCCCCACCCCTTGCATTAGAAGTTCTTTGACCTCTTTTAGCTCCCCCACCCCTTGCATTAGAAGTTCTTTGACCTCTTTTTAGCTCCCCCACCCCTTGCATTAGAAGTTCTTTGACCTCTTTTTAGCTCCCCCACCCCTTGCATTAGAAGTTCTTTGACCTCTTTTTAGCTCCCCCACCCCTTGCATTAGAAGTTCTTTGACCTCTTTTTAGCTCCCCCACCCCTTGCATTAGAAGTTCTTTGACCTCTTTTTAGCTCCCCCACCCCTTGCATTAGAAGTTCTTTGACCTCTTTTTAGCTCCCCCACCCCTTGCATTAGAAGTTCTTTGACCTCTTTTTAGCTCCCCCACCCCTTGCATTAGAAGTTCTTTGACCTCTTTTTAGCTCCCCCACCCCTTGCATTAGAAGTTCTTTGACCTCTTTTTAGCTCCCCCACCCCTTGCATTAGAAGTTCTTTGACCTCTTTTTAGCTCCCCCACCCCTTGCATTAGAAGTTCTTTGACCTCTTTTTAGCTCCCCCACCCCTTGCATTAGAAGTTCTTTGACCTCTTTTTAGCTCCCCCACCCCTTGCATTAGAAGTTCTTTGACCTCTTTTTAGCTCCCCCACCCCTTGCATTAGAAGTTCTTTGACCTCTTTTTAGCTCCCCCACCCCTTGCATTAGAAGTTCTTTGACCTCTTTTTAGCTCCCCCACCCCTTGCATTAGAAGTTCTTTGACCTCATTTTAGCTCCCCCACCCCTTGCATTAGAAGTTCTTTGACCTCTTTTTAGCTCCCCCACCCCTTGCATTAGAAGTTCTTTGACCTCATTTTAGCTCCCCCACCCCTTGCATTAGAAGTTCTTTGACCTCTTTTTAGCTCCCCCACCCCTTGCATTAGAAGTTCTTTGACCTCATTTTAGCTCCCCCACCCCTTGCATTAGAAGTTCTTTGACCTCTTTTTAGCTCCCCCACCCCTTGCATTAGAAGTTCTTTGACCTCATTTTAGCTCCCTCACCCCTTGCATTAGAAGTTCTTTGACCTCTTTTTAGCTCCCCCACCCCTTGCATTAGAAGTTCTTTGACCTCTTTTTAGCTCCCCCACCCCTTGCATTAGAAGTTCTTTGACCTCATTTTAGCTCCCTCACCCCTTGCATTAGAAGTTCTTTGACCTCTTTTTAGCTCCCCCACCCCTTGCATTAGAAGTTCTTTGACCTCTTTTAGCTCCCCCACCCCTTGCATTAGAAGTTCTTTGACCTCATTTTAGCTCCCCCACCCTTGCATTAGAAGTTCTTTGACCTCTTTTCAGCTCCCCCACCCCTTGCATTAGAAGTTCTTTGACCTCTTTTTAGCTCCCCCACCCCTTGCATTAGAAGTTCTTTGACCTCATTTTAGCTCCCCCACCCCTTGCATCAGAAGTTCTTTGACCTCTTTTTAGCTCCCCCACCCCTTGCATTAGAAGTTCTTTGACCTCTTTTTAGCTCCCCCACCCCTTGCATTAGAAGTTCTTTGACCTCTTTTTAGCTCCCCCACCCCTTGCATTAGAAGTTCTTTGACCTCTTTTTAGCTCCCCCACCCCTTGCATTAGAAGTTCTTTGACCTCTTTTTAGCTCCCCCACCCCTTGCATTAGAAGTTCTTTGACCTCTTTTTAGCTCCCCCACCCCTTGCATTAGAAGTTCTTTGACCTCTTTTTAGCTCCCCCACCCCTTGCATTAGAAGTTCTTTGACCTCTTTTTAGCTCCCCCACCCCTTGCATTAGAAGTTCTTTGACCTCTTTTTAGCTCCCCCACCCCTTGCATTAGAAGTTCTTTGACCTCTTTTTAGCTCCCCCACCCCTTGCATTAGAAGTTCTTTGACCTCTTTTTAGCTCCCCCACCCCTTGCATTAGAAGTTCTTTGACCTCTTTTTAGCTCCCCCACCCCTTGCATTAGAAGTTCTTTGACCTCTTTTTAGCTCCCCCACCCCTTGCATTAGAAGTTCTTTGACCTCTTTTTAGCTCCCCCACCCCTTGCATTAGAAGTTCTTTGACCTCTTTTTAGCTCCCCCACCCCTTGCATTAGAAGTTCTTTGACCTCTTTTCAGCTCCCCCACCCCTTGCATTAGAAGTTCTTTGACCTCATTTCAGCTCCCCCACCCTTGCATTAGAAGTTCTTTGACCTCTTTTCAGCTCCCCCACCCTTGCATTAGAAGTTCTTTGACCTCTTTTCAGCTCCCCCACCCCTTGCATTAGAAGTTCTTTGACCTCTTTTTAGCTCCCCCACCCCTTGCATTAGAAGTTCTTTGACCTCTTTTTAGCTCCCCCACCCCTTGCATTAGAAGTTCTTTGACCTCTTTTTAGCTCCCCCACCCCTTGCATTAGAAGTTCTTTGACCTCATTTCAGCTCCCCCACCCTTGCATTAGAAGTTCTTTGACCTCTTTTTAGCTCCCCCACCCCTTGCATTAGAAGTTCTTTGACCTCTTTTTAGCTCCCCCACCCCTTGCATTAGAAGGTCTTTGACCTCTTTTTAGCTCCCCCACCCCTTGCATTAGAAGTTCTTTGACCTCTTTTTAGCTCCCCCACCCTTGCATTAGAAGGTCTTTGACCTCTTTTTAGCTCCCCCACCCCTTGCATTAGAAGTTCTTTGACCTCTTTTTAGCTCCCCCACCCTTGCATTAGAAGTTCTTTGACCTCTTTTTAGCTCCCCCACCCTTGCATTAGAAGTTCTTTGACCTCTTTTTAGCTCCCCCACCCCTTGCATTAGAAGTTCTTTGGCCTCTTTTTAGCTCCCCCACCCCTTGCATTAGAAGTTCTTTGGCCTCTTTTTAGCTCCCCCACCCCTTGCATTAGAAGTTCTTTGACCTCTTTTTAGCTCCCCCACCCCTTGCCTTAGAAGTTCTTTGACCTCTTTTTAGCTCCCCCACCCCTTGCATTAGAAGTTCTTTGGCCTCTTTTTAGCTCCCCCACCCCTTGCATTAGAAGTTCTTTGGCCTCTTTTTAGCTCCCCCACCCCTTGCATTAGAAGTTCTTTGGCCTCTTTTTAGCTCCCCCACCCCTTGCCTCAGAAGTTCTTTGGCCTCTTTTTAGCTCCCCCACCCCTTGCATTAGAAGTTCTTTGGCCTCTTTTTAGCTCCCCCACCCCTTGCCTCAGAAGTTCTTTGGCCTCTTTTTAGCTCCCCCACCCCTTGCATTAGAAGTTCTTTGGCCTCTTTTTAGCTCCCCCACCCCTTGCCTCAGAAGTTCTTTGGCCTCTTTTTAGCTCCCCCACCCCTTGCATTAGAAGTTCTTTGGCCTCTTTTTAGCTCCCCCACCCCTTGCCTCAGAAGTTCTTTGGCCTCTTTTTAGCTCCCCCACCCCTTGCATTAGAAGTTCTTTGGCCTCTTTTTAGCTCCCCCACCCCTTGCCTCAGAAGTTCTTTGGCCTCTTTTTAGCTCCCCCACCCCTTGCATTAAAAGTTCTTTGGCCTCTTTTTAGCTCCCCCACCCCTTGCATTAGAAGTTCTTTGACCTCTTTTTAGCTCCCCCACCCCTTGCATTAGAAGTTCTTTGGCCTCTTTTTAGCTCCCCCACCCCTTGCATTAGAAGTTCTTTGACCTCTTTTTAGCTCCCCCACCCCTTGCATTAGAAGTTCTTTGGCCTCTTTTTAGCTCCCCCACCCCTTGCATTAGAAGTTCTTTGACCTCTTTTTAGCTCCCCCACCCCTTGCATTAGAAGTTCTTTGGCCTCTTTTTAGCTCCCCCACCCCTTGCATTAGAAGTTCTTTGACCTCTTTTTAGCTCCCCCACCCCTTGCATTAGAAGTTCTTTGGCCTCTTTTTAGCTCCCCCACCCCTTGCATTAGAAGTTCTTTGGCCTCTTTTTAGCTCCCCCACCCCTTGCATTAGAAGTTCTTTGGCCTCTTTTTAGCTCCCCCACCCCTTGCATTAGAAGTTCTTTGGCCTCTTTTTAGCTCCCCCACCCCTTGCATTAGAAGTTCTTTGGCCTCTTTTTAGCTCCCCCACCCCTTGCATTAGAAGTTCTTTGGCCTCTTTTTAGCTCCCCCACCCCTTGCATTAGAAGTTCTTTGACCTCTTTTTAGCTCCCCCACCCCTTGCATTAGAAGTTCTTTGGCCTCTTTTTAGCTCCCCCACCCCTTGCATTAGAAGTTCTTTGACCTCTTTTTAGCTCCCCCACCCCTTGCATTAGAAGTTCTTTGGCCTCTTTTTAGCTCCCCCACCCCTTGCATTAGAAGTTCTTTGACCTCTTTTTAGCTCCCCCACCCCTTGCATTAGAAGTTCTTTGGCCTCTTTTTAGCTCCCCCACCCCTTGCATTAGAAGTTCTTTGACCTCTTTTTAGCTCCCCCACCCCTTGCATTAGAAGTGCTTTGGCCTCTTTTTAGCTCCCCCACCCCTTGCATTAGAAGTTCTTTGACCTCTTTTTAGCTCCCCCACCCCTTGCATTAGAAGTGCTTTGACCTCTTTTTAGCTCCCCCACCCCTTGCATTAGAAGTTCTTTGACCTCTTTTTAGCTCCCCCACCCCTTGCATTAGAAGTGCTTTGACCTCTTTTTAGCTCCCCCACCCCTTGCATTAGAAGTTCTTTGACCTCTTTTTAGCTCCCCCACCCCTTGCATTAGAAGTGCTTTGACCTCTTTTTAGCTCCCCCACCCCTTGCATTAGAAGTTCTTTGACCTCTTTTTAGCTCCCCCACCCCTTGCATTAGAAGTGCTTTGACCTCTTTTTAGCTCCCCCACCCCTTGCATTAGAAGTTCTTTGACCTCTTTTTAGCTCCCCTACCCCTTGCATTAGAAGTGCTTTGACCTCTTTTTAGCTCCCCCACCCTTGCATTAGAAGTGCTTTGACCTCTTTTTAGCTCCCCCACCCCTTGCATTAGAAGTGCTTTGACCTCTTTTTAGCTCCCCCCACCCCTTGCATTAGAAGTGCTTTGACCTCTTTTTAGCTCCCCCCACCCCTTGCATTAGAAGTGCTTTGACCTCTTTTTAGCTCCCCCCACCCCTTGCATTAGAAGTGCTTTGACCTCTTTTTAGCTCCCCCACCCCTTGCATTAGAAGTGCTTTGACCTCTTTTTAGCTCCCCCACCCCTTGCATTAGAAGTGCTTTGACCTCTTTTTAGCTCCCCCACCCCTTGCATTAGAAGTGCTTTGACCTCTTTTTAGCTCCCCCCACCCCTTGCATTAGACGTTCTTTGACCTCTTTTTAGCTCCCCCACCCCTTGCATTAGAAGTGCTTTGACCTCTTTTTAGCTCCCCCACCCCTTGCATTAGACGTACTTTGACCTCTTTTTAGCTCCCCCACCCCTTGCATTAGAAGTACTTTGACCTCTTTTTAGCACCCCCACCCCTTGCATTAGACGTTCTTTGACCTCTTTTTAGCTCCCCCACCCCTTGCATTAGACGTTCTTTGACCTCTTTTTAGCTCCCCCACCCCTTGCATTAGACGTTCTTTGACCTCTTTTTAGCTCCCCCACCCCTTGCATTAGACGTTCTTTGACCTCTTTTTAGCTCCCCCACCCCTTGCATTAGACGTTCTTTGACCTCTTTTTAGCTCCCCCACCCCTTGCATTAGACGTTCTTTGACCTCTTTTTAGCTCCCCCACCCCTTGCATTAGACGTTCTTTGACCTCTTTTTAGCTCCCCCACCCCTTGCATTAGACGTTCTTTGACCTCTTTTTAGCTCCCCCACCCCTTGCATTAGACGTTCTTTGACCTCTTTTTAGCTCCCCCACCCCTTGCATTAGACGTTCTTTGACCTCTTTTTAGCTCCCCCACCCCTTGCATTAGACGTTCTTTGACCTCTTTTTAGCTCCCCCACCCCTTGCATTAGACGTTCTTTGACCTCTTTTTAGCTCCCCCACCCCTTGCATTAGACGTTCTTTGACCTCTTTTTAGCTCCCCCACCCCTTGCATTAGACGTTCTTTGACCTCTTTTTAGCTCCCCCACCCCTTGCATTAGACGTTCTTTGACCTCTTTTTAGCTCCCCCACCCCTTGCATTAGACGTTCTTTGACCTCTTTTTAGCTCCCCCACCCCTTGCATTAGACGTTCTTTGACCTCTTTTTAGCTCCCCCACCCCTTGCATTAGACGTTCTTTGACCTCTTTTTAGCTCCCCCACCCCTTGCATTAGACGTTCTTTGACCTCTTTTTAGCTCCCCCACCCCTTGCATTAGACGTTCTTTGACCTCTTTTTAGCTCCCCCACCCCTTGCATTAGACGTTCTTTGACCTCTTTTTAGCTCCCCCACCCCTTGCATTAGAAGTTCTTTGACCTCTTTTTAGCTCCCACACCCCTTGCATTAGAAGTTCTTTGACCTCTTTTTAGCTCCCACACCCTTGCATTAGAAGTTCTTTGACCTCCTTTTTAGCTCCCACACCCTTGCATTAGAAGTTCTTTGACCTCCTTTTAGCTGCCCCACCCCTTGCATTAGAAGTTCTTTGACCTCCTTTTAGCTGCCCCACCCCTTGCATTAGAAGTTCTTTGACCTCTTTTTAGCTGCCCCACCCCTTGCATTAGAAGTTCTTTGACCTCTTTTTAGCTGCCCCACCCCTTGCATTAGAAGTTCTTTGACCTCTTTTTAGCTGCCCCACCCCTTGCATTAGAAGTTCTTTGACCTCTTTTTAGCTGCCCCCACCCCTTGCATTAGAAGTTCTTTGACCTCTTTTTAGCTCCCCCACCCCTTGCATTAGAAGTTCTTTGACCTCTTTTTAGCTCCCCCACCCCTTGCATTAGAAGTTCTTTGACCTCTTTTTAGCTCCCCCACCCCTTGCATTAGAAGTTCTTTGACCTCTTTTTAGCTCCCCCACCCCTTGCATTAGAAGTTCTTTGACCTCTTTTTAGCTCCCCCACCCCTTGCATTAGAAGTTCTTTGACCTCTTTTTAGCTCCCCCACCCCTTGCATTAGAAGTTCTTTGACCTCTTTTTAGCTCCCCCACCCCTTGCATTAGAAGTTCTTTGACCTCTTTTTAGCTCCCCCACCCCTTGCATTAGAAGTTCTTTGACCTCTTTTTAGCTGCCCCCACCCCTTGCATTAGAAGTTCTTTGACCTCTTTTTAGCTCCCCCACCCCTTGCATTAGAAGTTCTTTGACCTCTTTTTAGCTCCCCCACCCCTTGCATTAGAAGTTCTTTGACCTCTTTTTAGCTCCCCCACCCTTGCATTAGAAGTTCTTTGACCTCTTTTTAGCTCCCCCACCCTTGCATTAGAAGTTCTTTGACCTCCTTTTAGCTCCCCCACCCTTGCATTAGAAGTTCTTTGACCTCCTTTTAGCTCCCCCACCCCTTGCATTAGAAGTTCTTTGACCTCTTTTTAGCTCCCCCACCCCTTGCATTAGACGTTCTTTGACCTCTTTTTAGCTCCCCCACCCCTTGCATTAGACGTTCTTTGACCTCTTTTTAGCTCCCCCACCCCTTGCATTAGACGTTCTTTGACCTCTTTTTAGCTCCCCCACCCCTTGCATTAGACGTTCTTTGACCTCTTTTTAGCTCCCCCACCCCTTGCATTAGACGTTCTTTGACCTCTTTTTAGCTCCCCCACCCCTTGCATTAGACGTTCTTTGACCTCTTTTTAGCTCCCCCACCCCTTGCATTAGACGTTCTTTGACCTCTTTTTAGCTCCCCCACCCCTTGCATTAGACGTTCTTTGACCTCTTTTTAGCTCCCCCACCCCTTGCATTAGACGTTCTTTGACCTCTTTTTAGCTCCCCCACCCCTTGCATTAGACGTTCTTTGACATCTTTTTAGCTCCCCCACCCTTGCATTAGAAGTTCTTTGACCTCTTTTTAGCTCCCCCACCCCTTGCATTAGAAGTTCTTTGATCTTTTTAGCTCCCCCACCCCTTGCATTAGAAGTTCTTTGACCTCTTTTTAGCTCCCCCACCCCTTGCATTAGAAGTTCTTTGACCTCTTTTTAGCTCCCCCACCCCTTGCATTAGAAGTTCTTTGACCTCTTTTTAGCTCCCCCACCCCTTGCATTAGAAGTTCTTTGACCTCTTTTTAGCTCCCCCACCCTTGCATTAGAAGTTCTTTGACCTCTTTTTAGCTCCCCTACCCTTGCATTAGAAGTTCTTTGACCTCTTTTTAGCTCCCCCACCCTTGCATTAGAAGTTCTTTGACCTCTTTTTAGCTCCCCCACCCCTTGCATTAGAAGTTCTTTGACCTCTTTTTAGCTCCCCCACCCCTTGCATTAGAAGTTCTTTGACCTCTTTTTAGCTCCCCCACCCCTTGCATTAGAAGTGCTTTGACCTCTTTTTAGCTCCCCCACCCCTTGCATTAGAAGTGCTTTGACCTCTTTTTAGCTCCCCCACCCCTTGCATTAGAAGTGCTTTGACCTCTTTTTAGCTCCCCCACCCCTTGCATTAGAAGTGCTTTGACCTCTTTTTAGCTCCCCCACCCCTTGCATTAGAAGTGCTTTGACCTCTTTTTAGCTCCCCCACCCCTTGCATTAGAAGTGCTTTGACCTCTTTTTAGCTCCCCCACCCCTTGCATTAGAAGTGCTTTGACCTCTTTTTAGCTCCCCCACCCCTTGCATTAGAAGTGCTTTGACCTCTTTTTAGCTCCCCCACCCCTTGCATTAGAAGTGCTTTGACCTCTTTTTAGCTCCCCCACCCCTTGCATTAGAAGTGCTTTGACCTCTTTTTAGCTCCCCCACCCCTTGCATTAGAAGTGCTTTGACCTCTTTTAGCTCCCCCACCCCTTGCATTAGAAGTTCTTTGACCTCTTTTTAGCTCCCCCACCCCTTGCATTAGAAGTTCTTTGACCTCTTTTTAGCTCCCCCACCCCTTGCATTAGAAGTTCTTTGACCTCTTTTTAGCTCCCCACCCCTTGCATTAGAAGTTCTTTGACCTCTTTTTAGCTCCCCACCCCTTGCATTAGAAGTTCTTTGACCTCTTTTTAGCTGCCCCACCCCTTGCATTAGAAGTTCTTTGACCTCTTTTTAGCTCCCCCACCCCTTGCATTAGAAGTTCTTTGACCTCTTTTTAGCTCCCCCACCCCTTGCATTAGAAGTGCTTTGACCTCTTTTTAGCTCCCCCACCCCTTGCATTAGAAGTGCTTTGACCTCTTTTTAGCTCCCCCACCCCTTGCATTAGAAGTGCTTTGACCTCTTTTTAGCTCCCCCACCCCTTGCATTAGAAGTGCTTTGACCTCTTTTTAGCTCCCCCACCCCTTGCATTAGAAGTGCTTTGACCTCTTTTTAGCTCCCCCACCCCTTGCATTAGAAGTGCTTTGACCTCTTTTTAGCTCCCCCACCCCTTGCATTAGAAGTGCTTTGACCTCTTTTTAGCTCCCCCACCCCTTGCATTAGAAGTGCTTTGACCTCTTTTTAGCTCCCCCACCCCTTGCATTAGAAGTGCTTTGACCTCTTTTTAGCTCCCCCACCCCTTGCATTAGAAGTGCTTTGACCTCTTTTTAGCTCCCCCACCCCTTGCATTAGAAGTGCTTTGACCTCTTTTTAGCTCCCCCACCCCTTGCATTAGAAGTTCTTTTACCTCTTTTTAGCTTCCCCACCCCTTGCATTAGACGTTCTTTGACCTCTTTTTAGCTCCCCCACCCTTGCATTAGAAGTTCTTTGACCTCTTTTTAGCTCCCCCACCCTTGCATTAGAAGTTCTTTGACCTCTTTTTAGTTCCCCCACCCTTGCATTAGAAGTTCTTTGACCTCCTTTTAGCTCCCCCACCCCTTGCATTAGAAGTTCTTTGACCTCATTTTAGCTCCCCCACCCCTTGCATTAGAAGTTCTTTGACCTCTTTTTAGCTCCCCCACCCTTGCATTAGAAGTTCTTTGACCTCTTTTTAGCTCCCCCACCCTTGCATTAGAAGTTCTTTGACCTCTTTTTAGCTCCCCCACCCCTTGCATTAGAAGTTCTTTGACCTCTTTTTAGCTCCCCCACCCTTGCATTAGAAGTTCTTTGACCTCTTTTTAGCTCCCCCACCCCTTGCATTAGAAGTTCTTTGACCTTTTTTTTAGCTCCCCCACCCCTTGCATTAGAAGTTCTTTGACCTCTTTTCAGCTCCCCCACCCCTTGCATTAGAAGTTCTTTGACCTCTTTTCAGCTCCCCCACCCCTTGCATTAGAAGTTCTTTGACCTCTTTTTAGCTCCCCCACCCCTTGCATTAGAAGTTCTTTGACCTCTTTTTAGCTCCCCCACCCCTTGCATTAGAAGTTCTTTGACCTCTCTTTAGCTCCCCCACCCCTTGCATTAGAAGTTCTTTGACCTTTTTTTAGCTCCCCCACCCCTTGCATTAGAAGTTCTTTGACCTCTTTTTAGCTCCCACACCCCTTGCATTAGAAGTTCTTTGACCTCTTTTTAGCTCCCCCACCTCTTGCATTAGAAGTTCTTTGACCTCTTTTCAGCTCCCCCACCCCTTGCATTAGAAGTTCTTGAGCTCTTTTTAGCTCCCCCACCCCTTGCATTAGAAGTTCTTTGACCTCTTTTTAGCTCCTCTACCCCTTGCATTAGAAGTTCTTTGACCTCTTTTTAGCTCCCCCACCCCTTGCATTAGAAGTTCTTTGACCTCTTTTTAGCTCCCCTACCCCTTGCATTAGAAGTTCTTTGACCTCTTTTTAGCTCCCCCACCCTTGCATTAGAAGTTCTTTGACCTCATTTTAGCTCCCCCACCCTTGCATTAGAAGTTCTTTGACCTCTTTTTAGCTCCCCCACCCTTGCATTAGAAGTTCTTTGACCTCTTTTTAGCTCCCCCACCCCTTGCATTAGAAGTTCTTTGACCTCTTTTTAGCTCCCCCACCCCTTTCATTAGAAGTGCTTTGACCTCTTTTTAGCTCCCCCACCCCTTGCATTAGAAGTTCTTTGACCTCTTTTTAGCTCCCCCAACCCTTGCATTAGAAGTGCTTTGACCTCTTTTTAGCTCCCCCACCCCTTGCATTAGAAGTGCTTTGACCTCTTTTTAGCTCCCCCACCCCTTGCATTAGAAGTGCTTTGACCTCTTTTTAGCTCCCCCCACCCCTTGCATTAGAAGTTCTTTGACCTCATTTTAGGTCCCCCACCCCTTGCATTAGAAGTTCTTTTACCTCTTTTTAGCTTCCCCACCCCTTGCATTAGACGTTTTTTGACCTCTTTTTAGCTCCCCCACCCCTTGCATTAGACGTTCTTTGACCTCTTTTTAGCTTCCCCACCCCTTGCATTAGACGTTCTTTGACCTCTTTTTAGCTCCCCCACCCCTTGCATTAGACGTACTTTGACCTCTTTTTAGCTCCCCCACCCCTTGCATTAGACGTACTTTGACCTCTTTTTAGCTCCCCCACCCCTTGCATTAGAAGTACTTTGACCTCTTTTTAGCTCCCCCACCCCTTGCATTAGAAGTTCTTTGACCTCTTTTTAGCTCCCCCACCCCTTGCATTAGAAGTTCTTTGACCTCTTTTTAGCTCCCCCACCCTTGCATTAGACGTTCTTTGACCTCTTTTTAACTCCCCCACCCCTTGCATTAGACGTTCTTTGACCTCTTTTTAGCTCCCCCCACCCCTTGCATTAGACGTTCTTTGACCTCTTTTCAGCTCCCCCACCCCTTGCATTAGAAGTTCTTTGACCTCTTTTTAGCTCCCCCACCCCTTGCATTAGACGTTCTTTGACCTCTTTTTAGCTCCCCCACCCCTTGCATTAGAAGTTCTTTGACCTCTTTTTAGCTCCCCCACCCCTTGCATTAGACGTTCTTTGACCTCTTTTTAGCTCCCCCACCCCTTGCATTAGAAGTTCTTTGACCTCTTTTTAGCTCCCCCACCCCTTGCATTAGACGTTCTTTGACCTCTTTTTAGCTCCCCCACCCCTTGCATTAGAAGTTCTTTGACCTCTTTTTAGCTCCCCCACCCCTTGCATTAGAAGTTCTTTGACCTCTTTTTAGCTCCCCCACCCCTTGCATTAGAAGTTCTTTGACCTCTTTTTAGCTCCCCCACCCCTTGCATTAGAAGTTCTTTGACCTCTTTTTAGCTCCCCCACCCCTTGCATTAGAAGTTCTTTGACCTCTTTTTAGCTCCCACACCCCTTGCATTAGAAGTTCTTTGACCTCTTTTTAGCTCCCCACCCCTTGCATTAGAAGTTCTTTGACATCCTTTTAGATCCCCCACCCCTTGCATTAGAAGTTCTTTGACCTCTTTTTAGCTGCCCCACCCCTTGCATTAGAAGTTCTTTGACCTCTTTTTAGCTCCCCCACCCCTTGCATTAGAAGTTCTTTGACCTCTTTTTAGCTCCCCCACCCCTTGCATTAGAAGTTCTTTGACCTCTTTTTAGCTCCCCCGCCCTTGCATTAGAAGTTCTTTGACCTCTTTTTAGTTCCCCCACCCCTTGCATTAGAAGTTTTTTGACCTCCTTTTAGCTCCCCCACCCCTTGCATTAGAAGTTCTTTGACCTCTTTTTAGCTCCCCCACCCCTTGCATTAGAAGTTCTTTGACCTCTTTTTAGCTCCCCCACCCCTTGCATTAGAAGTTCTTTGACCTCTTTTTAGCTCCCCCACCCTTGCATTAGAAGTTCTTTGACCTCTTTTTAGCTCCCCCACCCTTGCATTAGAAGTTTTTTGACCTCTTTTTAGCTCCCCCACCCCTTGCATTAGGAGTTCTTTGACCTCTTTTTAGCTCCCCCACCCCTTGCATTAGAAGTTCTTTGACCTCTTTTTAGCTCCCCCACCCCTTGCATTAGAAGTTCTTTGACCTCTTTTTAGCTCCCCCACCCCTTGCATTAGAAGTTCTTTGACCTCTTTTTAGCTCCCCCACCCTTGCATTAGAAGTTCTTTGACCTCTTTTTAGCTCCCCCACCCCTTGCATTAGAAGTTCTTTGACCTCTTTTTAGCTCCCCCACCCCTTGCATTAGAAGTTCTTTGACCTCTTTTTAGTTCCCCCACCCTTGCATTAGAAGTTCTTTGACCTCCTTTTAGCTCCCCCACCCCTTGCATTAGAAGTTCTTTGACCTCATTTTAGCTCCCCCACCCCTTGCATTAGAAGTTCTTTGACCTCCTTTTAGCTCCCCCACCCCTTGCATTAGAAGTTCTTTGACCTCATTTTAGCTCCCCCACCCCTTGCATTAGAAGTTCTTTGACCTCTTTTTAGCTCCCCCACCCTTGCATTAGAAGTTCTTTGACCTCTTTTTAGCTCCCCCACCCTTGCATTAGAAGTTCTTTGACCTCTTTTTAGCTCCCCCACCCCTTGCATTAGAAGTTCTTTGACCTTTTTTTAGCTCCCCCACCCCTTGCATTAGAAGTTCTTTGACCTCTTTTTAGCTCCCACACCCCTTACATTAGAAGTTCTTTGACCTCTTTTTAGCTCCCCCACCTCTTGCATTAGAAGTTCTTTGACCTCTTTTCAGCTCCCCCACCCCTTGCATTAGAAGTTCTTTGACCTCATTTTAGCTCCCACACCCCTTTCATTAGAAGTTCTTTGACCTTTTTTAGCTCCCCCACCCCTTGCATTAGAAGTTCTTTGACCTCTCTTTATAGCTCCCACACCTCTAACATTAGAAGTTCTTCGACCTCTCTCTTTAGCTCCCACACTTCTAGCATTAGAAGTTCTTTGACATATATTTTTAGGTTCCATACGTTTAGCATTAGAGGGTCTTCGATCTATATTTTGAGGTGCCTTACTTCTAGCATTAGAGGCTCTCTATTTTTAGGTGCCTTACCTCTGGCATTAGAGGCTCCTCTTCGCTGTTCTCTCCTGTGTTCTAGTTTTCAAGATCTTCTTTCATTAGATTATCTGTTTCTTTCGAGATTTCATCGTCTCTTTTCCTTAGTTCGTCTGTGTCCTTCTAGATTTCAAAAGAGCTTTCAGTGCCGCGAGTCCTCACTTTGTCAGATTCCTCAGGGAAATCGAAGGCATTTATTCTTTACCTTTCTGGGCAATGAGTGAAGAGATGAATACTATCGATTTCTCTGCATACACTATCATGCCAAAGTAAATGACGAGCAACATGATATATTTACCAATGTCGTCTGGATATGTCCTTACTTCAATGGCGAATTTTGGGACAATCCTGTTGAAGAACTACACGTCACTCACCGTTCAGCTGAACCATTCTGCCTCCATCCTCATTCCCCGCAATCCGTTTTTGCACCGATACAAAGCCTCGTACTTTTTCCAAGAGTCTCCTTTAATAAGATATCGTCGCAAAAGCCCAAGCAAAGGATCCTTCAAAGCGCATACACTATGATCTTCAAAGCTCAGCTGCTAACGGAAGATCCCGGGCGATATAAAACGAACGATCGGCAACTTCGGCAGCAACCAAAACCATCTGTAGTTGGTGTTCCGAAGACTTAACACATAATTTTTACCGGCAGCTTCCTATTCCGTCAGAACGCGATCTCGTGAGTTAAGTGAAATCCTTCTCCCAGTCATCAACTCATTTCCTCTTACTCCTATTGACGCGCAATTCCTTGGTTAGATTTCTCCAGCTACATACAGATCATGTGAGGTGTTGCAGGCTACGTTTAAAAAAATGAAGATCAGGTCTTCAGAAGTCATTTGAAGCTCGAGGAGGAGGTGTTCAGGACTGCTCCTGGAAATTTCAGTTCTGGAGTCATTCAGAAATCCATGTTAAGTATACGGCTATGTCCTTTGAAGACTTTTGGAAATTCGGGAAAGTTTTCTTCCGAAACCGTTCTGAGATTCCGTTCTGGAGGCATTCAGAATTCCATGCTAAGTCTATGGCTATTTTTTCTGAAGCCATTTGGAAATCCGGGAAAGTTTTCTTCCGATACCGTTCTGAAATTCCGTTTTGGAGGCATTCAGAATCCCATGCTAAGTCTATGGCTATTTCTTCTGAAGCCATTTGGAAATCCGAGAAGATTTTTTCCGAATTCTTTTAGGACTCGCGAAAAATTCCATTC